>NC_133315.1:11992249-12041259 GCF_012295235.1 Primulina huaijiensis | reverse complement strand
TTTATTCTTGTTTTATCGAACCTGTAAAAAATAGTAAAAACTTGTAATTACACAACAACTTATATTTTATACAATTTATTATAAAACATATAATATTTAAACATTTAATAAAACAAAAACTATAAATTTATATTATTAAATATTTAATTAATATACAATTTTTATATTTATCACACCCCCAACCAGCTTATTGCTAGTCCCTAGCAATTTAAGCGTTAATAGCAATACAAAACATATTGATTAATTTAAATAGAAATGTAATCAAAACTATCTAAGTGTTTAAATTAAATTTGAAAACTGTCAAAGTTATATCAAGATCATCATAATTATAATTTATGAAATAATTTGAGATGATCAATTCAAAGCTTATTTCAGGTAGTTAAATGTACACGGCCTTCAGAAATTCCTAGTAAGAGTCTCAACTCCATATCCTCACAGGTTAATAAATGTTTCAATTTATGGCAACGATTTCTCTCATGGAGTTGGAATACAGATAAATGCTCAGAAAAATGGTTTACAGAATGCAGACAGACAAACGAGCCAAACTAATCAAAAGATAGGAAATCCATTGATTCAAAATCTAGTTGTTCTTATTATATATTTTTTCTGATCCTTTTTTTTTTTTTCATAACATCATGGAATCAGACTAAGTTTATGCTTCTTGACCACATATTTATTTAATTTGTACAATAAATTTCTCTCTTTCTTTTTTTTATTTTTTTTATTTTTTTTTATTATGAGAGATATATTGGTTATAGTATATAATTTAAAAATTACATAGATCTTAAATATCTTTTTTTTTTTTTTTTTTCAGGAAATATCATTTTTTTTTCAAAATAAGAACTCAAGATCTAAACAATAGATAGTCTCTCTCATGATCAATAAAGGCTCGAAAGCTGTTTTCTCAGTCCTCTCCACTCACTCACAAAATATGTGTGAGTTTAAAATTTTAGGCACTCTTATAAGGTATATCTTGGGCCATATACTTTAATACCTGATTTTATCACAATGGTTAATCACTAAAAAAGATTTCATAAATCATATTTTTATATTGATCAGAATATTAAAATTGACATTTTTTCAAATAAAAATTTAAACATCCTTAAATAGATTAATACATGTTCTAATTTAAACCTTTCAAACATGTAATGTATGATATTTTTGCAAAAATTACTAAGATACAAACAATAAACATGGTTTTATTTTAAAATAATATTTTTTTAAATATATATATTTTTTAATTTTTTTAATATTTTTTTTATAAGTTTGTTCTCCCCCCAAACAGAATATGACATTGTCCCTAATGTCAAAATAACTATTAATAAAGAGTACATAATGAAAGAGATATCACCTTGAATTTTATTGAAGATAACAAACTGAAACAAACGCAAACCAATCCACGACTTTTGAATCAATGATCCAACTTTCTTTTCTTACTGCTTGATTGCGACCAATTGATCTTTGCTATCATCGGATCAGGTTTATGAACAAAAGCTTCCAAATCATCAATTAATTGGTCGGCAGTCGAAGCAGAGATGAGCATCCTTCGTGAATTTTCTGAAATGAAATTCTGTTCCACAGCTTTATCAAGAAATGTCAACAAACTGTCATAATAATTATTGATATTCAACAAGCCCACAGGTTTATTATGGATATTAAGTTGTGCCCAAGAAACAGTGTGAAAAATTTCTTCTAATGTACCAAAACCACCTGGTAGTGCGATAAAAGCATCAGAATTTTCAATCATTTTTGTGATTCTTTCATACATTGAAGAAACTTTTAATTCCTCCCCAATCGTAACACCTGTAATATTTCCTTCAGCTAAAGCTGTAGGAATAATACCCAAAACCTGACTACCTCCAAGATGTGCAGATGTTGAAACAGATCCCATTAACCCAATATTACCTCCCCCATATACCAAGTGAATTTTTCTCTCAGCCAATATCTTTCCAAGATTATTTGCTGCTTCTACAAACACTTCATTTTTTCCAGAACTCGACCCACAAAATACACAAATATTTTTCAATGTTTGTGCAGAGGATCCAGCCATGTTTTTACTTTCTTTTTGGTCTGCGAAAATAGAGAGAAAGATGAGAGATTTTATAGGGGTTATATGTTATCATGACAAAACTATGGGTCACAGTTGTAAACAGAATAAACAGTAAAAACAATAATAACACACATGCATATAAACAGTAGTGTGATTGTGGCTCACAATTTTCCTCTGGTTTTACGTCCAGAAACGGCTTCAACGCCTTCTATGAGTCGAGGATATGCTTCCCATCCAATTTTCTTATAAATTGGCAAACAGGGTCTTTTTTAGTCGGATTCCCAAGACTATTAAAATGACGCTCGTCTTGGAATTGTTTCCATAAACGGAGAAGTTCAATATGCACGTGTCCACTAGAATGCGTCTCAAGAGTCAATAAGATGTTATCTAAAGACTCCTTACTCAGCCCATTCTTAATGAAACCAATTTTATCTTCTCTGTTATTGGAAACATATCCCAAAGATCTGCATCGTTTGTCACAAGTCCATCTTGCACATTTATGAAAAACCCCTAAACTTTTGGCCCTTCGTTTTTTCGCGTAAGTACTTTTTCCTAATTCAGGCATATACTGAATGAGTAATGACTGTTGAACTTCTCCTCCTAATCGGACCTTAGCTTCTATTACAAGATGAATATCTTCTGGAATTCCTTTTCGCATTAACAATCTCAATCTTTCACATCTACCTGCATAAATTTTTCTTAGAACATTTTCAGAAACAGAGGGAAAATATTTACAAATTTTTGAGAGAATTTCATCCATTTTGAAAAGAAAAGAAATGATTTTTTTTTGGATCAGCAATTGTGGGAAACTGATTAAACCGACTATGAGAGCCACGGAGTACCGTTATCCGCCATTTAACTTGGAAAATAAAAAGATTAAGGAAACCTGAAATAAAACAAACAAAATTAATTGCAATACAAAAAAATCAAGGATCGGAAAGGGAAATAAACTCTTCTTTAAAGATTTTATTTCCTAAAAATGGTTTAAGCGTTTGTCCATTTACTTTAAAAACATCACTATTTTTAGGATTTTCAATGTCCACAGCTCCATAAGGATACACATGTTTTACAACATATGGACCTGTCCATCTGGATCGTAATTATCCTGGGAATATGTGAAGTCGCGAATTATAAAGCAAAACTTTTTTACCAATCTCAAAAGATTTTCTAAGAATTGTTTTATCATGAAATGATTTGATTTTTGATTTATAAATCTTTGAATTCTCATACGCGTCATTTCTGAGTTCATCAAGTTCATTAAGTTGCAATTTGCGCAATTTGTTGGCATCATCCATGCTTGAATTAAAAGTTTTGATCGCCCAATAAGCTTTATGTTCCAATTTCACAGGCAAATGACAATATTTTCCGTAAACCAACCTATAGGGAGAGATATTCAATGATGTTTTAAAAGCTGTTCGATATGCCCAAAGTGCATCATTAAGTCGCAGAGACCAATCTTTTCTATTTGGGTTAACAGTTTTTTCGAAAATTTGCTTTATCTCCCTATTAGCTAATTCAACTTGTCCATTTGTTTGAGGATGATAAGGAGTAGTTACTTTGTGAGTAATACCATATTTTCCCATCAACGAAACAAATGGTTTATTAACAAAGTGAGTTCCCCCATCACTTATCATGGCTCGAAGAATTCAAAATCTACTAAAAATATTTTTTTTTAAAAATTTGATGACGATTTTATGATCATTTGTTCGACATGGAATTTCCTCTATCCATTTGAAAACAGAATCAACTGCAACTAAAATATACAAGTATCCAAACGACGGTGGAAAAGGTTCCATAAAATCAATTCTCCAATAGTCAAAGATTTCAATTTCAATGATAGGATTCAAAGGCATCATGTTTCTTTTTGAAATCGCACCCAATTTTTGACAATTTTCACAGATCTTGCAGATTTCGTGGGTATCTTTAAACAAAGTGGGCCAATAAAATCCACAGCGCAAGATTTTTGCAGCAGTTTTCTTTGAAGAAAAATGTCCTCCGCATGCTTCTGAATGACAAAATTTAATGACACTACTTACCTCATTGTCGGGTATGCAACGCCGAAAAATTTGATCCGGACAATACTTGAACAGATACGGATCATCCCAATAAAAGTTTTTTACCTCATTCAAAAATTTTCTTTTATCTTGAGAACTCCATTGCGGTGGCATTTTTCCTTTTACAAGAAAATTTACTATGTTAGCAAACCAAGGTGTAGTAGTAACTGAAAATAGATGTTCATTAGGAAAATTATCGTTAATTGGTGTCATTTCATAAGATGATCATGTTACTAGTCTCGATAAATGATCGGCTACAACATTCTCGGTTTCTTTTTTTATCTTTGATCACAATGTCAAATTCTTGGAGCAACAAAATCCATCGTATCATTCGTGGCTTTGCATCCTATTTGGTCAACAAATATCTAATAGCAGAATGATCAGTAAACACAATAGTCGTTGATCCAATCAAATAAGAACGAAATTTATCTAATGCAAATATTACAACAAGTAGTTCTTTTTCAATTGTGGAATAATTCATTTGAGCATTGTTTAAAGTTCTATTTGCATAATATATCACATAAGGCTTACCGTTTCTTCTTTGACCCAATACTGCACCGACTGCATAATCACTCGCATCACACATGATTTCAAATGGTAAAGATCAATCAGGAGGTTGCATGATAGGAGCTGATGTTAAATGTCGAATGATTTTATCAAAAGCATTTTGGCATTCTTGAGTCCACTCAAATACAGTGTCTTTTGTTAAGAGGTTACAAATGGGTTTAGAGATTAAACTAAAGTCCTTTATAAACCTCCTATAAAATCCGGCATGTCTAAAAAATGAACGAATTTCTTTATTGGTTTTTGGAGGGGGTAAATTGGCAATGACATCAACTTTTGCTTTATCAACTTCAATTCCATGAGATGACACAATATGTCCCAAAACAATCCCAGAATTAATCATGTAATGACATTTTTCCCAATTTAAAATAAGACTTTTTTTTCACATCTTTTTAAAACTTTTTCTAAATTTTCAAGACGATTATCAAATGTACTCTCAAAAATAGTTAAATCATCCATGAAAATCTCCAAACTATTTTCAACCATGTCGCTAAAAATGCTTAGCATACATCTTTGAACTGTTGCTGGGGCATTGCATAAACCAAATGACATCCTTCTGAATGCAAATGTTCCAAAACGACATGTGAATGTAGTTTTTTCTTGATGTTCAAGTGCAATGGGAATTTGATAATAACCTGAATATTCATCAAGAAAACAGTAGTAGGGATGACCTGCCACTCTTTCTAAAATTCGATCCTAAAATGGTAATGGAAAATGATCTTTTTTAGTGGCATCATTTAATTTTCTGTAATCAATACACATACGCCAACTAGATGGGACTCGACTTGTTAATAATTCACCTTTTTCATTTTTTATCACTGTGATGCCAGATTTTTTTGGAACTATTTGTGTTGGACTTACCCACTTACTATCAGAAATAGGATAGATAATTCCAACATCAAGTAGTTTGAGAAATTCAGTTTTCACAACATCTTTCATGTGCGGATTTAATCTCCTTTGTGGTTGTTGAGATGTTTCAGCATTTTCTTCTAAATGAATTTTGTGAGTGCAACTTAGTGGATTAATGCCCTTGAGATCTTTTAATGTCCAACCAATTGCATTTTTATTTCTTTTAAGCATATCAACTAATTTACCTTCTTGATCACTTGCTAGTTTGGAAGAAATTACCACCGGATATGTTTCATCTTCTCCAAGAAATGCATACTTCAATTCTTCTGGCAAAGGTTTTAACTCCAATATGGGTGGTTCATCTTTGTTCTCATGTTTTGCCTCAAATTCTTTCTCTGATCTTGGTAACGAGTCATACCTGATAAAATCATCAAGATCAATTTCAATATTTTTTTTAGCAGTATCAATTGAACAAATATCTAATTGGTCACGAGTACTCCCTTCTTGAATGTTTTCTTCCACAAGAGTTTCAATAAGATTTTCATCTCTTTTGTCATGTTGTTGCTTTCACAGATTAGAAACATTAAGCTCCAAGGTCATGTTACCAAATGAAAACTTCATTATTCCATTCCTGCAATTTATAAGAGCATTAGAAGTTGCTAAAAATGGACGACCCAAAATTACAAGAATTGCATTACAAGCTTCGATAGGTTGTGTATCTAAAACTATGAAATCGACAGGATATACAAAGTTATCAACTTGGACCAACACGTCTTCTACCATACCTCTTGGCACTTTAACAGATCTATCGTCAAGTAAAATTTTTACCGAAGTAGGTTTTAACTCACCTAAATTGAGTTCTTGATAAACTGAATATGGAAGTAAATTCACACTAGCTCCAAGATCAAGCAAGGCTTTTTTAATCTTTCGTTCTCCAATAATACATGAAATAGTAGGACAACCAGGGTCTTTGTATTTCAAATTATTATTATTTTGAATAATTGCACTTACTTGTTCGGCTAAAAATGCTTTCTTTTTCACATTCAATTTTCTTTTCCCGGTGCACAAGTCTTTCAAAAATTTGGCATATGATGGTACTTGCTTTATTGCATCTAATAAAGAAATATTAACTTTTACTTGTTTAAAAATATCATATATATCAAAATTCAAATTTGTTTTTTTTTGTATTTTTCAATGCATGAGGGAATGGTGGTGGTACTATCTGTTGATCCTCTTCTTCGCAAGTTATGGGTTCCACTTTCTTACCCTTTGGAGTTGATTTATCATCATTTTCACAAGGTTCAAGAATCGATTTTTCCACTACCTTACCACTGCGAAGGGTAATAACAAATTTTACATGATCCATCGGTTGAGTTCCAGAAGTTCCGGTTTGTGAATGATGATCCTTGGGATTAGGCTGTGGTTGTGAAGGAAACTTACCTTTTTCATCAACATTAAGTGCAGATGCAAATTTAGCAAGAGTATCTTTCAAATCTGTCATGGTTTGAGCAGTTTGAGTATTGATAGACTGTTGCTTTGCAATGAAAGAATTCAATATATCTTCCAAGTTCCTTTTAGGTGGAGGAACATAAGGTGCATAATTTTGAAAATTTTGTTGATTTTGGAAATGTGGTTGTGAAAATTGTGCAGCATTATCATTCCTCCAACTAAAATTTGGATGATTTCGCCAACCTGGATTGTAATTTTGAGAAAATGGTTCAAAATTTGGCCTTTTGAAATTGTTCAAAACATTGGCTTGTTCATGGAGACATTCTTTAAAAGAGGGCAAAGTGGGACAATCTTTTGTAGAATGATCACTTGTATCACAGATGTGACACGCAATTTCTTGAACAGATTTTAATTGACCATTCTTTTTCAATTCAAGTGCCTCAACTTTTCTTGCCAAAGAGGTAAATCTAGCTTGAAGATCATGTTCATCTTTGAGAGTGTACATACCTCCACCAGATGTAGGAGATTGAATCTTGTTTGATGGTTCGATTGTACCTATAGTGTCCCAATTTTGAGCATTTTCAGCTAATGAATCGAGATACTCAATTGCCTCATTTGGATCTTTATCTTCAAATGTTCCATTACACATAAATTCAACCATTTGCCTATCTTTAGGTGTTAAGCCTTCATAAAATTGAGAAACAACTCTCCAAATTTCAAAACCATGATGTGGACAAAGATTAAGCAATTTTTTATATCTATGCCAACACTGATAAAAAGTTTCTCCTTGTTTTTGAGTGAAAGTTATGATTTGCCTTTTGAAAGTATTTGTTCTATGAGATGGAAAAAACTTTTTCAAAAATTGTTGTTGCAATTCATCCCAAGTTCGAATGGATCCCGATCTAATATTTTGTAGCCAAGTTTTAGCTTTATCTTTTAAAGAAAAAGGAAAAAGCTTAAGTCGAATGTTGTTCATGCTACAATTTAGATCGTTATATGTGTTGCACACTTCTTCAAATTCTCGTAAATGCATGTATGGATTTTCAGAATCTAAGCCATGAAAGTTGGGTAAAAGTTGGATAATACCAGGCTTAAAATTGAAATGAGATGCATCAAGGGGAAAAACTAGACATGAAGGTGCACTAGTACGTGTAGGATTCATGTGATCTCTAAGTGTTCTTCGCCTATCATGATCATATTGAGATTGAATTTCATCTTCATTTTCCTGGATGGGTTCTTCCGCCATGTTTTGTAAAAATAAAGGGTTATTTCGAATGAGTCGACCATTAAGTGTACGTGACCAAATAATGCTCATTAAAATGCAAAAGAAAAAGAAGAAAAACACACAAAAACAATAAAAAATTCAAAGAAAGAAAATTAAATAGACTTGAAATTAAATTATACTTCCCCGGAAACGGCGCCAAAAACTTTTTTTGACTTTGATTGTTGCACTCCCAATAGCAGGTTGTCCGCAAGTAGTATAATTCGGTGAGTCCGATATCGTATCCACAGGGAAGCTACGGTAATTACAAGTCCACTACAATGTCTTTTTGTTTTTGTTTTTCTTTTAATTGTTTGAATTTTTAATTGGTAATTTTTAATTGTTCAAATTTTAATTTAAGTAGTTGAGATTAGAGGATCCACTCTTGATATTTTAATAAAGTTAACATTAATGAACATTATTGAAATCCACTTAATAAAATGGTTCCAATATATGAAATAATCATATTTATATTATGTTATATACTATTTTCTTATAAGTATAAAATATATATCAAAACTTATAAATGTTGTCAAGTATTTATTGTGATATATATATTTGTAAATACTAAATCAAGGTTCCCACTTTAAATGGTTGGTAAAACCAAACTAACATTTAAATGGTACCAAGAAATTAGTAATATGATATATTGATATATAATAAATCAAGGCATCCACTTTAAATGGTTGGTAAAACCAAACAAACATTTAAATGGTACCAAGAATTTAGTGTAACATATAGCAACAATAAATCAAAACTCCCACTTATAAGTAGGGTATAAAAATGCTTAAAGAAATAAATATAACATAAACAATAAATAATGATTAAATAATATAAAACATAGATTATTACCTTTTAATAACCTTATTATCATACCAAGAGCTTCACCTTTTCATCTCAACCTTGGGAAGTTAGCTACTCATTATTCAAAGTATAAAACTTTGAATATGAAATTAACATGCTAATTATTTTTAAATGATGAAATAAAGGAAAAATAAAGAGAGAAATATTATGAACTCAAAGATTTGTTCATAGAATGAGGGATATCTCAATTCATTACAATGCACCCCTATTTATAGCCAAATTTGGGGAGACAACCACAAATAAAATATTATTTTTTACACATAAGTCTTCATTGGTGTTCCAAGAAATTATATTTTAATACACATCACTTTTGAAAATCTTCCCATCCAATTTTGCTTCTCCACATAAAATAAAACATGTGGATAATTGAGTTGTTTGAATTGTGGTATTTTATTTTAACCATTTGACCAAGTAGTTTGAGAGATATGGTAAAAATACTAGAGCATGGTAAAACTGCCACTCCTTTGGTAACTTTGTTTGTTGCTTAATTTGATCCCAATTGTGAGAAGATTTTTATCTCATGCTTGTCACCAATATTGTAGATATTATCATTAACTTTCTAAAGGTCCAAGAATCATCTTAATCCCATTTGCAACGCCAAGTTTATTCTTGTTTTTATCGAACCTGTAAAAATATTAAAAACTTATAATTACACAACAACTTATTTTTTATACAATTTATTATAAAACATATAATATTTAAACATTTAATAAAACAAAAACTATAAATTTATATTATAAAACATTTAATTTATGTAAAATTTTTATATTTATCATACAAGTATTTTTCACTATTGTATTTAAACTGTATATGTATTATTTGTTATCGGGATTATGGTGTGTTGAGTCTTTAGACTCACTAGCTATGATTGATGCAAGTGATAATGATGTTGAGGGTAGTGGAGGTCTTGATGCTTGATCTGATTGGACTGGAGGTGCACATAACCCGAGGACCAACACTTCTATTTTTTCACACTTATGATTTATGTTTATGATTATAATTATGATAAAGATTTTACGACTTTTATTTATGCTTTGAGTGGTTTTTGAGAGGTTTGATAGTACGGGCTATACTTTTCAAATATTGCTTTTTAGGTTTGGTAAAATGTTTGACGATCTTAAGATTTGAACGATTTCCTTGATTTTTCAAATATATTTGGTTGATTTATTTTAAAATGGTGTCAAAAAGATTTTAAGTATATTATTATGTTTTTCGGCCAAATTTATGTGAGGTTTTAAAAAAGAAAATTTCTAATACTTTTTAAGAAAAACGAGTAGTGGACGTTTCAGTTGGTATCAAAGCAATGGTTCTGTAAAGGATTGTGCCACTGATATAGGTGGATTTTACGTGTTTTTCATATTATGTGATGGCTCATTGGGTTGCACATATCGCTTAGATTGCATGTATTTTGTGACATTTTGGGATATATTTTGTTTTCTTGTTGCTCATATGTCTCGTGGGTGAAAATGCAAGAAATTCGTGAATAAACTGAAGAAAAGTGGTTGATTTGCGAGAGACCTCCGCCGGGCCAACACTTTGATCCGTTCGAGCGCCTGCAAGGTGTGGAAAAAGGGAAATTTGCGAAAGCCATCCGCCCGAGCGGAAACTTATGTCCGCCCTGGCGCGTCGATGAAAAAAAATAATAGAGGATTTGCGCAAGCTATCCACCCGGGCGGAACCTTATGTCCGCCCGGGTGCGTTTGATTTTTTTGAATAGATTTGCTGGCCGATTTCTTCCCTAATTTTCTGAAGGAGGCTGATATGGACGGGATTTTGGGGGAGAGACATTATTCAGCAGCCTATGAAGAAAAAAAAAAGGAGAGAAAAACTTGGAGCAAGTGCTTGGATTGAAGATTTCGTGATTTCCGGGCACCGTCTTCGCAGATTTCGTCACGTCTAGTATTTCGAGTTTATTTTCTCTTATTTAAACATTGTTTTTCTTAGTTTAATTATGACATCGAGTAGCTAATTTACAATATTTGTTGGGATTTAAGAGGATCCTACCCCGAACCTTGATTTAATTAGTTCACGAGTTGATTGTTGATTTATTCTTGAATATGCCATTGTTTTTCATGAAGTTATTAAAGCGTAGCTAACTTTAATAATCATATCATATCGCGAGTGAGTTCGAGAAAATAGCTTGTGATAGGAATGAGTAGCATAGTCCGTGGATCTACAATTTACATAGACATATGAAATTAGATACATGTTGATAGTTATAGTCCTAAGGGTCGAAAACTAGGGGATTTCATAGATCGGCATGCAATTCACCTTTGATAAATAATTAAAGAAATTTAATTACTTCATTGACTAGAATTAGTTTGGCATAGCTTGAGAGGCATGTCAATTGTGTAGGAAATCCTGTCAAAAGCGTAAATCATTGTCGAGCGAATTAAGTAAATAACGAGGGGTAGGTGAACCGAGATTCTCAACAAATTCATTTCTCATTGAAATTTAATTAATCGGTCTAGCTTATATATTTCAGCATTTAATTCTAGAACTTGTTCATTAAGTTTATATTTAATTTTAGTAGTCATAAACAATCATTCAAATTTCGTTGCTAAAGATTTGATAGCTGAAAATAATAATTATAAAATACAGTCTCCAGTGGAACGATACTCGTACTCTCGTACATCGTACTATTATTTGACATCGTGCACTTGCGATTATTTCGAGCTTGGATATTATAAATTTTTATTACGGATTTTACAGTGCAAGTTTAGCTTGATCAGCCACCATCAGTGCCCAGAAGCTCAGTCGTCAAGCCTCAATTTGTAAGTTTACATGCTTTATACGATTTTTATGTTGCTATCTGAATGATTACATGAATTATATGTTTACGTCACATGTTTACTGGCATTTTGAGGATATATGCTTAAATTGCTAAAATGGATTAGAATATGTTACCTGATTAAAAACTTAGATTTAAATGCATGTTGGTTGCGTTAGAATTTGGAAAACGTTCAGATATAATGCCTCCTAGACGTGCACCTATTGATAGACAGATAGAGACCACTGAGGATCATAATGTTTGTTGAGGATCGGATTGAGTTTAGAAGGGGGGTTGAATAAACTCAACGACAAACTTAATCGATTTTTCAGAATGATGTGCTAGAGTCCTGTTAGAGATACTAGCAGATTCTTGTTCAAGTTTAAAGACCAGCAGATCACAAGATAATGTGCGGAAACGATCTGTTGGTTAGTGGGTGAAAAATAGTGAAACAGAAAAGCAGTAGATGGCACAAGGTTTGTTTGTGGAAGTTCGAAGATGAATCTTCTACCTCTCCCCTTCTTCTGTTTCCAGAAGGTATCACTAAAAGACTTTGGTGAATATAGTACAACAATTGTACACACCCACTTCAACAGGACTTACCCTTCGCCTACTGAAACTCTTAGTTTTACAACTCAACTACTTGAAAGATCTTAAGTTCTGGAAAGAACTCTTTTCCAGTTACAAATTCTTATATTAATGAAGTGAATAGCTTAAGAAGAGATAAAGAAAATAGCTAGCAGAAAATGATCTCAAATGATCAAGTGTATGCAATGAAGCGTGTGCTGCTTTTTCAGTGTTGAGCTTTTGAGATAACTTAGAGTTCTAGCGATGCTCGAATGATATTCTTTGATTGAGATTCGTTCACTACTTTTTTTCTTGTATAGTGCTCCGTCTTCATATATAGGCTTAAACCAACGTTAAAATTTGAACGGCTCTTTTGACTTTTAAGTGATTCAGCTTTATTGCTGAAAATGGACCCTGCAGAATACATTAAAGCAATCAGTCTCAGTTCATACCAAAAATGGTAAGCCGTCTTAAATGTTCCCGTACAACATTTAATGGCATTAAATGAAGCAATAAATGCTAGTATCACGTTAATAGATTAACGGTAATATTTAAAGACTTGAGATACGCAACAATCTGCTAGTGTCTATTTCGGGTTTCTGGTTTTAGCTAAGAAGTCATCTGTTAATTAGATTAAGCAGTACTTGATAAGTGCTGCTACTGGTTTTAGCGCGGTACAAGTGCTTTTGGTTTTCTGCGTATTTACATCTACTGGTTTTGTACTAGCATCTCCACAACAAAATTAAGTCTAACAATTTCTTCCTTTGCGGTGATGCCAAAACCTAGATGTCCCTTAGAACGTTAGTAGAATTGAGAAAACAGATTACGAAGCAATTAGTATCCAGAAAATCAAGACAAAACAATAAAATTAGTTTGTTCTAATATCTCTAAAAATAGCTTCATCTGGATTTTGATCCCTTCCAGAAGAATGAGGTCTACTGCTACTCGCTCCAGTTCTATCTTCAGCAGTTCTATCTTCTTTCCCCTTTTTGGCATCATCGGCAATGACCCTGGCAAGTATTCAACGTATAAGCTGCGTCCATTTCTGAGTTGAAAGAAATTAGAGATAGATTAGCAGTAGATGCGAGAAAGCAGTAGATGCAAAATAATGATCTTAATTCGTAAAGTGCAATAAAAATGAACAGTTAAATGAAATATACAGCCGTCAGTAAACATAGGGACACGTGTCGATATGTTTATGGATGGTAGAGAGAGAAAACAGGAGTGTCAGTTACTCTACTAATTTCAAAATTTTAAAAAAAAAATGGCGGGCTGTCCGAGGCGGTTGCTAAAAGATCAGAAGCTGAATTGTCGTTTTATGATAATATCTACTAGAAGAAGGTAAAGTGCTGAAAGCACTTCGACAACTTCTGGTAGATACACTGTTTTATCGAAAAGACAAATTAGTTTCTAATATAAATGCCATAAAAATGTTCCCCCTCAATTAATGCAGTAATAAAGGATATTAAACACCAAACGATTCTTGGCAAACTTTCAATCTGAACCATTGAAAATGAACAGTCGCAAGGATCTTTATCTCCTTTGAATACCACTATAAATACCTGCACAAGTTAAAACAAGGTTAAGCATACATATGATCAAATGAAAAACAATGTGAATGAAGAAGCAGAATCTGATCCAGAAGTTGAAGCAAGAATTTTCAGAAGACAATTTGCTGCGTTTTCTAAGAAGACGTATGAAGATATCGTTCTTTATATAATGATCCTTGGATCAAACTTCTGGAGTTGTAGTGTGAACAATCAAAGAGAATGTTTTCTCTTATTAGGATTGGGATGCAGCATCATTTCCTTCCATAAGCATTCTAATGCAACAAGAGAGTGCTGGTTGATCGATGATACTGAAAAGCTTAGTAGGATAATATGTGTAATCATTCTGCTGATATCTTCAATTGTACCCCTGTAATGTAATGCATCTGATTATATGAATAAAAGATTTTGTTTTGTCATACCTCTTGTGCTGTTCTCATTTCTGAATATTTCTACTGGATTAGAATAAAGAAACAGAAGACACGTGAAAACAGAAGATAATAAACAGTAGTTATGATAAATCAATTAATCCAATAACATTACGAAAATAAGAAAATTTATTCTCAGGAAGTGGTTCGGTAAAAATGTCTGCGGCTTGCTGATCAGTAGGAATGTATTCCAGACGAATATTCTTCTTTTGCACATGATCTCTAATGAAATGATGTCTGATATCAATGTGCTTCGTTCTGGAATGGAGTACTGGATTATGCGATATAGCAATTACACTGGTATTGTCACAAAATATGGGTGATTCATAAGCTTGAACTCCAGAGTCTTTAAGTTGTTGTTGTATCCAAAGCATTTGAGAACAATAGCTTCCAGCAGCAAGATACTCTGCTTCTGCAGTAGTCGTGGCTATGGAAGTCTGCTTTTTGCTAAACCAAGAGATCAACCTGTCACCAAGAAATCGACAAAAACCACTTGTGCTTTTCCTATCCAGTTTACATCCTGCATAATCAGCATCTAAGTATCCAATAAGATTAAACGATGAGTCCTTGGGATACCAGAGGCCTACATTTTGAGTACCCTTCAAATATTTTAAAATTCTTTTACCAGCAATGAAATGTGATTGTTTAGGATTTGATTGAAATGTAGCACATATGCAAACAACAAACATAATATCGGGTCTACTGGCAGTAAGATATAACAATGAGCCAATAAGACCACGATACTGAGTTACCTCTACTGGAGTTCCCCCTTCATCTTTATCAAGTTTGGTAGACGAGCTCATAGGAGTGGAAGCAGCAGAGCATGCTTCCATCCCAAACTTTTTCAGTAGTTCCTTTGTATACTTAGCTTGATTGATGAAGATTCCAGTATCAAGTTGCTTGATTTGAAGTCCTAGGAAAAATGTTAATTCTCCCATCATGCTCATCTCGAACTGTTCCTGCATTAACTTGGCAAAATTTGCACATAAGTTGGGGTTAGTTGACCCAAATATAATATCATCAACATAAATTTGAACTAATAATATGTGCTTGTTTTTTACTAGGGTAAACAAAGTCTTATCCACGGTACCGACGGTGAAATCATGATCAATAAGAAGTTGTGAAAGTGTGTCGTACCAAGCCCTAGGTGCTTGTTTCAGACCATACAATGCTTTGTGTAATTTAAAAACATGATGCGGTAATAGATGATCAGAAAAACCTGGAGGCTGTTCAACATAGACTTCCTCTTGTAGTAGACCATTCAGGAACGCACTTTTCACATCCATCTGATGCACTTTGAAATTTCTAAAATCAGCAAAGGCTAAAAATATTCTGATAGCTTCGAGCCTAGCTACTGGTGCAAATGTTTCATCATAGTCTATTCCTTCTTCTTGTCTGAATCCTTGTGCAACCAGTCTTGCTTTGTTTCTGACAACTGTTCCTTCTTCATTTAGTTTGTTTCTAAATAACCACCGGGTTCCAATGACAGCTTGGTGAGATGGTCTAGGTACTAGAAACCAAACTTTATTCGTCTCAAATTGATTCAGCTCTTCTTGCATAGCTTCTATCCCGTTGGGATCCAGAAGAGCTTCTTCAATCTTCTTTGGTTCATCTTGAGAAATAAAATCAGCATGCACGTATTCATTCATCATCTGTCTTCTGGTCCATAGCGGAGCTGTTGGATTTCCAATCACCAAAGATGGAGGATGATATTTTCTCCGAATAAAAGGATTTAGATTATCTTTATGTAAAGCAGTAGATTGTTCTGGAATATCAGCTGCTGGTTCTGGAATGTCAGCTGCTGGTTCTGCCATATGAATGTCTTGTTCTGGATTTTGAATGTTCTTGACACTTGCTTCTGCATCATCTTCACTGTCTAGTTCCAGATGAACCTTGTCTAACCTGTTACTTAGATTAGATATGTTAGTAATCTCGGGAGCACTGCTGTCTTCATCAAAGACAACATGAATAGATTCTTCAACATTGAGTGTTTTATTATTGAATATTCTAAATGCCTTACTAACTGCTGAATATCCAAGAAATAATCCTACGTCAGATTTTGAATCGAATGCAGCTAAATGATTTTTACCATTATTATGCACAAAGCATATAGAACCAAAAACATGAAAGTAAGATACATTCGGTTTACTCCCTTTCCAGATTTCGTAAGGAGTCTGATTATTCCTCTTGTTGATCATTGTTCTGTTTTGTGTGAAGCAAGCAGTATTAATAGCTTCTGCCAGAAGCGCTGAGAGATGTCTGCATCTGCTAGCATTGTTCTAGCAGCTTTTTTAAGTGTTCTGTTTCTCCTCTCAGCTACTCCATTTTGTTGAGGCGTCCTGACAGCTGAATATTCATGATGAATGCCCTGTTCATCTAGATAAACCTCAAAAGTCTCGTTAGTAAATTCAGTACCTCGATCACTTCTGATTCTAATGACGGAAAGCGATTTTTCATTTTGAATCTTTTTCAGAAGTTTGGTCAGGAGGCTACTGGTTTGATCTTTTCCAGCAAGAAAGATTACCCAAGTAAATCTAGAAAAATCATCAACAACAACGAGGGTGTACCTCATTCCCTCTAAGCTCATGATAGGGATTGGACCAAATAAGTCCATATGCAATAGATCTAAACACCTTGAGGATGATTTGCTGCCTTTATTTTTGAAACTAGATCTTACTTGCTTACCAAGTTGACATGCATAACATACATGATTCTTAACAAAATTTATGTCTGGCAATCCATCGACTAAGTTCTGCTTTTTGAGATTGTTGATAGACTTAAAATTCAGATGATTCAATCTCTTGTGCCACAGCCAATGTTTATCACTTAGAGCTTCAACTAAACATGTAGGAGCAGTGATATGATCTATGTTCCATGAAATTTTGTAGGTGTTGCCTTTTCTAACTCCGGTTAAAACAGTAGAGTCACCAGCATTTTTAACTGTGCAAGTGTGCTTCTGGAATGCTACTGAAAATCCATTATCACATAATTGACTAATACTGATCAAGTTATAACAAAGATTTTCAACTAAGAGCACATCCTTAATAGTGATGTTACCATGGATAATCTTACCTTTACCCACAGTTTTACCTTTTGAGTTGTCCCCAAAGGTTATCTCTGGTCCAGCACAACTCACTATTTCTGATATTAGACTCTTCTGTCCTGTCATATGTCTGGAACATCCACTGTCCAAATACCATGTTGAGTTACTGATCTTGGTTTTCTTCACTTGTACCTGCAAACACAAATTTTAGTATCTGGTACCCAATCTATTTGGGTCCAAGACTTATTAGTCCTTTTGGAACCCACATTTGTACAATTTTTGTACGTCGGGTATCCATGGAGGTGTGTGCAACATAGAGTCTGATAGGATCGATTAACGTATCAAGAGTGTTTAGAAGGGGAGGGGGTTGAATAAACACTCACAATTAAAATGAATCTTTTCGAGTTTTGAATTCAGTTTGGTGACAAACTGATTCTCGGAATCTTGTTGGTCAATGACATTCAGTTAAACTAAGAGTAGTTGCGGAAAATAACTGACTGAAAGATAGAATACAAAACCTAAATAAAGTACGCAAGGATTGTTTCTGGATGTTCGGAGATTTCAATCACTCATACGTCACCCCTTCTATCTCAAGGATAGGATTTCCACTAAAAGACTTTGATCGAATACAAGACTTGTACTCACCTACTTCAGTTTGGACTTAACACTGCCAAAACTGAAACTCTTAGCATACAACAGCTTTTATCAGGTTGTGACTGATCTTAGCACAACTGATATATTCTTGATTGAATTACAAAGTGCTAACATGCTCAAAGTGTAGCTTTAGATGCTACTGATATATCTGATATACGTGAGCTGTGAATTGTGATTTTAGCATCGTAACAGCAAGCTTCAATAATTCGTTGATTGTTTTTTTTTATTCTCAGCTGCTTTGTTCACTTATTTATATGCTTTCTTTCCAACTGTAACTTGAGATGAATTTGAATCTTTGTATCCGTTGATTTTTTACTTGATTATTCCTTGGATATTGTTTCTTTCATTTATTGTGATGCGGCGTATTAACTGCTTTCGCCGAAATGCGTTGTTCTAAGCTGTATTGATTTAAGTGCGGCGTTGCAATCTTCTATGTCTCTTTGTCGGTTGATCGTTCTTTCCCGAGACATGTTCAGTTGAAGGAAGCATACGGCTGAATATATCAACTGATCGGTTTCCAACTGATCAGTCAGCTGTCTTGAGAATTCAATTAAGTTCAACTGATCAGTTTCCAACTGATCAGTTGGTTTTCTTCGAAAGTTCCGTTCAGCTGAGTTGGGTTGCCTTAGATAATATGCGCGATACTCTTCAGTTAGGCAAGCTGTATAGATCGAATATTTGATCATTTAGTTCCAATAAATAATCGGTTTGTCAAACATCCGAAATTAAGTTTCCAACAATTTCCCCCTTTTTGGTGTTTGACAAAACTAAGCAACGAATAACTGGTCAATGAAGCTTATATGATCTTCAAGTTCGTTGTAGATAAAATAATCAAATGTTGTGTACAGATTCGTACAATGAAAGAATGAAATAATCTGAATGAAATAATCTGTAGCTACAATATTGTATCAAATCTATTGAGCTGATCTCCATTGAACTGCTGATATGATGATATATTCCCCCTTTTTGTTAAACGCCTCCATTCTGATAGATAATCTCTTAACATCGGTTGAGAGAATCTTGACAGAAGTGGCTACGTCTGCGACTGCATTGAGCACAGTGGTTTGCATGAAGTCTATCTTTCTTGATACGAGTGTCTCCACCGCATCAACTCTTTTGCTGATAGTGTCTTGAGTCGCTGAGAGACTTTCTGCTATACCTCTATTCTTTTTTATTTCAGCAATTGCAAAGGAAAGAGAGGTCACGGTAGCTTGAACTGCCTTCAGTTTCTCTGAGTTAAATACTGCTGCATGTTCCAGTTTCAGAGAATGGGCGAGTTGAGTATGCTGCATGTTAGAGATGGCAGAGAGAATTTTATGCATATTATTCTGAATATCTTGAATTTCTTCAAGAACTAATTCAAGATCATTAGATGAATGAGGTGGTGAATATCCAGAAGTTCCAGGTGCTTGTATTTCGGAGACTGGATCAAAGACCACTAAGGTCCTGTCAGTTATAACTGTCTCTGCAATGGTCTGTTCTGGAACAATTATTTCAGCAACTCCAATTTGATCTGGGGGAGGAGAAGAGAGATCCTGAGTAGCAATTGAATTGTCCGGCTGAATAGGCAAATTTGTGGTATCTTCAGTCGGAGCAACAAGAACTGGTGCTTCTGCTGGAGATTCAGCTGAAACGAGGACTGGATCGTCAGTTGGAATATTTTCAGAATGTAGCAACTGAGCCTCCACATTTTCAGTAGTTTCTTGACCAGGTGACTGAGCTGGCACATCAGTAGGCTGAACAAGCTCTTCAGGTAAGACGGGATCCTCTAGAACTGCTCGATCAGTTGAGTGATCAACTGAGACAGAAACAAGTTCCTCTGTTTGAGATTCTTGAATCACTGACTGAATAATTTCATCAATATTGGCGAGTGTCAAGTCAGCTTCTGAGTACATTTGAGGATCAGCAACAGAGGATCGAGGCATATCCTGAGCTTGTTCTTTATTCGGTGATGTGGATTCTTCTTCTTCTTCTTCGGAAGGCCCTCCATGAATGACCAATTCCTGATCTCTTTCCCAGAATTTTATCTGTAAGTGCAAAGAGGTAAGATCTGAATCCAATTGAGTAAGCACTGCTCGATCATTGTAGGCAGTTGGATTCGTAGGAATGTAGTTGGTCTTCAGCTCTTCAACCAGTTGTGCCAACTTTTTGGCTCTCATTAGATCAAAGAAATAATTTTTTCTTTGCAAGGCCTGCACGATAGTGGCAGCTTTGACTATCCTCAAGACAATTTCTTCCAGCCTGATAAACTTCTTCAGCTGGGACTTTCTCTTTAATTGTTTTGCAAAAGTATGAGTTCTGTACATAGTCCAGGCGTCATAAGTTTTCAGTTTGGTTGTGGCAAATGCATTTACCTGTTCCCAAATGAGGTCGATATGGGTTTGAACTGCATTTGTTGGCCTGGGCTCTTCAATCAACTTGCCCTTCCCTTTCTTGTCGATGAGAATGTGTGGAATGTTCAATCTTGAACGAGTAGTTTCCACTGTCTCCCAAATAGAGATTCCCTTTGGTCGAGCAGGAGCAAAGAAAATAGGGCGATTAACTGTTTTCAGAGAGGACATGATCCTAACTGACTCCTTCTTTGATGGGTCAGTTGTTCGAGGCAACTGATCTTTTGCTGAGGCTTCAGCTGAAACTGTTTTTAATGGAATAGCCTGAATAGGTTGTTGAGCGTCCGATGATTTCAACCTTTCAGTAGGAATAGATTCCAGAGAAGCTATTGGTTTAGTCTTCTTAGTTCTAGGCTTCTTGACAACCTGGGGAGACAGAGTTTTCTCCGATTCTGATTCACTTATAATCAACTTTCTCTTTGTAGTCTTCAGTTGAGTCAGCGCTTTGGCCCTTTTTACAGACTTGGGAGTAGCCTGTTGAGCTCCAATTTCCTTTTTGATCTTAATGAACTGATCAGGATTGAGATCCAGTTTGGCCTTGGGTGGCAACACATTTTTGGCATTGAAAAATTTGAATTTGGATGATCTCTCCGAATCATCAGCCACCAATCCTGTAACTTTCATCAGGTAGCTTAACTGAACAGCGAATCCCTTGGACTGCTTGTTGGATTGAAACATGTTCTTCAAAGTGTTGAAGATGAGGTGCTTCTAGTTGAGTCCTCGGTCGGCCATAATAACATCAAGGGCCTGAATTTTTTCCAAGGTTAAAGCAGCAAAGGATCCTGCCTTTGCCAATATCCCTTTGGCTACAATATCAGCCAGTAACTAAACTTCATGTTTCAGTTCTTTCTTTGGATCAGAGACCTTGATTTTCCGTCCATCAGCAGAAAGAAGAGTTTGCATAGCTTCAACATCTGATGCTTTGACTTCAGCAAGGTGTGCCAATCCATCAGACGACAACAAAAATGTTTCTCCGAAAGAGTCTTCAGATAAGGTCAACAATTGACCATTAACAGTAGAGGTGATGATACCATCGGGATTGACAGAACCATTGGAGTAGAAATCAAGAAGTTCCTTCGAATAGATCTCCTGGGAAGATTGTCCCAAAAACATTCTGAGACCAGCAGATTCAATCTTCAGAAAAACGTTCTTAACATCAGCTTCCTGAAATGATAAAACTGAGTCAAAATCAATGGCCATAGCATTCAACATATGATCTGGGATCTGGTTTGCCATTTGAACTGAATGATTTCTTATGTTCGTGTCTGTTCGAATTATAGGAAACGTGTCAGTCCAAAAAAATTTGAATAAAAATATGTGTACGTGTGCTATAAGCGTGTGTGCAAAAAGTGAGTGGTTTTAAAATAGGCCACGTTATGAAACTGCAGTCACGTCAGTTGATTTGAAATATACAAGTTTTTTTAATTTGTTAACTTATGTGAGAAGATTTGTAAAACAATCAACTGAACGATCAGTTGTGAAACTGATCCGTTTCAGTTGAGTATTTACAAACAATTGTCTTCTTAGTTAAGCTCTTAAAAACTAATATTCCCCCTTAATGGGTGCGCAAAATAATTAAAAATGACGATATAAAAATAAATTTAAAGCTTAAGGAATTTATTGTTTGCTGGAACGTGCACGGCCCTTCAGCTTCCATAACTCTCGGCTATAAATAGAAGTAACACAATTAGTTTCAGTCATATTAGTGAAATATTTAAGATAAAAGATATGGCTGGTGCGAGTAGCTCGAGTGCTTCGCCGTTTTCTCTGGAGGCAAGGAAGGCTGAGATAGAAGATAAAGTCTTCTATGAGAATCTTCAGTACTGGGAGAAGTTACAAGAACTTGAGTTCTTGTATAACACTGGAGAGGCTACCACTCCATAACTGGTGGCAGAGATGAACAAGTTGCGGGAGCACTTGAACATAGCTGTGTGGGTGGACGTATTCAAGGATGGTCATCTCTATCAGCTAATGCTTCGAAAGGAGCTGAAAATTCTTAAGCGCATAGCTGGTTCTCAGGGCTTTGACAAGACATCTACCGGACCTTTATCCGCTTGGTTGAAAATGTGGATAATTGTTGTAGAGGAAAAATATGATGATGTAATCCGTGTAAACATTTATGGTTGAATAAAGTATTTATATGAGCTTAACTTTGTTTTTCTCTTTCTTAGTCTCGGGTAATGGTTTGGTGAAGATGTCAGCTGCTTGTTGCTCAGTTGATATATACTCCAGTCGAATGTCCTTCTTCAAAGTATGATCTCTAATGAAGTGGTGTCTGACATCTATATGCTTTGTCCTTGAGTGAAGAACTGGATTATATGTAATGGCAATTGTGCTCGTATTGTCACAAAATATGGGCGATTCATTTGTAATTACTCCATAATCTCTCAGTTGTTGCTGGATCCAGATCAGTTGTGCACAACAACTACCAGCAGCTAGATATTCTGCTTCAGTTGTTGAGGTAGCTATAGATGTCTGCTTCTTGCTGAACCAAGAAATCAGTCGGTCTCCAAGAAACTGTCATGATCCACTTGTGCTTTTACGATCTAGCTTACATCCTGCATAATCTGCATCTGAATATCCAACTAAATTGAAAGAAGAATCTTTAGGATACCATAATCCGACATTTTGTGTGCCCTTAAGATATTTCAAAATTCTTTTGGCAGCTGAGAAATGTGATTGCTTAGGATTTGCTTGAAATCTGGCACACATACAAACTGCAAAAACAATATCAGGACGACTAGCAGTTAGGTATAATAATGAACCTATTAAACCTCGGTACAGCGTCGCCTCAACTGATATTCCCCCTTGATCAGTGTCCATTTTAACTGATGAGCTCATGGGAGTGGTTGCAGCTGAACATGATTCCATTCCAAATTTCTTTAGCAATTCCTTTGTATATTTAGTCTGACTGATGAATATACCAGTCTCCAGTTGCTTCACTTGCAGTCCAAGAAAGAATGTCAGTTCACCCATCATGCTCATTTCAAACTTGTCCTGCATTAACTTAGCAAACTTTTCGCACAATTTGGGTTTAGTTGACCCAAATATAATGTCATCAACATAAATTTGAACAAGTAAGATATGATTATTTTTAGAAAATTTAAACAAAGTCTTATCAACTGATCCTACGGAAAAATCATGATCAGTTAGAAATTTTGAAAGGGTTTCATACCAAGCTCTGGGAGCTTGTTTAAGACCATACAGGGCTTTGTTCAAATGATAAACATAATCAGGTAAACTATGATTTACAAAACCTGGAGGTTGTTCAACATATACTTCTTCCTGCAGCTGACCATTTAAGAAAGCACTCTTCACATCCATCTGGTATACTTTGAAGTTCTTGTGTGATGCATAAGCAAGAAAGATTCTTATTGCCTCCAGTCTTGCAACTGGTGCATAAGTTTCATCATAGTCAATTCCTTCTTCTTGCCTATATCCTTGTGCCACAAGTCTTGCTTTGTTGCGTACAACTGAGCCGTCTTCATTCAGTTTGTTTCTGTACACCCATTTTGTACCTATAATAGTTTTTGAAATTGGTCTTGGAACTAAGTTCCAGACATTGTTATGAGTGAACTGATTTAGCTCTTCTTGCATTGCATTTACCCAGTTAGGATCAGCAAGAGCTTCATCAGTTTTCTTCGGTTCTAGTTGTGAAACAAAAGCTGAATGGATAAATAAATTTAGCATTTGATTTCGAGTTCTTACTGGATCTGATGGATTTCCTATTACCAGTTCAGGTGGGTGTGATTTTTTCCATCTGTACTCAGTATTTGTTGTATCAGCAATTTCTTCAGTTGGTAACTGAACACAATTTTCAGTCTCAGTTGGTGCTTCGTCAACTGGTATTTGAGTGTTATCATTATGCTCTATCAACTGATCATCAGCAACGACTTTATGTACATCTGATTGGTCCAGTACTTCTGGTTCAGGTGTTTGAAATCTGTTTTGATTGCTGTGACTTTCATTTTTGCTATCATCTTCCAAACTGATATCTGTAAATCGATCAGCTAGCTCAACTTGATCAGTTGGCTTATCAGTTAGTTCAGTTTCATCGAAATCAACATGAGCTGATTCTTCAACATTTAGGGTTTTCTTGTTGAAGACTCTATAGGCTATACTAACTGATGAGTATCCAAGAAATATTCCCTCTGCAGATTTAGCATCAAACGCTTTTAAATAATTTTTACCATTATCAAGGATAAAACATCTGCAGCCGAATATTTTGAAATAAGTAATTATACTTTTTCTTCCATGCCAGATCTCATATGATGTTTTCATATGATTCTTATTAATCATTGATCTGTTCTGAGTATAACACGCAGTGTTTACTGCCTCTGCCCAAAACCTTTGAGAAATACCAGAATCAGCAAGCATTGTTCTAGCAGCTTCTTTAAGGGTCCGATTTCTTCTCTCAGCTACACCATTTTGCTGAGGAGTTCTGGCTGCTGAGAGCTCATGCTTAATTCCAGCATTTTCTAGAAAATTTGAAAGAGTTTGATTGATGAATTCAGTTCCTCGATCAGATCTGATTTGATCAATTCCAACTAATTTTTCATTTAAAAGTCTTTTGAAGAGCTTTATCAGTTGTGAAGCAGTATGGTCCTTGTATTTGAGAAAAATAACCCAAGTAAATCTTGAAAAGTCTTCTACGACCACCAAGGTGTATTTCATTCCCCCTAAGCTCATGACTTGTATAGGACCAAAAAAATCCATGTGCAACAGTTCTAAGCATCGGGATGAAGATTACAACCCTTGTTTTTAAAAGAGGATCGTACTTGTTTACCATACTGACATGCTGAGCAAAGTTTTTCTTTTGTAAAATCTATTTTGGGCAAACCAGTTACAAGTTCATGTTTACTCAGATAGGCAATTGTTTTAAAGTTTAAATGATGTAGTCTCTTATGCCAGAACCAGTTTTGAGATGACTTGGAAGCAATAAAACAAACTGGTGCATAAGTTTGATCATTCCAACTGACTTTATATGTGTTTCCACAACGTTTGCCAGATAGTATGATTTCATCAGTTGAAGTTTTGACTGAACATGAATTTTTGACAAATTGTACTGAGAATCCACTGTCGCATAACTGACTGATACTAATCAATTTATACTTCAGGTTTTCTACTAATAGAACATCTTTAAAAGTAAAGTTACGATGTATAAGCTTACCCTTACCCACAGTTCTACCTTTGGAATTGTCCCCGAAACTGATGTTTGGACCACTGTATTTGGTCAGTTGAGATAGCACACTTGCATCTCCTGTCATGTGTCGCGAACATCCACTGTCCAAATACCATATTGAGTTCTTGTTTGTACCTGTTATCTGCAATCACACACATAATAAAACTTGGTACCCATACTTATTTGGGTCCTGAGCTGAATAGTCCCTTAGGAACCCACACTTGGATTAGTCTAACAGACTTTCCAGTAGTTATATTCCAAATTGTTTTTCTCGGCTTTTGTGTGCATGGTGTGTAGTGCACAGATGATACATTATGTATTTTAGGTTTATTCAACTGATTGTTTAGTCTGTATCTCTTCTGAACTGGCTTGCAGTTATAGTAATTGAAGTAGCTATTTGAATAGTTTTTGTGAAACCTCTTTGATGACTGACTTTGTGAATCAGTTGAGGATTTTTGACTATAACCAATCTCATATCTTCTAGCCTTGTTCATATTTACAGTAGGTTGCTCAATCAGCTTACTAGGCTCAATTTGTTCTTGTACTACTGCTGATTTAACAAAGTGAATATATTTCTCTTTGTCTATTTTTAGCTTTGGTTGAGTGTCATTTTAACACATTTCTCCTTGAGTGTTGAACCCTAAACCATTTTTATCAGAAACTGATTTTTGTGAATTCTGCATTTTATTTAGTGCAGTAGATGACTTGTTCCAAGATTGAATGGGCTCAGTCTGTTTTGAGTTTTCAAGAATCAACTTTTGAATTAATAACTGATCTTTGTTTCTTTCTGCTTTTACCTCAGCAATTTCCCTTTTCAGACTCAACCCGTCAACTGATTCATCAGTTTTGGTTTTATTTATCTGTGGGATCAGTTTGCTTTGCTTTTTTTTTTTTCGAATAATGATGCAAGCTTTTGATATTCATTTACCATATCATGTAGTGTTAGAATGAGTTCTTCTCGTGTAAAGTCAGTTGAGGTGAAATCAAATACCTGTTGACTAGATGATTCTTCTTCTTCATCATTAGCCATCAGGCACTTGTCTTCCTCATCATCACTAGAGCTGCATGAGCTTTCTGGTTCTGACTCCTCACTGTCAGTTTCTGCCCATTTAGATTTGTTTTCTTCGGCTAAGAGTACCTCATGTTTCTTTCTGAAGAACTTCTTATCATCCTTGGGTTTTCTTTTGTTCTCATATGATTTCTTTCTTCTATCAGTTGAGCCATGACTGTTCTTCTTGGGTTTAGGACAGTCAGCAATGAAGTGACCTGATTTGCCACAATTGTAACAAGCATTTGTTTCATCTTTGGAGTTGTTTCTTTGTTATGACTTCTGAAAGTTTCCTTGATTCTTTCTCATGAACCTTCCAAACTTTTTGATGAATAGTGACATAGCATCATTGCTTAACTGATCAACAGATTTCTCAACTGAACTAGTTGGTTCTGTTCTGACAGTAGCTAGAGCAGTTGTGGCTGCTGGTGTGGATGGTTCTCCTTCTCTGGTTTGCAGTTCGAACTCATAAACTTTAAAATCAGCAAATAGATCATGAAGTTCATTCTGGTTCAGGTCATTGGATTCTCTCATTGCCATAGTTTAGACATCTCATTCTTTGGGAGGACCTCTCATTACCTTCAGTGCAACCTCTTTGTTTGTATACACTTTTCCAAGTGCATTTAACTCATTGATGATACTGCTTACTCTTTCATCATACTCGCGCATTGATTCTCCTGCTTTCATTTTGATATTATCAAACTTCTGAACTGCAACTGAAAGTTTATTTTCCTTGGTTTGATCATTTCCTTCACAAAGCTGGATCAGCTTTCCGCAAATTTCTTTGGCTGTCTTACACATCTTTATTTTGCTAAAAGTTATTTTGTCCATCGTCTTGTACAGAATGTCTTTAGCCACATTATCAAGATTGGCTTTTCTTTTATCTTCAGTTGTCCATTCTTTTCTGGGCTTTTCTATTCTTTGTGGTGCCCCTTCTGTTATGGCAACTGCTGTATTAGTTTTCAGAATCTTCATGGGTCGATCAGTTATGACATACCACATGTCATCATCTTGTGCAGCTAAATGAGCCTACATTCTGATTTTCCAATCATCAAATTCTTCTCTGGAGAACATAGGGATTTTGTTGAATGAAGTCATGCTAGCAAGTTTATAGATCAAAAGTATTCAAGACAAAGATTCAACCGCACTGATACCACTTGATAGGATCGATTAACGTATCAAGAGTGTTTAGAAGGGGGGGTTGAATAAACACTCACAATTAAAATGAATCTTTTCGAATTTTGAATTCAGTTTGGTGACAAACTGATTCTCAGAATCTTGTTGGTCAATGACAATCAGTTATACTAAGAGTAGATGCGGAAAATAACTGACTGAAAGATAGAATATAAAACTGAAATAAAGTACACAAGGATTATTTCTGGATGTTCGAAGATTTCAATCACTCCTACGTCACCCCTTCTATCTCAAGGATAGGATTTCCACTAAAAGACTTTGATCGAATACAAGACTTGTACTGACCCACTTCAGTTTGGACTTAACACTGCCAAAACTTAAACTCTTAGCATACAACAGCTTTTATAAGTTCGTGACTGATCTTAGCACAACTGATATATTCTTGATTGAATTACAAAGTGCTAACACGCTCAAAGTGTAGCTTTAGATTCTACTGATATATCTGATATACGTGAGCTGTGAATTGTGATTTTAGCAGCGTAACAGCAAGCTTCAATAATGCGTTGATTGTTTTTTTTTATTTTCAGCTGCTTTTTTCACTTATTTATATGCTTTCTTTCCAACGGTAACTTGAGATGAATTTGAATCTTTGTATCCGCTGATTTTTTACTTGATTATTCCTTGGATATTGTTTCTTTCATTTATTGTGATGCGGCGTCTTAACTGCTTTCGCCGAAATGCGTTGTTCTAAGCTGTATTGATTTAAGTGCGGCGTTGCAATCTTCTATGTCTCTTTGTCGGTTGATCGTTCTTTCCTGAGACATGTTCAGTTGAAGGAAGCATACGACTGAATATATCAACTGATCGGTTTCCAACTGATCAGTCAGCTGTCTTTGATAATTCAATTAAGTTCAACTGATCAGTTTCCAACTGATCAGTTGGTTTTCTTTGAAAGTTCAGTTGGGTTCGGTTGCCTTAGATAATATGCGCGATACTCTTCAGTTAGACAAGCTATATGGATCGAATATTTGATCAGTTAGTTCCAATAAATAATCGGTTTGTCAAACATCTGAAATTAAGTTTCCAACAGAGTCTGTTATTTCTAACATTATGCATCTTAGCATGTTGTTCTTCCCTTCTGTTTCTATTGTCTGGCCTGTATCTCTTCTGAACAGGTCTAGAATTGTAGTACTGGTAGTTTTTAACCTTCATAGGAGGTTGTCTTCCTGAGTTGAATCCTCTACTGGATCCAGAACTCTGGTCAACTCTTTCCTTAGGTTCAACATAACCCAGACCATAATGCATCCTTCTGCTCATCTGATTTACATTCCTTTCAATTGAATCAGTAGGTACTTCTGGTTTCTGTACCACACTGGATTTCACAAAATGAATGTACTTTCCTTTGCACATATCCAGTTTTGGCTTAGTATTCGTTTCAGAAGTGCTTTCATCTTTACAAAATCCGAGACCACTTCTGTCTCCAGATTGTTTTTGTAACTCTTGCATCTTTTCGAGTGAAATAGAGGACTTATTCCAAGCATTCACCAGTAGCGATAAATTCTGGTTTTCAGAAATCATCGTCTGGTAATCTGCTTTTACTTTTTCAATCTCAGTTTTTAATTCACTCATCTCAACTTGTAAATCTTTACAGCTGTCTACTTGCAAGCAAGTTAAATTACTGTTCTGATTTCTTAAGTTCTGATTTTCAATCTTAACTTCCTCGAATGATTGAGAAAGTCTCGAATACTCTTCTACCATGTCGTGTAATGCTTTGACTAAATCAGTGCGTGTAAATTCATCAGAGTCAAAGTCAAATACCTCTCCGGATGTCGAGGTTGATTCCATATTTGCCATCAGACATTTGCTCTCATCTTCATCACTGTCACTTGAATGGCTTTCAGAACCAGAAGATTCATTACTTGAGTCTGCCCATTTGGACTTACTTTCTTCTGAAATCATTGCCTTTCTGTCTCTTCTGGTCTTTTTATCATTGCGTTTGACACCCTTCTTCTTCTGGTCATCCTTCTTTGCTTTTGGACAATCAGCAATGAAGTATCCAATTTTTCCGCAGTTAAAGCATGCCATATCACCAGAAGGTGATTCTTTTTTGAAATTGTGGTTGGGACTTTGAAATGTTCTGTGATTCTTTCTCATGAATCTGGAAAACTTCTTAACAAATAATGACTTTGCGTCATTGCTTATCTGTTCAGCGCTTCTCTCAGAAGTATTCTCTATAGCAGTAGCAGAAGATGAACTTGGGGCAACTGTAGCAGTAGAGTTAACAGTAGCTGCGAGAGCCTTGGTTGGTGGAATTGCTAATGGCTCTTCTCCACTTCGAACTTCAAGTTCAAACTCATATGCCTTCAGATCTGAGAACAAGTCATGCAGTTCTAACGTGTTTAGATCCTTGGAAGCTCTCATTTCCATCGTTTTGACGTCCCATTCTCTGGGTAGGGCTCTCATTACCTTTAATGCAACTTCCCTGTTGCCAAAATCTTTTCCAAGAGCTGAGAGTTCATTTACAAGGCTGCTGAAGCGTTCATCAAACTCATTCATTGTTTCTCCAGCCTTCCTCTTCATATTCTCAAACTTCTGCATGGCTACGGCAAGTTTGTTTTCCTTAGTTTCTTCGTTTCCTTCACAGATCTGAATCAATTTTTTTCAGTTTTTCTTGGCAGTAGGACACATCTTGATTTTGCTGAAGGTATTTTTGTCGAGAGTCTTGTACAGAATGTCCTTTGCAACGTTTTCAAGATTGGCTTTCTTCTTGTCCTCACTTGTCCATTCATATCTTGGTTTTTTCAGCATCTGAGGTGCGCTTTCAGTAATAGCAACAGCTGGATTTGGCTTTAAGATCTTTAATGGACCATTTGTGATGACATACCACATGTCATCATCTTGAGCTGCAAGATGGGCTTGCATTCTGATTTTCCAGTCGTCAAAGTCTTCTTTTGAGAACATTGGAATTTTGCTGAAGTGAGCCAGGTCTGTTAAATATTTTTCAGAACAAGAATAACTAGCTCTGATACCAGTTGTTGAGGATCGGATTGAGTTTAGAAGGGGGGGTTGAATAAACTCAACGGCAAACTTAATCGATTTTTCAGAATGATGTGCTAGAGTCCTGTTAGAGATACTAGCAGATTCTTGTTCAAGTTTAAAGACCAGCAGATCACACGATAATGTGCGGAAACGATCTGTTGGTTAGTGGGTGAAAATAGTGAAACAGAAAAGCAGTAGATGGCACAAGGTTTATTTTTGGAAGTTCGAAGATGAATCTTCTACGTCTCCCCTTCTTCTGTTTCCTGAAGGTATCACTAAAAGACTTTGGTGAATACAGTACAACAATTGTACACACCCACTTCAACAGGACTTACCCTTCGCCTACTGAAACTCTTAGTTTTACAACTCAACTACTTGAAAGATCTTAAGTTCTGGAAAGAACTCTTTTCCGGTTACAAATTCTTCTATTAATGAAGTGAACAGCTTAAGAAGAGATAAAGAAAATAGCTAGCACAAAATGATCTCAAATGATCACGTGCATGCATTGAAGCGTGTGCTGTTTTTTCAGTGTTGAACTTTTGAGATAACTGAGAGTTCTAGCGATGCTCGAATGATATTCTTTGATTGAGATTCGTTCACTACTTTTTTTCTTGAAAAGTGCTCCGTCTTCATATGTAAAGGCCTAGAAATCCTTACTTGAAAATTTGAGGAAAAATTAAAATTTTCTTTTTAAATAATAAAAATGTCTAATTCATAAGTTAAACTGATAAAAATGTTTGATATTCAAAATAGCAGCGGAAGAAATCTAATGTTTGCAAAATACCGACTTAAAAATAATTCAGCAACATAAAAACTTGTTTCAATTAAAAATAATAAATGCTGAAATGAGGTCCTCGGGTTCCACCACTGCCAACCCAAGCTAGCTCACTGGTCCCCGCCCTCGGTCCCGACATCATCAGCACCTACAACAATCAAGTCTAGTGAGTCTAAAGACTCAACATGCATATATCGTAAATAACGAGTAAGTAATATAGTAAGATATGCATGGGATAAAATATCATGTCATGAGGCATACTGAAAATAACTTGTTCTGAGCAATTATAATACGTGCATAACTGCACTGAAAATCATAGTAAAAATGTTTGCTCCTTGGAGCCCTGTACTGAAATAGCTGTATATAATTTTCTGGTGAGATTATGGTCATGCAAGTGGTCCCTGAACTGAACTGAACTGACCGGTAAGTGGCGACCGGGCCGGTAACTGGCGACCGGACTTAATAATGTATGTCTGATCAGACTACTGCCACAGTATACTGGGTGAAACAACTCAACTGACCGGTAACTGGCGACCGGGCCGGTAACTGGCGACCGGACTTAATCATGATAGTAGAGTGACCACAAGCAATATTGCATAAATCTCAAAATTTGTATTTTTGCACGTAATATAATTAATTAACATAATTAAATATCATGTCATAATTTTACTGATTGGATTGGATCGCTCCCAGGCTCGCTGCAACCTAAATGTGCCATAAAGAATATGCAATGGTTTTAAAATGCACAACTATGCAATTAACCTTCAAAAATGTGACAATTACGCCTACCGACTTCGTATTTAATCATGACTCCGAACCAACCCGAACCAACACTGAACCTATCATGTAATCATGATTAAAATACGCATAAAATGATAAAATAATGCTCCTAAAATGGTGAGGGCCGAAATCTAGGTGAATGGAGGCCAAAACATGAAACGCTCTTTCGAGAGTCAATTTGGCACATCGCACCGTAAATTCTCGTACGACCTTAAAAATGATCTGAATGACAAACGGTCAAAAACATGACCTTCCCAACTCAATGAGGCACTGTTCAGTTCAAGGCCATAGGCTAAAAGCCAACCAAGAACTCGAACAAGCCTCCGAACCGACGCAGCAAGTTGCTGTCCAGAAAATTCCAGCAGCTGCGCTTGGTTTCCTTACGTCGTTTTCGAGACTACCGGCCATTGGAGCTTGAATCACCGACCATAGACACTTACCAACATCCCAAGGAATGATTTGAACCATGGCTAAGGGCTTTAGACCAGCCACAATTCGAAATATTCCAGCAACGAACCAAACGTTACAACCGAGAACAAATTCTGCACGTAGGATGCATTGCTTTTGTTTTGCTGTCACGAATCGTTCCAATGGCCATTTGATTGACCATGACACAATCTAGACATCTAGGGGCATGGTGTAAACCGTGGCTAAGGGCCATAGGCCAACCAAGATTCATACCATTCCCTAAAATTCGAAACAACACAAGCTGAAAAAAAAGAGGAAGCCGAAAGGGGAAAGGGGCTGTTCTTGAGTTTTATTTAAAAACCGATGCACCATGGACCAAGCCACCAAAAGGGTGAGTTAGTCACGTCTTAGACGTGCTAGGGAAGAGATATAACCATGGCTATAAGCTTTGGGGCAGCCATGATCAGTTTCGCATCCCTTTGACAGCAACACTGAATTTCGAAACTCAAATGGACAAGGTTGAAAAGCTGCTGTCATTTCGGTTTCTATCATGCATGTAGCTTGCTTGAATGGACCAAAATGGTCCTAATGCATCCTATTACATGTCTAGATGTCGTCTTGGGAGCCTGGAATCGAACCAATGCCTGAAACCATCAAAACAAGGGAAACCCTTGAAGAGCAACAAGAAAGCCGAAATCTGCATCTTTTATTTTCATGAAAATTCTTGAAAAATTTCGGTTTTTGGCTATCAAACATGATCATGTAATGTTAAATAATGCTAGTAGGACTTGATTTAAGAGTCAAGGACGAATATATGCATGCCTGGTTTCGTTTGAAAGAAAAACGAAAGAATGAAACGATTCGGCGCGGAGGAGGTGGAGCGCTTTCTTTTCTACCTTTCTTCTTACTCGATTTTTCTCTTCTATCTCCCACTGAATTCTCACGTTTTTTTACACTCTGAAATACTCTCTAACTCGATGATGGGGGAGGGGAAAGTCGTGGTTGGGAGAGTGAGGGAAGTGGGTGCAAAATATAGGGAACAAATCAAGACCAAGTCTCCCCCTTTTGAAATTTGAATTTTGGTTGAAAACACATAATTGTTGGGGTGTTTTGTTGGAGGCTAGGTGGCCGATTTCCTCATGAAATCAAGACTAGGATAATGCTTAATAGTTAATTAATTAAGGTTGCTAAATAAATAAAAAAAGGTTAGCATGCTAAAATAATAAAGAATGGGTCAAAGATGATGAGTTGACAAGGCATTGCTTAATCATCTAGGGACCGAAATTTGGTAATTAAATGGAGGAGAGTTGTTGCTTTTTTACTAAATTTCTAACCCTTAAGAGCCTTACCTATCCTTTAAATAATTTAGCGCGGTACAAGTGCTTCTGGTTTTCTACTTATTTACATCTACTGGTTTTGTACTAGAATCTCCACAACAAAATTAAGTCTAACAATGTTAATGCACCCCCGCCTCCTAATGGGGATGATGCTACACGTGCATTAGAGGGGATAGCTCGTTTCTTCGAGCAGCAGTTACAACAGGCACCTAGGCCACAACATGATGTGTATGATCAGTTCGAAGGCTAAGGCCGAAGAAATTTTCTGGTACCACAGACCCGTTTGCTGCGGAGGCATGAATTCAAGCACTTGAGGTGCATTTTCGCTAGTTAAATATGGGGGATGCTGATCGTGTGAGGTGTGCTACTTACATGTTTAGGGATGACGCTTCTTTGTGGTGGGAAGGATCCGAGCATGGTATTAATCTTGCTACACTTACTTGGGCTTGATTCAAGGAGATCTTCTATGAGAAGTATTTTACTGCGGATGTACGAGGGCGATTAAAGAGAGAATTTATGAGCCTCCGTCAGGAAGACTCGACTATTGCTGAGTTTGTGAGGAAATTAGATAGGGGTTGTCACTTTGTGCCCCTTATTGCGAGAGATGCTGCGGAAAAGCTTAGACACTTCATGGATGGTCTACGGCCTACCATACGAAATAACGTGATGATGATGCGTCCCTTGGATTATGATACTTCTACTACTTATGCATTTCAATCTGAGCAATCTTTGAATGACATCGATTTTGAGATGCAGCGCAAGAGACAGCAACACCAAAATAATTCGCAGCCAAATAACAAGCCATACATGGGTCCTCCTAGGCCTCAAGGGCCACATAAGCCCCAAGGTCAAGTCAAGAAGCAAGGACCACCAAAGCCACTACAACCTGAAGCACCAAGGCCTGCTGAGAGGCCCCTATGCAAGGAATGCAATCGCCCACATCTTGGCAAATCCATGTGGGGACATACAAGTGTTTTATATGCAAGGAAGATGGGCATAAAGCTGTTGATTGCCCAAAGAAGAGAGCACCCATGGTGGGAAGAGCTTATGTTATGCATGCAGAAGAAGAAGAGGAGGAGCCAGACACTACGCTCATTACGGGTAACCTAGTCATTTATCATTTTTATATTGCTTTTAATCGCATGAAATGGTAAATTGGTTATTAGAATTGAATTGAGATCAAGATTAACCTAGTAGAAATTAGGTTGCATGCTCTACCTTAGTTGGAATTAAGATATGATTTTAAAAACCATAGAATTTGTATTGATTTTTGAGCCTTAATTTACGTAAAGGTGAAATAATTCCAAATTAAAATATTATGGCTAAAAATTAAATAATAATCATAATCAAGGGCATAAGGGTTTCGAATTTTCTTGAGGGGTCTAAGTGCAATTTTCGAAAGTTAAAAGGCTTAAATGAAATTTTTGAAAAAGATAAGGGACTTAATTATAATTATCGAGAAATTAATGGACCAAAATGTAATTTACGAATTCTTAAGGACGTAAAGAGTAATTTTCGAAATTTAAGGGATCAAAATGTAAATTTCTGAAAATTTAAGGGGCAAATTGCAAATATTCGAAAATTTTGGGGCTAAAATGTAAATTTCGAGAAATTTAAGGGCTAAAATGTAATTTTTCAAAAATATCGTAAGTTCAACGCGTAATCTTCACATTTGGGGGAATGTTGATAGAAATTCCTTAAACTTCAACACGAAAAGATTTAAAAGACGTTTTCGCCGCAGGGAGGATTATCATTCGAGGTGTAGCTACCTATGCACTGCTAGATTCAGGAGCTACACATTCTTTCATATCTGAAACCTTCACCAAACGACTGAATATTATTCCTGAGGATATGGGTTTGGGTTTCAAAGTTTCTATTCCTTTCGGTGATCAATTTCTCACGTCTAGCATTGTGGGAAATCTGGAGCTTCGTTTAATGAAAGATGTGGTTCGGACAGATCTTATTGTACTTCCTATTCCTGAATTTCATATCATACTTGGTATGGATTGGCTATCTGCGAATGGAGCTTCAATTGATTTTCTTCTGCGATCAGTGTCTATTCGACCGCCAAGTGGTAAATCTTTTGTATTTGAGGCAACAAGAACCAAGCAAATGCTGCACGTTATCTCTTGTCTGTGTGCGAGGAAACTTATGAGATGAGGATGCCAAGCTTTTCTAGCATGTGTCACTACCGCACATGCTCCCATCAGTCAGAAGTTGAAGGATGTTGACATTGTCATAGACTTTCCTAGCGTCTTTCCCGATGACGTTTCTGGCATTCCACCCGATCGTGAGATGGATTTTTCTATTGACTTAATGTCGGGCGCAGTACCTATATCGAAAGCACCTTATCGTCTAGCACCCGCTGAAATGAAATAATTAAAAGATCAAATCAAAGAATTGCTAGACAAGGGTTTTATTCGCCCTATTTATTCTCCATGGGGCGCTCCAGTATTATTTGTGAAAAAGAAAGATAGTAGTATGCGACTCTGTATCGATTATCGAGAGCTGAATAGAGTCACTATCAAGAATAAGTATCCTCTACCAAGAATCGAAGATTTATTTGATCAGTTGCAAGGAGCATCGATATTATCGAAGATTTATCTTCGTTCTGGATACCATCAGTTGAAAGTTAAAGAGTCTGATATTCACAAGACAGCGTTGCGGACTAAATATGGGCACTATGAGTTTATGATCATGCCATTTGGGTTGACCAATGCGCTAGCGATCTTCATGGATCTCATGAATCGCGTATTTCAGCCGTATCTGGATCAATTCGTCATAGTCTTCATTGATGATATGTTGATCTATTCCAAGAGCAAAGAGGATCATAGTCGTCATTTGAAGACAGCATTGCAAGTACTGCAAGATAGAAAGTTGTATGCAAAATTCAGCAAGTGCGAGTTTTGGCTTGATAGAGTGGCTTTTTTAGGTCACATCATTTCTAGTGATGGCGTTGAAGTTGATCCAATAAATTTGAGGCAGTGAGAGAGTGGCCAGTACCGAAGAGCGTCACCGAGATTCGCAATTTCTTGAGAATAGCTGGCAATTATCACAAGTTTATTCAGGGATTCTCATCTATAACGGTACCCATGACCGCCTTGACAAAGAAGAATGCAAATTTTGTATGGGAATCCGAGTGTCAAGACAGTTTTGACAAGTTGAAGCAAGCCTTAATATCAGCGCCAGTGTTAGCTATGCCATCGGGCCAAGGAGAGTATGTTCTCTATACCGACACTTCTAAACTTGGTTTGGGTGTAGTTCTGATGCAAAATGACCGAGTTATAGCCTATGCGTCGAGATAGTTGTAATTTCACGAGAAAAACTACCCTACTCAGGATCTTGAGCTTGCAGCGGTAGTTTTTGCATTGAAGTTTTGGAGACATTACTTGTATGGGGAGAAGTGTAAGATTTTCACCGATCATAAAAGTTTGAAATATTTCTTCACCCAAAAGGAATTGAATATGCGACAACAGAGATGGCTAGAGTTAGTGAAAGACTACAATTGTGAGATTAGCTATCATCCGGGAAAACCTAATCTTGTGACAGACGCATTGAGTCGAAAAACAGTAGTTATCACTAAATTATCACTCCAAAGACCGTTGCAGTCCAAGATACAACGGTTTAAGCTTATAGTATATGCTAGGGGCGAGGCCCCTAATCTTGTCACATTATCAGTGCAATTGACTTTGAGAGATAGAATCCGTGAGGGACAGTCCACTGATTAGCAATTGCGAAAGTGGAGAGCAAGAGTGTAAGCCAAGGGCCGGAAATTATATTCCGAAGTGGATGGTATAGTTTGCTATCGAGATTTTTGTTTGGGTTCCTAGTGACGATTCTTTGAGGGATCTCATTATGAAGGAATCTCATGACACACCATATTCCATTCATCTTGGAAGCACGAAGATGTACAAAGATCTGCAGTTATTATATTAGTGGCCGGGCATGAAGAGGGATATTCTGCATTTTGTGACCGAGTGTTTGACATGTCAACAAGTCAAAGCAGAGCATCAGAGGCCAGCAGAAAAGCTTAAGCCATTCCCTATTCCCGAGTGGAAATGGAAAAATATTACGATAGACTTTGTTGTGGGATTGCGAAGGACTACCAAGGGATTCAATGTTATTTGGGTGATAGTCTATCGTCTTACGAAATCAGCCCATTTTTTACCTATTAGGACGACATTCACATTGATTCAGTATGCAGAGTTATATATTCGAGAGATAGGTCGTGTGCATGAGATTCCTGTGTCTATTGTTTTTGACAGATATCCGATATTTACGTCATCATTCTGGAAAATTCTGCATGCAGCGATTGGGACCAAGTTATTATTCAGTAAAACATTCCATCCTCAAACCTACGGTCAGTCAGAAAGAGTTATACAAATTTTAGAAGATCTACTGCGAGCTTGTGTGATCGATTTCTAAGTCAGTTCGGGACCGAAATTACCTCTAGTGAATTACCTCTAGTGGAGTTCACCTACAATAATGGCTACCTATCATCAATTGGGATGGCTCCTTTTGAGGCACTTTATGGAAGGAAATGTAGATCTCCTATTTATTTGTACGAGGTTGGGGAAAGAAGAGAGATTGGTCTTGATGTGATTGAAGAGACTGCCGAGCTAGTAGGCGAAATTCGACATAGAATGAAGACTACACAAAGCCGACAAAAGAGTTATGCTGACAAGAGATGAAGAGACTTAGAGTTTGCAGTGGAAGACCATATATTTGTGAAAATAGCACCTATGAAAGATGTTATGTGATTTGGCAAGAAAGGAAACCTTAGTCCAAGATTTATAGGTCCGTTTGAGATTTTGGAGATGATTGGAACACTAGCTTATAGAATGGCACTTCCACCGATGCTTTATGGAGTTGACAACGTGTTCCATATTTCGATGCTGTGAAAGTACATGTCGAATCCATCACATGTACTAAATCATGAACCTCTACAATTGAATCCAAATATGACTTATGAAGAAAGACCCGTCCAAATCTTCAGAAGGCAAGAAAGAAGACTCCGAAACAAAGTCATTCCAATGGTCAAGGTCAAGTAGCTGAATCACGCGGAAGAAGAAGCTACTTTTGAAACCGAGAGGGACTTGAGGAGTCGCTACCTAGAACTATTCGATAAGTTCTAATTTCGAAGACGAAATTTTATTTAAGGGGGGAGGAATTGTAAGGTCCAAAATTAAGACGACGTAATCCAACTGCATGCAAATCTAGGGAATAAGAAAAATGGTTAATTAATTGATTTTAATTGCTAAATCGATTATGTGATATGTTTATATGATGTTTTAGTAGTTTTTCTACTCATATGCATGAAAATGTATTTTAAAAGTTATTCGAGTTGCGATCGAGGAACGGAGACCGAGGGCTGAAAAATGAAAATGTTTTTATTAAATAATTTTTTTTGATTATTTAAAATAAGATTGATGCATTTTCTTATTTTTTTTGAAAATAAGGGGTTTTGAGGTGATTTTATACGCCGAGACGTAAATTTTATCGGTGTTGGTTTTTCAACAAAAATACGAACGTTTTGACAACCCGGCTAATAAATTCACAAACTTTACTAAAAAAAATATTTTATTTAAGCACTAATGGGCCTAATTAACCTTCTTAATGGACCAAGCCTTGGTTAGTGTTTTACTCAATATTTAAAGTACATAAAACACTACCCCATGTCATTCAAACCCACGCCCCACCCTAGTGATAAACATAAAAATTGTACATTAATTAAATGTTTTATAATATAAATTTATAGTTTTTGTTTTATTAAGTGTTTAAATATTATATGTTTTATAATAAATTGTATAAAAAATAAGTTGTTGTGTAATTATAAGTTTTTACTATTTTTACAGGTTCGATAAAACAAGAATATCTTGGCGTTGCAAATGGGATTAAGATGATTCTTAGACCTGTAGAAAGTTGATGATAATATCTACAATATTGGTGACAAGCATGAGATAAAAATCCTCTCACAATTGAGATTAAATTAAGCAACAAATAAAGTTACCAATGGAGTGACAGTTTTACCATGCTTTAGCATTTTGACCATATCTCTCAAATTACTTGGTCAAATGGTAAAAAAAATACCACAATTCAAAAAACTCAGATATCTACATTTTTTGTTTTATGTGGAAAAGAAAATTCGGATGGGAAGATTTTCAAAAGTGATGTGAATTAAAATATAATTTCTTAGAACACCAATGAAGACTTATGTATAAAAATAATATTTTATTTTTGGTTATCTCCCCAAATTTGGCTATAAATAGGGGTGCTTTGTAATGAATTGAGATATCCCTCATTCTATGAACAAATCTTTGAGTTCATAATATTTCTCTCTTTATTTCTTCTTTATTTCTTCATTTAAATATAATTAGCATGTTAATTTCATATACAAAGTTTTATACTTTGAATAATGAGTAGCTAACTTCCCAAGGTTGACATGAAAAGGTGAATCTCTTGGTATGATAATAAGGTTATTAAAAGGTAATAATCTATTTTTTATATTATTTAATCATTATTTATTGTTTATGTTATATTTATTTCTTTAAGAATTTTTATACCCTACTTTAAGTGGGAGTTTTGATTTATTGTTGCTATATGTTACACTAAATTCTTGGAATCATTTAAATGTTAGTTTGGTATTACCAACCATTTAAAGTGGACGCTTTGATTTATTATATATCATTATATCATAATATTAATTTCTTGGTACCATTTAAATGTTAGTTTGGTTTTANTATATACCAAAACTTATAAATGTTGTCAAGTATTTGTTGACATTTGCATGAGTGTGCAAGATGGACTTGTGACAAACGATGCAGATCTTTGGGATGTGTTTCCAAAAACAGAGAAGATAAAATTGATTTCATTAAGAATGGGCTGAGTAAGGAGTCTTTAGATAACATCTTATTGACTCTTGAGACGCATTCTAGTGGACACGTGCATATTGAACTCCTCCGTTTATGGAAACAATTCCAAGATGAGCGTCATCTTAATAGTCTTGGGAATCCGACTAAAAAAGACCTTGTTTGCCAATTTATAAGAAAATTGGATGGGAAGCATATCCTCGACTCATAGAAGGTGTTGAAGCCGTTTCTGGACGTAAAACCAGAAGAAATTTGTGAGCCACAATCACACTACTGTTTATATGCATGTGTGTCATTATTGTTTTTATTGTTTATTCTGTTTACAACTGTGACCCATAGTTTTGTCCTGATAACATATTACCCCTATAAAATCTCTCATCTTTCTCTCTATTTTCGCAGATAAAAAAGAAAGTAAAAACATGGCCGGATCCTTTGCACAAACATTGAAAAATATTTGTGTATTTTGTGGGTCGAGTCCTGGAAAAAATGAACTGTTTGTAAAAGCAGTGAATAATCTAGGAAAGATATTGATTGAGAGAAAAATTCACTTGGTATATGGTGGTGGTAATATTGGGTTAATGAGATCTGTTTCCACATCTGCTCATCTTGGAGGTAGTCAGGTTTTGGGTATTATTCCTACAGCTTTAGCTGAAGGAAATATTACAGGTGTTACGATTGGTGAGGAATTAAAAGTTTCTTCTATGTATGAAAGAATCACAAAATGATTGAAAATTCTGATGCTTTTATCGCACTACCAGGTGGTTTTGGTACATTAGAAGAAATTTTTTACACAGTTTCTTGGACACAACTTAATATCCATAATAAACATGTGAGCTTGTTAAATATCAATAATTATTATGACAGTTTGTTGACATTTTTTGATAAAGCTGTGTAACATAATTTCATTTCAGAAAATTCACGACGGATGCTCATCTCTGCTTCTACTGTCGACCAATTAATTGATAATCTGGAAGCTTTTGTTCATAAGCCTGATCCGATGATAACGAAGATCAATTGGTCGCAATCAAGTAGTAAGAAAAGAAAGTTGGATCATTGATTCAAAATTCGTGGATTGGTTTGTGTTTGTTACAGTTTGTTATCTTCAGTAAAATTCCACATGATATCTCTTTCATTATGTACTCTTTATTAATAGTAATTTTGACATTAGAGACAATGTCATATTCTGATTGAAAGGAGAACAAAATTATAAAAAAAACTTTAAAATTTTTTTAAAAAAATATTATTTTAAAGTAAAACCATGTTTATTGTTTGTATCTTAGTAATTTTTGAAAAAATATCATACATTATATGTTTGAAAGGTTTAAATTAGAACATGTATTAATCTATTTAAGGATGTTTAAAATTTTTATTTGAAAAAAAAAGTCAATCTTAATATTCTGATCACTATAAAAATATGATTTATGAAATCTTTTTGAGTGATTAACCATTGTGATAAAATCAGGTATTAAAGTATATGGCCCAATATATACCTTATAAGAGTGTCTAAAATTTTAAACTCACACATATTTTGTGAGTGAGTGGAGAGAACTGAGAAAACAGCTTTCGAGTATTTATTGATCATTAGAGAGGCTATCTATTGTTTAGATCTTGAGTTCTTATTTTGAAAAAAAAATATATATGATATTTCCTGAAAAAAAAAGAGAAAAAAAAAGAAAAAAAGAAAGATGTTGAAGATATATGTAATTTTAAAGTTATATGTTACGACTAATTTATCTCTCATAAAAAAAGAAGAAAATGAAAAAAGAAAAAAAAAATAGAAAGAGTGAAATATATTGTCCAAATTAAATAAACATATGGTCAAGAAGCATAAAATTAGTCTAATTCAGTGATGTTATAAAAAAAAGATCAGGAAAAAAATATATATAATAAGAAAAACTAGATTTTGAATCAATGGATTTCTTATCTATTGATTAATTTGGCTCGTTTGTCTGTCTGCATTCTGTAAACTATTTTCCTGAGCATTTATCCGTATTCCAACTCCATGAGAGAAATCGTTCCCATGAATTGAAACATTTATTAACTGGTGAGGATATGGAGATGAGACTCTTACTAGGAATTTCTAAAGGCCATGTACATTTAATTACCTGAAAATATGCTTTGAATTGATCAGCTCAGATTATTTCATAAATTATAATTATGATGATCTTGATATAACTTTGACAGTTTTCAAATTTAATTTAAACACTTGGATATTTACGATTACATTTCTATTTAAATTAATCAATATGTTTTGTATTGTTATTAACACTTAAATTGCTAGGGACTAGCAATAAGTTAGTTGGAGGGTGTGATAAACATAAAAATTGTACATTGATTAAATGTTATATAAATTTATAGTTTTTTTTATTAAGTGTTTAAATATTATATGTTTTATAATAAATTGTATAAAAAATAAGTTGTTGTGTAACCATAAATTTTTACTATTTTTACATGTTCGATAAAATAAGAATAAACTTAGCGTTGCAAATGGGATGAAGATGATTCTTGGACCTGTAGAAAATTGATGATAATATCTACAATATTGGAGACAAGCATGAGATAAAAATCCTCTCACAATTGATATCAAATTAAGCAACAAATAAAGTTACCAAAGGGGTGGTAGTTTTACCATGCTCTAGCATTTTGACCATATATCTGAAATTACTTGGTCAAATGGTAAAAAAAAAATACCACCATTCAAACAACTCATATATCTACATTTTTTGTTTTATAAGAAAAAGAAAATTCGGATGAGAAGATTTTCAAAAGTGATGTGTATTAAAATATAATTTCTTGGAACACCAATGAAGACTTATGTGTAAAAATAATATTTTATTTGTTGTTGTCTCCCCAAATTTGGCAATAAATAGGGGTGTAATGTAATAAATTGAGATATCCCTCATTCTATGAACAAATCTTTGAGTTCATAATATTTCTCTCTTTATTTTTCCTTTATTTCTTCATTTAAATATAATTAATATGGTAATTTCATGTTCAAAGTTTTATACTTTGAATAATGAGTAACTAACTTCCCGAGGTTGAGATGAAAAGGTGAAGCTCTTGGTATGATAATAAGGTTATTAAAAGGTAATAATCTATGTTTTATATTATTTAATCATTATTTATTGTTTATGTTATATTTATTTTTTTAAGCATTTTTATACCCTACTTATAAATGGGAGTTTTGATTTATTGTTGATATATGTTACACTAAATTCTTGGAACCATTTAAATGTTAGTTTGGTATTACCAACCATTTAAAGTGGTTGCCTTGATTTATTATATATCAATATATCATGATATTAATTTCTTGGTACCATTTAAATATTAGTATGTTTTACCAACCATTTAAAGTGGGAACCTTGATTTAATGTTTACAAATATATATATATATATAGCACAATAAATACTTGACAACATTTATAAGTTTTAGTATATATTTTATACTTATAAGATAATAATATATAACATAATATAAATATGATTATTTAATATATTGGAACCATTTTATTAAGTGGATTTCAATAAAGTTCATTAATGTTAATTTTATTAAAATACCAAGAGTGCATCCTCTAATCTCAACTACTTAAATTAAAATTTGAACAATTAAAAAAATTTAACAATTAAAGATTCAAAAAATTAAAACAAAAAGACAAAAAAACAACAAAACAAAAAGATACGGTAGTGGACTTGTAATTACCTTAGCTGTGGATACGATATTCGGACTCACCGAATTATACTACTTGTGGACAACCTGCTATTGGGAGTGCAACAATCAAAGTTGCATCACCTAGCACACACATACAAGGACTCTTATTTTCCCTCGTATCACACGGAACACACATATTCTTAAATAGAAAGCATCAAAAGTTGCAAGGTTTTTCAAGTCGTCGTCCTTCTTCAATCGTCAACGTTATTTCATGCATAAAATACGTAAAGGCCTGCCATTTTCTTCTTTTAAATCATCTATCACTCCATAGTATTTATTTGATCATGTTTTGAATTAAAACAAGTCACACAACTCACAATTTTCGTAACTATGCATATTCATGTGTTTAACTCTTGATATTGCATTCAAAAACATGTTTATATTGTTGTTAAAGGAGCTGCCATGATTAAGGATCAACATGGGTTGTTATTAAACTAGTCTAGGAGTCCTAAGAGGCACGGTAATAGGCTGCACGAGAATAAGAACAAGCTAGAACCGAAATAAAAAGTTGTATTGTCAAGGGTGCGGTTTTGAGGGAACAACCATGCATGGCTCAGCTTTGGGTCGACCAGGGTTGGCTTGGGATGTGGTTGGGTCAGTAGAGGAGTCCTAGCCATGCTAGGACTCGAGCACAGCGGCTGGGAAGGAGTCCTAGCAAGCTAGGACTCTTCCCGAGCCTTAGCTTGATTTAAAGTGGGAACCTTGATTTAGTGTTTACAAATATATATATAGCACAATAAATACTTGACAATATTTATAAGTGTTAGTATATATTTTATACTTATAAGATAATAATATATAACATAATATAAATATGATTATTTAATATATTGGAACCATTTATTAAGTGGATTTCAATAATGTTCATTAATTTTAATTTTATTAAAATACCAAGAGTGAATCCTCTAATCTCAACTATTTAAATTAAAATTTGAACGATTAAAAAAATTTACCAATTAAAGATTCAAAAAATTAAAACAAAAAGACAAAAAATCAACAAAACAAAAAGATATGGTAGTGGACTTGTAATTACCTTAGCTTCCCTGTGGATACGATATTCGGACTCACCGAATTATACTACTTGTGGAAAACCTGCTATTGGGAGTGCAACAATCAAACTTGCATCACCTAGCACACACATCCAAGGACTCTTATTTTCCCTCGTATCACACGGCACAGACATATTCTTAAAGAGAAAGCATCGAAAGTTGCAAGGTTTTTCAAGCCTTTCAATCGTCAACGTTATTTCGTGCATAAAATATGCAAAGGCCTGCCATATTCTTCTTTTAAATCATCTATCACACCATAGTATTTATTTGATCATGTTTTGAATGAAAACAAGTCACACAATTCACAATTTTCGTAACTATGCATATGCATGTGTTTAACTCTTGATATTGCATTCAAGGGTGCGGTTTTGAGGGAACAACAATGTATGGCTCGGCTTTGGCTCGACCAGGGTTGGCTTGGGACGTGGTTGGGTCAGTAGAGGAGTCCTAGCCACGCTAAGACTCGAGCACAGCGGCTGGAAAGGAGTCCTAGCAAGCTAGGACTCTTCCCGAGCCTTAGCGCGATGGTGCAGCTGTGCACGGTGGGTTGTGGCTCGGCCAGGGTGCTCAGGGCTGGTCTAGTTTAGGTCACAGAGAGGTCCAAGGTTGGTCCAAAGGGTCAAGGCTCGGGTGGTGGCCTGGGTGAGGAGTTCTAGTGGGGTTAGGAGTTTTGGGCGCATGTAGGAGAAGCTCGCGCAGGTCCGTGTCTTCGGGCAGAGGGCTGCAGCGGGCTAGGGGCTGGGCCATCGGGTCATGGCTGGTCAGTAGGGTCCATAGGTGGTCTGGGAAGGGGTTGGCTTGGGGCAGCTCGGGTGCGGCTCGAGGGAAAAGGGAGATGGCTCAAGGGTTTAGTTAATGGTTCAAATTTAGTGTTTAAATGTTTAAGGATTGAACCGTGGGTCCACGGGGGTGGTCCATGGGTGACAAGGGTAAATTAGGGCAATAAAAAGTCTATGTTTAAAGTTTGGGAAATTTTATATTAAAGTTTGAATTAATTCGGGATTAAAACGCTTTAAAAATGAATAATTAAGGAATAATTAAAAAGTCTAGTATTTAAGCTAAATAAAATTATGAAAAATTTAATTTATGCTTAAATAATTATTTAGGACATGTTAGAGTCAATGGAATTAAAAAAAGTCAAATTCGAGGATTTTTACGTGTAGGGGTAAAACGGTAATTTTAAACCTAGAAATTAGTAAACATCATGGCCGTGCTCTGAATGCTATTTTATATGTTTAAATGATTATTTCAAATGTTTATGGATTTTTATGATTTAATATGGACAATTAAAATATAGGATGCATGCTGGGTTTAAAAAGAAAATGATATTTTTATGCATGATTTTTGTAAAGTTATGATAATATGAAACGTTAAAGGAGGTGAAGTAATTGTGACTATTTTGATGTTATGATTGAGGATATCGTGAGGTAAAGGCCCCAGAGAGAGCCCATTCACAGGAAGAGGCCCCAGAGGGAACCCATTCGTGGGAGAAGGCCCCAGAGGGAGCCCGACGATCGTATTTCCATATGATGATGATAGGCGAAGGCTCAGTTGACGGGTGAGAGTGTCGCTGATGTCCCCGCCACCCAGTACTGTGGTTACATGACAGAAGGATCCATCGACCTTATGATGATACGGAAGTCACAATTAATTATCCAAATCAATAAAAGGAGAACGTATATGCTTATGATGAAAAAAAAAAGGAAAAAAGGAAATGTTTACGATAAAATGATGAATGATATGGAAAGGAAAAATGTTATGTTTATGCATGATCATGTAAACGTTATTTTAAGTACAAGTATTTTTCACTGTTGTATGTGAACTGTATATGTATTATTTGTTATCAAGATTATCGTGTGTTGAGTCTTTAGACTCACTAGGTGTGATCGATGCAGGTGAGAATGATGTTGAGGGTAGTGGAGGTCTTGATGTCTGATCTGACTGGACTGGAGGTGCACATAACCCGAGGACCAGCGCTTCTATTTTTCCGCACTTATAATTTATTTTTGTGATTTATGTTAAAGATTTTATGACTTTTATTTATGCTTTGAGTGGTTTTTGAGAGATTGATAGTATGTGCTATATTTTTCAAATATTGCTTTTTAGGTTTGATAAAATGTTCGACGATCTTAAGATTTGAACGATTTCCTTGATTTTTCAAATATAGTTGATTGATTTATTTTAAAATGGTGTCAAAAATATTTTAGGTATATTATTATGTATTTCGGCAAAATTTATGTGAGGTTTTAAAAAAAATTTCTAGTACTTTTAAGCAAAACGAGTAATGGACGTTTCAGAATTTTTATTGAGGTTTTTTGGTATGATTTTTTATGCATGTTGTAATGCCCGAGAATTTTATGTTGATAATCTGAGATTAATGATTATGACTTGTAGCGCTTATAGATGGATCAAGTCGCGATCAGAATGGGACATGCACGAGTTAGCCTAAGTTGGAATCCCGTAGGTATCGCGCACATGCGCGGCAGAGAGGCGCGCATATGCGCGAGTTCCATGTGCCGAGGTCGAAGGCCTCGCGCATATGCGCGAGGTGCTGGAATTGAATTATGCGGAGAGCGTAGGTCTCGCGCATATGCGCGCGAAGAGTGCGCGCATATGCGCGAGAAGCAGAACAGCCAAAATGCCGAGACCGAAGGTCTCGCGCATATGCGCTGGTTGAGGTCGCGCATATGCGCGAGACGTATAATGCAAAGATGAAGCCATTTGCCCCTTGACATGCATGATATATATATATATACAAATCTTCATTCATTCTTCCTCATTTCTCCAGCAGACATCGAGACAAGTTTCAGAAATTCTCAAAGCTTCAAGTTTGATTTGTATTGTGATTTCACGCGATCCCACCGGATGATTTTCAATCCGAGTGTAGATTCTTGTTCCTCTCATTACTAGCTTCAAGGGGATGTAAGTATTATTATGTTCTTGTATGATTTGAGATATTGATGTTGGGGAAATTGTGAATTTCACTAGACTATGTGTTCTTGTGATTATTGGGAACGTTTATTCGCAACCGGATCGAAGAAATGATATCGTCTGCATTTTATATGAATTTCCGCATGTCTTGACTTGAGTATATACAGATTTCAGTATAGTAGATGTTGCTATGATGAGAATTATGAGTTGTTGGTTATAGATTATTGACGTTGGATTGACCGGTATCGAAAGATTACGC
>NC_133315.1:11948677-11992194 GCF_012295235.1 Primulina huaijiensis | reverse complement strand
GTAGGTTCTGTATAGACTGAGATAGAAGAGAGTGAGCGGGGTAGATCGAGTCGTCTTCCTTGCTTATATCATGCTAGCACACGTCATGATTTATTGCTTTCACTATTATCTTTTGTATTGTTATCTGAGTTGATTTCAGCATCTAACTGCAACGACTGAATCAGAACCGATTCTAGATCAGAGGTATATGATCAGAGGAGGGCTGAGACAGACTGTATAGATTGTGTACTAATCCGTTTAATAATTAGATATGCTTCCTCGAAGAATACCACAACCAGCCGCAGGTCAAGTGCCAGAACATGGTAGTACGTTAGGTACGCAGATGGACGTTACTGCAACACCGATGGAGACTTTATTGAAGAGGTTTCAGTCATTTCATCCTCCGACCTTGAAGGGTACTGAGACTGCAGTGGATTGTGAGAGTTGGCTAGACGATATAGAGATGCTGTTTGAATCTCTTGCCTATACAGATGAAAGAAGAGTGAAATTAATAGGGCATCAGTTGCAAGAAGTGGCGAAGAGTTGGTGGCTTACCACGAAAAGAGCATTGTAGCATCGATGTATCGATATTACTTGGAAGGTATTTAAAGATGAGTTTTATCAACGTTTCTTTCCAGTGTCGTATCGAAAAGACAAAGGGGCAGAATTTACAAACTTACGACAGGGGCAGTGGAACATTGAAGAATATGTTGCCAAGTTTTCTTCCTTGCTCCGATTTGCACCACATGTAGCAGGAAGTGAAGAAGCGGTCGCTGATCAGTTCATCAATGGCTTAAACCCTGACGTCTTTACTTTGTGAACACGGGACGACCCAACACTTTTTCTGATGCACTGAACAGAGCGAAAAGAGCCGAGGCTGGATTGATTCGACAGCGAGGAGCTTCATATAGTGCTCAGAGTCAGAGACCGCCACAGCCCGCCGCCCAGTTTCCACCACCTCCTCCGCGATTTGATAGTGGAAACAGTAGTAGTGGCAAGAAAGATTTTCTGAAAGCGAGAGGTAGACAGTTTATGAGATCAAGGAGCAGTTCGTCGAGCTCCAGTGGGTCACGACAGAGAGGTCCTGGCCAGAGTTTAGAGTATACAGGTGTTTATTGCAGTTCTTGTGGAGGCAGACATGCGACAGAGCAGTGTCAAGGTGTGACGGGCCGATGTAATATCTGTAGACAACAGGGACACTTTGCCAGGGTCTGTCCACATAGAGGGGCACAGCAAACTCAGAGTGTAGGAGCGTCTGGCTCAGTAGCTCAGCCTGAGAGGCAAGCTTCATCTGTTCACTCCTTTCAGCCACCACCTGCACAGACCCAATCCCGAGCCCGAGGTGGCCAGACAGTGAGCCAACCTCCCAGACAGCAGGCTCGCGTATTTGCACTGACAGAAGAGCAGGCCCAAGATGCGCCAGATGATGTGATTGCAGGTAGCTGTTTTCTTTGCGGTTATCCTGCTTATGTGTTGATAGACACCGGTGCATCTCATACTTTTATATCTGAGCGTTTTTCGTTGATGCATGCTTTACCTGTCGAGTCCTTGTCTGCTGTAGTGTCTATTTCTTCTCCGTTGGGAAGTGGTCTTGTATCTGTGACTTCAGTTAGACATTGTATACTACAGTTTGAGGGTCACGAGATTGATTTAGATTGCATTGTGCTTGGTTTAGCTGATTTTGATTGTATTGTCGGTATCGATATGTTAACCAAGTACAGAGCCACTGTAGATTGTTTCCAGAAGATTGTTAGATTCAGACCAGAGATGGCTAACGAATGGAAATTCTACGGTAAGGGTTCCAGATCTCGGATTCCCTTAGTATCTGCTCTGACTATGAGTAGATTGTTACAGAAAGGAGCAGAGGGGTTCCTTGTATATTCAGTAGATCTACTGAAATCGAGCCCAGCATTGGCAGATCTGCCAGTGGTTTGCGAGTTTACTGATGTATTCCCAGACGAGATTCCAGGGTTACCTCCAGCTCGAGAGGTAGATTTTAGCATCGACCTAGTACCAGGTACGGTTCCTATTTCTCGAGCTCCTTATAGAATGGCACCGATAGAGTTAAAAGAATTGAAAGAACAGCTTGAAGATTTGCTGGCCAAGGGATATATCAGACCGAGTGTATCTCCTTGGGGCGCACCAGTGCTATTCGTGCGAAAGAAAGACGGTTCGATGAGATTGTGTATCGATTACCGGCAACTGAACAAGGCAACAGTAAAGAACAAGTACCCATTGCCTCGCATCGACGATTTGTTTGATCAGTTGCAGGGATCCTCTGTCTATTCCAAGATCGACTTGCGATCTGGATATCATCAGCTGCGAGTCAGAGATTCAGATATACCGAAGACTGCATTCCGAACCAGGTATGGACATTTCGAGTTTATTGTCATGCCTTTTGGTTTAACGAATGCGCCAGCGGTGTTTATGAGTCTGATGAACCGTGTCTTTCAGAGGTATCTGGATGAGTTTGTGATTGTTTTTATAGATGATATTTTGGTTTACTCGAGAAATGAGACTGATCATGCTGAGCATTTGAGAATTGTGTTGCAGACGTTAAGAAATGAGCAACTGTATGCTAAACTGTCAAAGTGTGAGTTTTGGCTGAGACAGGTTGTCTTCTTGGGTCATATCATATCTGGAGACGGTATTTCTGTTGATCCGAGTAAAGTCGAAGCTGTGATCAGTTGGCCGAGACCGACTTCTGTGCCAGAGATACGCAGTTTCATGGGTTTAGCAGGATACTATCGACGATTTATTAAAGATTTCTCCAGTATTGCGAAACCGATTACCCAGTTGACACAGAAGAATACTCCATTTGTGTGGTCTGAAGATTGTGAGTCTAGTTTCTTAGAGTTGAAGAGACGACTAACCAGTGCTCCAGTGTTGACGATACCTTCAGGTACAGGTGATTTCGTTGTATATTGTGATGCATCGCACAGAGGGTTAGGATGTGTTCTTATGCAGCGACAGCATGTTATTGCCTATGCTTCGAGACAGTTGAAGCCACACGAGACTCGATACCCAATTCATGATCTTGAATTGGCGGCTATCGTATTTGCACTGAAGATATGGCGACACTATCTGTATGGCGAGAAATTTGAGATCTACTCTGATCACAAGAGCTTGAAATATCTGTTTTCTCAGTCAGAATTGAATATGAGACAGCGTAGATGGCTTGATCTACTGAAAGACTTTGATTGCGAGATCAAGTACTATCCAGGGAAGTCGAATGCAGCAGCGGATGCTTTGAGTCGAAAGGTATGTTCCTTATCCTTGTCGACGATAGGTGTTTCGAATATGATAGAAGATTGTTGCTTTTCTGGATTAGCATTTGATACAGATAGTAGACCGTTGCGACTTGCCACTATTCAGTGTGAACCAGATTTGATTGTTCGCATCAAAGAGGCACAAAGAAACGATCAGAGTGTTCAGAAGTCGATTGATATGGTCAGATCAGGACATATTTCTGAGTATCAGGTACGTGATCATGCTTTGTATGTGAATAACCGTCTTGTAGTGCCAGATGTTTCAGATTTGAAACAACAGATACTATCAGAAGCGCACTGTAGTCGGTTCAGTATTCATCCTGGTGGCAGGAAGATGTACAATGATCTGAAAACACAATTCTGGTGGAAACAGATGAAGACAGATATTGCAGAGTTTGTGTCTAAGTGCTTGAATTGCCAACAGGTGAAGGCCGAGAGAAAGAAGCCCGGAGGGTTACTTCAAAGTTTAGCTATTCCTGAATGGAAATGGGATCACATTTCCATGGATTTCGTCACGAAGTTACCACGATCATCTAGAGGCTACGATGCGATTTGGGTTGTGATAGATAGATTGACCAAATCTGCATGCTTCATTCCGTACAAGATGACATACAGATATGATCAGATGACCGAGATATATGTTCGAGAAGTAGTCAGATTACATGGTGTGCCGAAGTCGATCGTATCAGATCGTGATCCACGATTCACTTCACATTTCTGGCATAGTTTGCAGCAGGCTTTAGGTACGACATTACACTTGAGTACTGCTTACCACCCCCAGACAGACGGACAGTCAGAGCGGACTATCCAGACTTTAGAAGATATGCTGAGAGTTGTAGTACTAGATTTTGGTACTAGTTGGCAAGATTCACTAGCTCTTTGTGAATTCTCGTACAACAACAGCTACCAGACTAGCATCGAGATGGCACCGTTTGAGGCATTATACGGAAAGAAGTGCAGATCTCCGTTGTACTGGGATGACATCTCTGAGGTACCAGATTTAGGGCCAGATATGATCCGTGAAATGACAGAGAAGTTGAAGATCATTCAGAAGAGAATGAAGACAGCGCAGGATAGACAGGCGAAGTACGCGAACATCCGACGTCGACCGTTAGTATTTGAACAGGGAGACAGAGTATTCTTGAAGATTTCTCCTTTCAGAGGCGTTGTCAGATTTGGCAAACGTGGGAAATTGTCTCCGCGATACATCGGTCCATACGAGATTCTCGAGAAGATAGGAGATCGTGCCTATCGACTCGCCATTCCTCCTTCTCTATCTGGGATACATGGCGTCTTTCATGTATCGATGTTACGTAGATATATGCCAGACAGTTCTCATGTCATTCAGCCTGAAGAAGCCGAGCTAGATCAGACTTTGAGTTACATTGAGCAGCCAATTCAGATTCTTGATCGGAAAGAGAAACAGCTCAGAACGAAGACTATTCCATTAGTGAAAGTTCAGTGGAATCGTCATGGTATTGAAGAAGCGACTTGGGAAACAGAATCAGAGATGAGACAGAAATATCCAGAACTATTTGTATGATGTGAGTATTTATTCAGTCTTGATTATCTTGCTTTTATACCTGCTTTGATTGATTGCCTGAGATTTCGGGGACGAAATCATATCTTAGAGGGGGAGAATTGTAATGCCCGAGAATTTTATGTTGATAATCTGAGATTAATGATTATGACTTGTAGCGCTTATAGATGGATCAAGTCGCGATCAGAATGGGACATGCACGAGTTAGCCTAAGTTGGAATCCCGTAGGTATCGCGCACATGCGCGGCAAAGAGGCGCGCATATGCGTGAGTTCCATGTGCCGAGGTCGAAGGCCTCGAGCATATGCGCGAGAAGCGATGCGCGAGGTGCTGGAATTGAATTATGCGGAGACCGTAGGTCTCGCGCATATGCGCGCGAAGAGTGCGCGCATATGCGCGAGAAGCAGAACAGCCAAAATGCCGAGACCGAAGGTCTCGCGCATATGCGCTGGTTGAGGTCGCGCATATGCGCGAGACGTATAATGCAAAGATGAAGCCATTTGCCCCTTGACATGCATGATATATATATATACAAATCTTCATTCATTCTTCCTCATTTCTCCAGCAGACATCGAGACAAGTTTCAGAAATTCTCAAAGCTTCAAGTTTGATTTGTATTGTGATTTCACGCGATCCCACCGGCTGATTTTCAATCCGAGTGTAGATTCTTGTTCCTCTCATTACTAGCTTCAAGGGGATGTAAGTATTATTATGTTCTTGTATGATTTGAGATATTGATGTTGGGGAAATTGTGAATTTCACTAGACTATGTGTTCTTGTGATTATTGGGAACGTTTATTCGCAACCGGATCGAAGAAATGATATCGTCTGCATTTTATATGAATTTCCGCATGTCTTGACTTGAGTATATACAGATTTCAGTATAGTAGATGTTGCTATGATGAGAATTATGAGTTGTTGGTTATAGATTATTGATGTTGGATTGACCGGTATCGAAAGATTAAGCCGTTATGCCGTCGATTGTTACCGAGATTGAATATGATTTGTATATGAGTGGCTTTGAGTTGTGTCTTGATAGAATGCATCTATACATTGCCATTTCAGATTTGTATTGGCCACTTTGAACTTGAGACTTCGGCTACGAAAGATTGTTCGACACGAAAGGTATAATTCATGTGAACACGGGAAGACATGACTCGATTCAGACTGGATACGAGTTTCCCAAAATCACATACTAGATTCTTAATTATGTTTGATTATGATTATGTCTTGTTTATAGATTTATATTCAAGCATTTGAGATAGGAGTCATTGACAGATTGTCAAACTAGACGTTCGGTGTATCGACGCATAGGAGCAGATCATCTCCGATTGTAGACATTCGATACAGATATGACCGAAGTCTAGGAATAAGACGTACCGCCACCCCGATTGGGAGAGTAGGTGGGAGACTTGTTACGTCTTATTCACACCGGGATCCCTAGACTTAGATATGAGTCGAGTCAAGAATAAGAGTCGAAGAGTTTTATCTGTATTCACTAGTGTGTCATAATTACTGATTTATGTGTTATGAATTTGTATTTAATTGCATGACATGCATGTATACATGTTTTATACTGGGATTTGTTCTCACCGGAGTTTCCGGCTGTTGTTGTGTCTGTATGTGTACATAACGACAGGTGGGGCAGGATCAGGGTCGCGAGCAAGATGAGAGATCAAGATATTGTGGTGATTTCGGGCATAGCAGATTACTAGTCGTTTTGAACTGGACGTGTACTGGATTTTTATGAACACGAGTATATGATTGTACTAAAACAGACTTGTATGTACATTATGTTTGTTTAATCGAATAAAGAATAGTTCCATGCTTCATTTATACATTTGATTTAATGTTAAAAGCAAAATTTTGACCTACATTTTCTAGCAAAGATCCAACTAATCCCCAAACGAATTGAGTTAGAGCCCGGGTCCCCACACATGTAGGGGTGATATTTATAGGTGAATTTTGGTTTCTTGAGCTACGCCATTGCCATCCACTTGCCCTCCAAGAAACCATAATTGTAGTCAAAATTCCATCCAAGCACCAAGAGTCATCTAGGTTTTCTAAAGGGACATTTTTTGCATAATAAATTTGTCCATTCCCTTAGCTCTTCCTTTAGCTCCCTTTTTGGCCCTTTTAGGACAAGCATGGTTGAGCTTCATTAAGCTAAAAGATTGAGTCCTTGAGCTGGGGGTTTACTCTTCCGATGACGACTCTTTGATTGATGTGGTTTCTTATAGCATCGCTTCCCGTTGAGTTAATCTTTGAGCTACTCCCTCGAGCCTTGTTAGCTGAAAATTTAAGTTTATATTTGAGTTTTATAGTTAGGATTAAAGTTTTGAGCTTAGTTTCGAGTTTTATTTCTTACATGATTCGCTTTGGAAATTACGGTTTCTCACATTCCACCCTCCTTATTGGAAGTTTCGTCCTCGAAACTTGGATCAGCTCGATCTTTTGAAGAGATGAGGATATTGTGTGTGCATCATCTCTTCTAGTTCCCAAGTTGCTTCCCGTTCAGTATGATTTGACCACTGCACTTTGACAAATGGGATTGTTCGATTTCTCAACACTTGATCTTTGGTGTCCACTATTCGAATAGGGACTTCTTCATACTTCAGCTCTTCGTTCAAGTGTCTTTCGATCATCAGCAGTGCAACTTTAAGGATGTTACTTTGGTATGGGACATATTTCTTTAGTTGTGAGATGTGGAAAATGTTATGAATTCTAGACATCTCTGGTGGCAAAGCCAGTCGGTAGGCTAGGATTCCCACTTTCTCCAGTATCTCTAACGGTCCTACATACCTTGTATTTAACTTTCCGGTCTTACTGAACCAAACCTGAAACGTCTGCTATTTGTTTTCTTAAAACATGCTAGAAATTTTTTTTTTTTTTTAAACCTCACATAGCATTCGGCCGAACGATAAAATGTCATAAAATATTTTGGACATCATTTTAAAATAAACAACCAACTAACATTTTTCTAAATCTAAAAATAACATTTGAAAAGTATAGCCCATATTGTAACCTCTCAAAAACCACTCGTGATCATGATAAAAGTCATAAAAATATCTTTAACATAACTTAAAATCATTAATCATAACTAGTGCGGAAAACTAGCGTCGGTCCTCGGGTTATGTGCACCTTCAGTCCAGTCAGATCAACCACCAAGACCTCCATAAACATAATCATCATAATCACCTGCATCAATCACACCTAGTGAGTCTAAAGACTCAACACGTCATATCCTTGATAACAAGTAATACGTAATACAGTTAACATATAACAGTGAAAAATACTTGTACTTAAAATATCATTTTCATGAAGATGCATAAATTTTAAACAAAACCATTTTCATGATGCATAAACTTTAAATAAAAACATTTTCATAATGATGCATCCTCTTTAAACATAAACATTTTCATAAACCTTTTCATAAACATTTTCATATCAACATAAACATATTCATATTCATATTCATATCCATATTCGTATCCATATTCATATTCATATTCGTATATGTTGAATTCAGATCGTGATTGTGACTCGTATTCTTAAACGTATTGGGCGATGGATCCATCTACATGTAACCACAGTACTGGGCGGCGGGGACACCAGCAACACTCTCACCGGTCAACTGGGCCTTGGCCTTACGTATTAACATATTCGTGTCATTGGAAATACGANCATTTAACATATGAAAATCCTTAAACATTTAAAATAGACATATTAACATATAAAAATTCATAAACATCCGCAATCAATGAAAATAATCATGTTAGCATGTAAAATAACATTCAGGGCACTGCCATGACGTTTACTAATTTCTAGGTGTGAAAAGACCGTTTTACCCCTAGACGTAAAATTTCACGTTTTTGACATTTTCTTAATTCCATTGACTCTAACATGTCCCAAATAATTATTTAAGCTTACATGAATTTTCCCATATTTTTATTTAGCCTAAAACGAGGACTTTTAAATTAATCTTTAAATGTGACGTATTAATGCGTTTTAATCCCGAATTAAACCAAACCTTAACATAAAATTCCCAAATTAAAAACTTAGACTTATAATAATTATTTAAGCTTAAACCTAATTTTTCATAATTTTATAAAGCTTAAAACTAGGCGTTTCCATTAACTCGTTAATTAGCGTTTCGTGCGGCGATTAACTCCTGATTACATCCAAAACTCGTTATTTTGATCCCAAATTTTTAACATAACCTTTTTATTATTTATTCTACCCTTCCAAGTCATGAGCCACCCACGTGGACCCTTGGATCAATTTTTCTTTCTTAAATTTTTGTTTTTGACACCTTATCGAACGCACCGAGCCACGCCCGAGCCCCCTTGAACCAAAACCTAGCCAACCCATCTAGGCACCCTACTGTGCAAGCCCAGCCCGTAAAACAAGGCCTATCCCGCTCAAAAGCGCCTTGGAACTTGACCCAAATTCTGCATGTTTTTGTGTGTGTGTCTCCTAGGATATTTAGGACTCCTAATTGAACTAGGACACTTCCAGCCCCTAACCACTTGACCACTCATGACCCTAACCTTCCCTAGACCACGCCCAGCCCAAGCCCAGACCAGCCCAGCCCCTAGAACCCGAGCTGCGAACCACTGGACTACATGACAGCAGCTTACGTGTGTTTATGGTGCTCTCTTGCTTCTCACGTTCCTCTCGAGCCAGCAGCAACCCGAGCTGCACCAGCCCCTAGCCCAGCCCTTGTGCACCTTCTTAGGACCCTAAGGACCTAGTCTAGCCCAGCCCCAAGCCCTCGGCCAAGCCTCTTCCTTCCCTGCGCTGTAGCTGAACCTGCGCACACCTCTTGCTGAAATTCTCGGGTGGAGTCCTAGCAAGCTAGGACTCCTCCCCAGCCTCTTGCCTCGAGTCCTAGCGTGGCTAGGACTCTTCCCTTGACCCATGACAGTCCCTAGCTCGCCCTGTTTTAGCCCCAGCCAAGCCAAGCCTTTACTCCCCATCAACCGAGCCCCTAAGATCACTTATGGCAGAAACGTGTTCCCAGCTTGCTTTGCTCACGTGAGCAGCCTATTGGGGGGATTTGGGACTCTCTAAAACATGTAAAAACATCCCTTAACCCTATCCTAATCATGGCAGCCCCTTTTTAGCATATTAAACATGTTTTTTAATCAATTAACAAGCTTTCAAATTCATGATGAATCACAAAAACGAAAATAATAAAAGTGCATCTTGCTTTTCATGCAATTTCAAACATAAATATATAATATGGTGTGATGATGAGTAAAGGAAGAATATGGCGTGCCTTTGCGTTATATACGCTCGAATAACCGTTAACGACGAAGAACGGAGGAACACCTTGGCTAGCTTTCTACTTGAAACTTCGAAAAACCCTCTTGGAAGCTATGTATGTGTGCCGTGTGTGTGTAGGGTGGTGAGGAGAGAATTTTCAGATTTTGAAATAGGGTGGCCGATTGTTTGTGTTGAGTAGGGTAGGGTTTAATATATTTTATACCCTAATTAACTACTAACTAGGCTTTGGCCTAATAAGCCAATTAAATTAAGCCCATTAGTCTAATTAGGTTTTAAATAAAATATCAACAAGGTTTTGGTAAAAATAAATTTGTGAATTTATTAGCCGGATTGCTAAAAAGCTCGCATTTTTGTTGAAAAACCAATACCGATAAAATTTACATCCCGGCGTATAAAATCACCTAAAAACCCCATATTTTCAAAAATAAGAAAAAAAACATCACCCATAATTAAAATAATTAAAAACAATTATTTAATAAAAAAAATTTTCTATTTTTCAGCCCTCGGTCTCCGTTCCTCGATCGCAACTTGAATATTCCTTAAAAATACATTTTAATGCAATCATGTAGAAAATATAATTTTAAACATGCAATTATGCACAACATAATTAATTAATGAAATTAAAACATTTAATTAAAATACAAAAGAATTTAATAACTCAAATGCATGTGGTTCGTGTGGACCGTAAAATTTTCGTGGCGTTACAAAACCACTCCCTTCATAGGGGATATTTTAACAAACGCCTTTTCACCGATCTTAAATTTCAACGGTCTTCTCTTTAAATCTGCCCAACTCTTTTGTCTATCTTGAGCTGTCTTGAGTCTTTCTCTGATTATGGCGACTGATAAGATCGGTTAGTGGGTGAATAAACACTAACAATTTTCACAACCTTTTCAAATATTGAGTCAGTTTGGTGATAAACTGAAACTCGGGAATCTTGTCAGTCAATATCAATCAGTTAACAATAATAGTGCGGAAATAAACTGACTGATAGACATAATAAAACTGAGATAAGAACACACAAGATTTTACGGATGTTCGGAGATTTCAAACACTCCTACGTCACCCCTTATATCACGAAGATAGGATTTCACTAAAAGACTTTGATCGATACAAAGAATTGTACAGACCCACTTCATTCTTGGACTTAACAATGCCGAACTGAAACTCTTAGTTACAAAACGATTTACAGAACTCAACTGGACTGAAATAACTTAGAACAACATATTACAACTGAAACATCTACCCTTTTTATTACTTTAAAAGTACTAGAATTTTATTTTTTTAAACACCCAATTTTCGGCCATTTACATTTACCCCATGAAAATATAAAATATTTTACTCTTTTAAATAAAACACCAACCAATTATCATTTTAAGAATCAAGTGCAATAGTCATAAAATGAAATCGTCAACTGTTTTATTAACCCTAAAAAGCAATAAGTTTGGAAAGTATAGCTCATACTAAACCTCTCAAAAATATCTCAAAAAAGCATAAATAAATATTCTTAAAAATCTTTAACATTAATCATTAATCATAAGTCGTAAATGCGGAAAAATAAAAGCGCTGGTCCTCGGGTTGTGTGCGCCTTCAGTCCAGTCAAATCATCCGTCAAGACCTCCCTCAACCTCACCTTCATCTATCACACCTAGTGAGTCTAAAGACTCAACACACCATAATCTTTATAACAAATAATACTTATAAAACCCCATGCAACAGTGAAAGTACTTGTAAGTAAAAATAAACTTTCATGACATGCAAACATAAACTTTAACTTTCCCTTTTTCCTCAACATGACATAACATAAACATTTTTCCTTGTCGTTTTTCCTTTCGTTGAATTCAGATCGTTAATTGTGACTTTCCTCATCATGACATAAACCTCAGAAGTCGATGGATCCATCTACTTGTAACCACAGTACTGGGCAGCGGGGACATCAGCGACACTCTCACCGGTCAACGGAGCCTTGGCCTATCCTTTTTCGAATAGAAATACGATCGTCGGGGTTCTCTCTGGGGCCTTTTCCCACAAATGGGTTCCCTCGGGGGCCTTTTCCCCACACGATATTCTCATTCTTACCGTTACCACAAAACCGTTACCACATATTCGTAATGATGGAAACACGATCGTTGTGCTCCCATTGGGACCATAACCCTCACGATATCTCCAACATTATCAAATTAGTCACAATCACTCTACTTCCTTCAACGTTTAACATTCTCATTACTTTATAAAAATCATGCATAATATCACATTTTTCTTTTTGAAACCAAGCATGCAACATGTATTTTAAGTGTATTCCTTAAATCATAAAAAAAATCCCTTAGACATTTAAAATCATAATTTAATAATGAACATTTCATAAACATTTAAAAATAAGCATAATCTCATAAAAACAGAATTTAGGGCACTGCCATGATCTTTACATATTTTTAGGTGTAAAAAGACCGTTTTACCCTTGGACTCGACATTTTACGTTTTTGACTTTTTTCTTGATTTCTTGACTCTAACATGTCCCAAATAATTATTTAAGCTTACATGAATTTTTCCATAATTTTATTTAGCTTAATATTAGACTTTTTCATTTATCTTTAAATAATTGTTTTGACGGTGTTTTAATTCCGAAAAATCCCAAACTTTAGTATAAAATTCCTAAATTCAAAATTTAGTCCTTTTATATTATTTTAGCCCTTATTAACCACGACTCGACCCCCGTGAGCTGTTTTTCAATTTTAATGAGTTAAAAACCCTAAATTGACACCTAAACTTCAACCTCGATCCAACTTTCGATTTTCACGAGTCACCCCCGGACCTCTCTGATCCAAAACTTGACCGACATCCTAAAGTACCCTACTGGACCCTTAGACCACTAAGAACCCAACCCAAACAACGAAAACGAGCAACCCCAAACAGCCCCTAAGCTAGCCAAGAATCCTTATGGAACTAGGACTCTTTGATTTGCTTCCCAACCCTTACCAACGAGCCCAGCCATTGAACCAACCACCCGAGCACCCTCCTAGGACTCTAGTGCATCACCTTGACCCGGCCTTTGAACCCCAGACCAAGCCCCAAACCCCTGGAAGCAGCGCGAACCCTGAGCACTTCCTGGACAGCTTCTCGGGTACAGTCCTAGCATGGCTAAGACTCTTTCGCAAGCCCCTACTCGAGTCCTAGTGTAGAAGCCCGTATTTCATACTTGAAAATTTACGGAATAATTTAAAATTTTCTTTAAAAATAAATAACTTGCCTCATTCATAAAAATAACTGATAAAAGTTTGAATATTAAAGTAGCAGCGGAAGTAAATAATGTTTTCAGAATAACAACTTAAAATAATTCGACAAAATAAAAACTGAGTTTGAAATAAAAATAATAAGTGCTGAAAATGAGGTCCTCGAGTTCCTACTACTGCCGACCCAAGATGGCTCACTGGTCCCCGCCATCGGTCCCGACCTCATCAGTACCTACAACAATCAAGTCTAGTGAGTCTAAAGACTCAGCATGCATATATCGTGAAATAACAAGTAATTATATAATAAAATCGCATGCAACTTAAAAATATCGTGTCGTAACGTAAACATGGAAATCGTGTCCTGATTAATTATAAATACGTGCATAACTGAAAATCGTACGTAAAATGTTTGCTCGATAGAGCCCTGTCATAAAATAGCATATCATAATTTTCTGTTGAGAATATGTTCTACGCGAGTGGCCCATACGTAACGCAACATAACATAACATGAATCGTCTGATCAGACTAAACCACAGTATAGTGGGCGGTAGAGATCATCACAGCCCTTGGACTGGATATCCGTACCCATACATGAACATGAATTGGTCGTAGGTCACCGGGTGAAGTAATAATCCCATAAGTTGCAATCCCATGAACGTGAAGCGGCCACAAGCAATATCGCATATATCTCAAAAAAAATAAACTTTTATATTTTATGCACGTAATATAATTAGATATCTTGTTTTATTTTACCGAATGAGTTGGATCGTTCACAGGCTCGCTGCTACCTAATTCTAACATGAGGGACATGCAAATAACTTAACTTGACCAACCCTTCAAAATCGAACCAAAAACAAGGTAATTACGCCCAACGAACTTAGTATTCAATCATGGCTTTGTACCAACCCGAACCAACATCGAACCATCGTTTAGCCATGATTAAAATACTCTTAAAATACTGGAAAACATGACCATAGCGCTGTAATACACGAAAATTGTGCATGGAGACCAAAATCATGAAACGCTCTTTCAAGAGTCGCTTTGGCACATTGCACCGTAAATTCCCGTACGACCTCTAAACTTAACCAAATCACAAACGGTCAAAAACCTGACCTTCCAACTCACTAAGGTACTGTCCAGGGCAAGGCCAGAGACTAAAAGCCAACCAAGAACTCGAATGACACCTCTGAACCTGAAGCCAACCTGCTGTCCAACAAAATACAGCAGCAGCGGCCGTGCTTCCGTGCTTCGTTTGTGAGCCTATTGGCCATTGGGGCTTGAACCACCAACCAGAGCCTCTTACCAACATCCTAAGGTGTGGCTTGAACCATGGCTAAGGGCCCTAGGCCAGTCACAATCCAAGAAAACACCCAAGACAATCCCAAGCTTCACCCGAGAACACACATGGCACGCGTGGGGGTGTTGCTTGTTTTGCTGTCAAATGAAGGATCTAATGGTTATGAGGTTAACCATGGTCCATGCTAGACATGCTAAGGTGTTGTATGAGTCATGGCTAAGGGCTAGAAGCCAACCACAACCCACCTAACACCCCAAAACCGAAACTCAACACACTCAACAAAACAAGAATTTTAAAACCGAAGGGACACTTGGGTTGTTTCTTTTAAAAATCCGATGGGACCATGAACCAAGCCATGAAAGGTCATCTTGGTCATGTCCTAGACATGATAAGGAAGGGTTCAAACCATTGTTACAGGCCCGAAAGCCAATCAAGATTCGAACCTCACCTTAAACAACAAAAACGGAAATTTCGAGACTCAAACTCGCAACTATGGAGAGTTGCTGTCAAGCCTTGATTCCTGAGTGCATGGGGCTGAAACCAACGAACCAACATGATCATAACCCACCCTGGTACGTGAAACAACAAAAATCATACCAAACGTGAAGCACAAGTGAGAGCCGAAAAATCTGCACTATGTTTTTCGAAAATGTCTTGACATAAATTCGGTTTTGCTTCATGATTTATGCACATATGATGTTTTAAAATAATAATATGACTTGATTGAAGAGAAAAGAATGGTATAAACATGCCTTGGATTTGTTTGGAATGAAAACAAATCGATTACGACGACACGGTGTGGAGGAGACCGAATTGCTTTGCTTTCTTGTTTTCTCTGTTGCTTCTCACGTTTTTTTTTTGAGAGGTTTTGCTACTGAATTTCTCTGAATTTTTCGGTGGGCATGGAGGGAGGATGAAGGCTAGGAAATGAATGGAGTTTACTAATTTAATGGAGAGTTTAAATGGCAAATCAAATCCTTCTATCCTAGTGTTTGTTAGATAAGGAATATGGTGTGATATGATTTGATTTGAAAGGTGTGATGGCCGAATTCTTGCTAGATAAATGGAGGGAATATAGCTTAATTCTTTAATTATTGGTGATTAAAAAAAGTGGGGGAATTATCTATTAAGAAAAGATTAAGGAAAGAATCAAAATGGTGAGTTGTCAAAAATTTAAATCTTTTAAAGTGGGGTGGCCGAATTCTTTTAGATAAATGAGGTGAAATATTGCTTAAATTATGAATTTTAAATCTTTAAACTTTTATCTACTCATTAGGTATTTTAGTGAATTAAATAAATTAATTTAGGATGGTAATTAACTTGCATGCATGGATAATTCTTTTAAATTAAATTACTAACATGTTAAGTTATAATTTCTTAAATAAAATAAGACTAGATTACCTTATCTCAATTGGTCACATATTTTATTTTAGGCTTTTAATCAAATTATTGGACATATAAGAATTTATTTACTACTTATCTCTAATTAATTAATTAAATTCTTAAACATTCTTTTATATTAAAATAAACTATTATTTATCTTAAATAAATTCTAGGAATGTTTTTATTATCATTAAATTTTATCTTCAATACTCCAACTCCAGTCCGGCCTCACTTATCTAATTGAAAAGATAAAATTAAACTACTGCGTAAAATAACTCAACAAATTTAAAGAAAAGAATTTAAATCCTCATGCATAAAAATCATTTTAATTTAAATAATAGTAATTATGCATGGCTTATACGTAGTCTGATTTAAAGGGTTCTACAACTAGCTTGGCTAGGACTCTCACCCTGACACATGACAGCCCCTGGCCGAGCCCTGGCCCAAGCCAAGGCCAAGCCTCCCCCTTGAACAAGGAACCCGATCACCCCAACCCTTGACAGCAAGTTTTACGTTTCTGTTAATGGTTTGATTCTTTCGATTTTTGGTGGTGTTTAGGGTGAGTGTGTGTGACTCTATATCGTGCCTGACCATCACCTTTGCACCACCTATGACCATGGCAGCCCCTTTACACAATACAGTCATGAATTTTTAACCACACCTCAAGTTTTCTCATGTTTCAAGCAAAAATCCGAAAAATATAAAGCTAGAACCTTATGTTATTCATGCATGCAATAATTCAAACAATAATATGATTTGATGGATGAGAAAAAGAAGGTTAAGGCGTGCCTCTGCGTTATATACGCACGAATAAACGTTGACGACGAAAAACGGGACGAAACCTAGGCTTGTTTCCTTAGCACCCCTTCGAAATTTCCTTCCCGAAAGTGTGTTGTGTGTGCCGTGAGATTGAGAGAGAGAGTTTTCAGATTTTTAAAGAGGGGGGCCGATTCCTTGATGCAAAAAATGTAGGGTTTTGGTGATTAAAACTTTTAAATAGCTAATTTAATTTGCTAATCAGGCTAGGCCTATTAAGCCATTTAAATTAAGCCCATTAGTCTCAAATAGGATTTAATTAAATCATAAAAGTGGTTTGATAAAAATAGGTTGGTGAATTTAATAGCCGAGTTACTTAAAAGTTCATATTTTTTATGGAAAACTGACTCGGAAATACTAAAAGAAATAACCATATTTTAAATAATTAAAAATAATTATTTAATAAAAACATTTTCTATTTTTTTCAGCCCTCGGTCCCCGTTCATCGATCGTCACTTGAATATTCCTTAAAAATACAATTTTATGCATGATGATAATAAAATCATATTTAACATGTAAACATGTATGTCACATAATCAAATAGCAATTAAAATCTGTTAATTACTCATTTTCCATATTTCTTAGATTTGCATGCAGTTGGATTATGTCGTATTAATTTTGGACCTTACAATTCCTCCCCCCTTAAATAAAATTTCATCCTCGAAATTAGGACTTACCGAATAGATCAGGATAGCGACTCTTCAAGTCTCTCTCGGTTTCCCAAGTAGCTTCCTCTTCCGAGTGGTTCAGCCACTTGACCTTGACCATTGGGATGAATTTGTTTCGCAATCTTCTTTCTTGCCTTTCTAAGATCTGGACAGGTCTTTCTTCATATGTCATATTTGGAGTTAATTGAAGAGGTTCATAATTAAGCACATGCGATGGATTCGACATGTACTTCCGCAGCATTGAAATATGGAACACATTGTGAACTCCTGCAAGCACTGGTGGCAATGCCACTCTATAAGCTAGTGTCCCAATCCTCTCCAAAATCTCAAACGGACCTATAAATCTTGGACTAAGCTTGCCTTTCTTGATATAGCGCATAACACCCTTCATAGGTGCTATTTTCACAAATACATAGTCGCCCACTGCAAGCTCTAAGTCCCTTCGTCTTTTGTCCGCATAACTCTTTTGTCAGCTTTGTGCAGTCTTCATTCTCTCAGGAATTTTGACTACAAGCGCGGCAGTCTCTTCCATCACATCCGGACCAATATATCTTCTTTCTCCAACCTCGTCCCAATGAATAGGAGATCTACATTTTTTTCCATAAAGTACCTCAAAAGGAGCCATCCCGATTGATGATTGGAAACTATTATTGTATGTGAACTCCACTAGAGGTAACTTTGGTTCCCAATTTCCTTGGAAATCAATAACACATGCCCGCAGTAGATCTTCCAAAATCTGTATAACTCTTTCTGACTGATCATCGGTTTGAGGATGGAACGCTGTACTGAACAATAACTTGGTCCCCATCGCTGCATGCAGACTTTTCCAAAAAGATGATGTGAATCTCGGATCCCTGTCAGAAACGATGGATACAGGAATCCCATGCAGCCGAACTATCTCTCTAATATACAAGTCGGCATACTGAATCATTGTGAATGTCGTCTTAATAGGTAGAAAATATGCTGATTTAGTAAGACGATCAACTATCACCCATATAGCATTGAATCCCTTAACTGTCTTTGGAAATCCCACAAAAAAGTCCATGGTGACATTTTCCCATTTCCACTCGGGAATAGGAGTGGCTTCAATTTCCCCGCTGGTCTTTGATGCTCTGTTTTAACTTGTTGGAAAGTCAAACACTCGGATACAAACTTCAGGATGTCTCTCTTCATGTCTGGCCACCAATCTAGCAACTGCAAATCTTTGTACATTTTCGTGCTACCCGGGTGAATGGAATAAGGTGTGTCATGAGCTTCCTTCATAATAAGATCCCTCAAAGAATCGGCACTAGGAACCCATAACCGATCTCGATAACGAACTATACCATCCACCTCTGGATATAATTTCCGACCCTTGGCTTCATCTCTAGCTTTCCACTTTTGCAACTGATCATCAGTGGACTGCCCCTCACGAATTCTATCTCTCAAGGTCAACTGTACTGATAATGTGGCAAGATTAAGGGCCTCGCCCCTAGCATACACTGTAAGCTCAAACCGTTGTATCTCAGACTGCAATGGTCTTTGGAGTGATAGATGATTGATAACTGCTGCCTTTCTGCTCAACTCGTCTGCCACTACATTAGCTTTTCCCGGATGGTAGCTAATGTCACAATCATAGTCCTTCACTAACTCAAGCCATCTGCGCTGTCTCATATTCAACTCCTTTTGGGTGAAGAAGTATTTCAAACTTTTATGATCGATGAATATCTTGCACTTCTCCCTATAAAGGTAGTGTCTCCAAATTTTTAGTGCAAAGACTACTGCAGCAAGCTCAAGATCATGAGTATGGTAGTTCTTTTCGTGAATTTTCAGCTGCCTCGACGCATAGGCGATAACTCGGTCGTTTTGCTTCAGAACTGCGCCCAAACCAAGTGTAGAAGCATCGGTATAAAGAACATACTCCCCTTGCCCCGATGGCATAGATAACACTGGTGCTGATATCAAGGCTTGCTTCAACTTGTCAAAACTGTCTTGACACTCGGGTCCCTAAATAAACTTTGCATTTTTCTTTGTCAAGGCGGTCATAGGTACCGCTATAGATGAGAACCCCTGTATAAACTTGCGATAGTAGCCAGATAGTCCCAAGAAACTGCGAATCTCGGTGAAACTCTTTGGTATTGGCCATTCTCTCACTGCTTCCACTTTACTCGGATCAACTTCCACGCCATCACTAGAAATGATGTGGCCTAAGAACGCCACTCTATCAAGCCAAAACTCGCACTTGCTGAACTTGGCATAAAGCTTCCTGTCTTGCAGTACCTGCTGTGCGATCCTGAAGTGACGGCTATGCTCCTCTCTGCTCTTGGAATAGATCAATATGTCATCAATAAAGACTATAATGAACTGATCTAGATACGGCTGAAATACGCGATTCATGAGATCCATGAAGATCGCTGGCGCATTGGTCAACCCAAATGGCATGACCATAAACTCATAGTGCCCATATCTCGTGCGAAATGTCGTTTTGGTGTACATCTGACTCTTTTACTTTCAATTGATGGTATCCAGATCGCAGATCGATCTTAGAAAATACCGATGCTCCTTGTAACAGATCAAATAAATCTTCAATTCTTGGCAGTGGATACTTATTTTTTATAGTGACCCTATTAAGCTCTCGATAATCAATGCAAAGACTCATGCTACCTGAAAGGGGATCGAATAAGGTACCCAAGTGCGCAACGGAAGTTTCAAAATTTGTTTTTTCATCAAGAAAACCGACCACCTCATTTCTATAATGTGCAGCAAATACAAAAACACCAAAATATGTCATACATAGGGTGTTTTAGAAATGTACCTATCAATCTCTTGAGATTGATGTTGGCTCCAACCAAGTTGTAAACAACTAGGCTCTTGAAAGGATGACTAATCTTCAAGCTTCCCTTTGAGCACACCTTGCTCAAATATTAAGCCCACCACCAACTAGCTAGAACCACTCTAATTTTGCATTAGAAAAATTAGAGCATTTTTCATTTGAGAAGAGAGAGTTTCTTCAACAATTGAAGAACCAAAAATGAAGGAGAATGTCATGCCAAATTTCGGCCACCATGCTAGGAGTGAAGTGGAGGATGACTTTTCTTGGTCCTTGAAAAAGTTAAAGTGAGCAAGAGAGACACATGCCTTGTTAATTGAAAAAGGTTGTCTCCCAACTCTTCACCTCCCCATGCATATTATATTATTTGGACATGTAACATTTACAAAGCCCTTGGACTTTTANCAACACTTGAATTAATTTAATTATTTGGACTCTACTAGGTCCACTAGTGTTTAATTAATTCAACACTTGAATTAATTTAATTTAGTCCATAATAATGTTTATGAAAATCACAATTTTCAAATACATTATTTACTTGGCCAAATTTTAATTTAGGAACACTTCCATAAATTAAAATTTACATTTCTCTCATAGAAGTCATACTTCTATTTTTACTTACGCTTATAAACTCATTTATAAACCGTTCAACACATTTAACTATTTTACTTANCATGTGATTCGGACTAAACATGTCCTTATTTGAGCATACCCCAATTGCTCCATTCTTACTTATCAACTCCTTGATAACAAGAACGTCAGAACTCAAGTCTGATAGTACCCAACCAATCATGTTAAACGCCTAGCAGCATCGCTTACATGATTCCCTAGGTATCAAATGATAGTGCCTGCAAGAACCATTCAATTATGGTTAGCGTACAGTACGGTCCCTTCATCTCATATATCCCGACCGATTCGACAACCATTGGTATATCGAGAGTTGTCAATGAATCGATACTATGTGTCATGTTGTAGTTGCATCGATGGTGTAATCTATGAAACCCCTTTCATAATTACCACCATACTCTGATCAGAGATTTCATACTACATACACATAGGATATCCATACCCGAAGGTAAGCGGTGAATCCCCGACTACAATGCATCGACTTCTATATGTTTCGCCAAAACACCCAACCTTGCCACCTGATGACCCCATGAGAGTCGGTAAACAAGTCAAAGTGTAATGCTAGCACATAGAGTCTCAATGTTGTCCCGGGTCATAAGAACTAATGGTGTACAACCATAAACTAGGACGTTTCCACTCGATAAGTGAGAACCACTTGGAAAGTCCTTTATGGAGGGTTGTTCAGTGCACTCTACCAGGAGCACCTATCTGCATGTTCGGACATCACAATATTCCCTACCAATGAAACATGGTACTCACATCGCAGATACTAATCTCGAACTCGAGCTGCCTATATCCTTCTTAGAGGCGGCTGAATCGACTAGGAACTGTTTAGAATATACAGTATTCCAAATATGAGTTTCATGATACTCATCATATGAGCATCTCATATTCTTTCTACTATTTGTATATTCAAGGGCTTTATCTACGCAACTAGCATGTGTATACAGATAAATATGTGCCAAAATAATAATTTCAAATATTATTAAAATAAAGATTGCTTATACATAGAGTTTCATTGTGAACACTCGGCCAACACTTGGCTCGACGGGCACCTACTCTAACAATCTCCCACTTGCACTAGAGCCAACTACCCATATGCTTCAAACCCATCGATTCGCGATGCTTCTCGAATAATGGTCCAGGTAAAGGCTTAGTTAGTGGATCAGCAACAATATCTCTGGAGCCGACTGTGTCAATCGATACTTCTCCTCTTTTCACAATCTCTCGGAGGATGTGATACTTTCTCAATACGTGTTTGGACTTCTGATGAGACTTTGGCTCCTTCGCTTGAGCTACAGCTCCCGTGTTGTCACAAAACACCGGGGCAGGAGCAACTCCATTAGGAATGACGCCCAACTATTCGACAAAATTGCTTATCCAAAAAGCCTCTTTTGCTGCATCTGATGCAGCAATGTATTCGGCCTCTGTGCTAGAATCCGCAGTATTGTCTTGCTTGGAACTCTTCCAAAAGACAGCAGCACCATTGAGCATGAATACAAACCCAGAGGTTGACTTCGAGTCATCGATATCGCTTTGGAAGCTAGAGTCGGTATAGCCTTCCAATTTCAGTTCTCCACCCCCATAGACCAAGAACAACTTATTGGTCCTTCTTAAATACTTGAGGATGTCTTTCACAGCTTTCCAGTGTTGAAGACCAGGGTTCGACTGATATCTACTCACTACACTTAGTGCGAAAGCCACGTCAGGACGTGTAGATATCATCTCATACACGATGCTACCAATCGCAGATGCATAAGGAATGCTTGTCATCGCCGCTATCTCTGCATCAGTCTTGGGAGACATAGACTTGGATAGGGACACGCCATGACACATTGGTAGATGTCCTCTCTTGGACTCATCCATCGAGAACCGCTTCACGATGGTATCAATGAATGTGGACTGTGTGAAACCAAGCAATCTTCTTGATCTATCTCTATAGATCTGTATTCCCAATACAAAAGATCCTTCACCCAAGTCCTGCATCGAGAACTTACTTGCTAACCATATTTTTAGTGGATTGCAACATTTCTACATCATTCCCAATGAGTAGAATGTCATCAACATAAAGCACCAGGTATGTCACAGCACTCCCACTGACCTTCTTATACACACAGGGTTCCTCAGGATTCTTAGTAAATCCAAACTCTTTGATTGTACTGTCGAATCTGAGGTTCCAACTCTTAGTTGCCTGCTTTAGAACATAAATAGATCTCTGAAGTTTGCATACCATATGCTCACTTCCGACAGATGTAAACCCTTCAGGTTGAGACATGTAAATCTCTTCCTTAATATCCCCATTAAGAAAGGCTGTCTTGACATCCATCTGCCATATCTCATAGTCATACCATGTAGCTATGGCTAGCAATATCCTTATCGACTTGAACATTGCAATTGGAGAAAGGTTTCCTCAAAGCAAACTCCTTGTCTTTGAGTATATCCTTTTGCCACCAATCGCGCTTTGAAGGTCAATACCTTCCCATCCGCCCCAAGTTTCCTCTTGTAAATCCATTTACACCCTCTGGGAACAATTCCCTCAGGTGGATCCACGAGTTTCCACACTTGGTTCGAATGCATGGAATTCATCTCAGATTCCATTGCTTCAAGCCACTTGGATGAATCGGCATCAGATAACGCTTCCTTGAAGGTCCTTGGATCACATCCATGGATAGGCTCATCATGGCCCTCTTCAAGAAGCAGACCATACCTCATAGGTGGTCTCGAGACTCTCTCGTATCTTCTAGGGGCTTGTATCTCCTCTCTTGGCTCTTCAGGTGTGGGTTCTACAATTGTGGGTGTCTCTCGGACCTCTTCGAGTTCTATCATCTCCCCTTTTCTATCCAATAGAAATTCCTTTTCCAAAAAGGTTGCATTCTTAGAAACAAACACCTTTGTTTCTTGGGGATGATAGAGACAATATCCAACTTAATTCCTTGGATATCCCACAAAGTTACATAAAATGGATCAACAATCTAATTTTATCTCCCACTAAGTAACATAAAATGGATCGACTATCCAATTTATCTCCCACGATCTGCTTCACATAAGCAGAGCACCCCCATATTCTAAGATAAGAATATCTGGGAGGCTTACCCATCCATATCTCATATGGAGTCTGCCTTTAAATGGACATTTAGTGGAATATCTTTCAATTTTAAGTTATAGATATCGTTTTCAAGTTCTCCAGTACTAATCAAACATTCATTCTTGTAAATATTGCAAACACCTTTGCCAAATAAACAAGAATTTCCATCTTTATCAACATAAAAATGGAAACAATTTTTTCCTACCAAATCAGGTACAAACAAAACATCTCTTAAAAATTTAACTTAAAATTATTGTTCAACAATAAGTAAACATCTCCCAAGCCTTGGCAGCAACTCTTGCCCCATTTCCCATCCTCAAGAAGGTCTCACCTTCCTTGAGCCTCCTACTACTTCCCATCACCTGTAAATCATTACGGAGATGTGAGCCACAGTCGGTATCCAATACCCAAGAAGTAGAGTTAATTGAAATGTTTACTTCAATATAGAACATACCATTTCCAGAACATTTCTGGGCAAGATATTCCCAGCAATTACGCTTCCAATGTCCAGGCTTCTTGCAGTGATGACATACATCAGCAGTCTTGTCAGCCTTAACTGATGTGGCTGCCACAACGGGATTCGGAGATTGCCTCATCAAGGGTACGTTCTTCTTGGGACGTTGGAAAGAACGCTTCTTTCCCTTCCCATGTGGATCAATCTTCGTACCAGATGAAGAACCCACATAAAGAACCGGCTTCTCTTTCTTGATGGTGGATTCAAAGGTCACAAGCATGTTCACCAACTCCTCAAGGGTCGGCTCCATCTACGTAAACTTTTGTCTCACGTTTGATTAGGACCCAATAATATGACGTCGTTCATCTTTACGTGTCAAGCCTTACCCATCGATGTCGAACCTTAATGGACGGTCGCCATGAGTTCCCTCAATAATATGAGCCGAAATCATGGGAGTTCCACGTAGTTCACATCACCATGTTAATGGATGCCACAGCTTTCCGGCACCCAAGGTCCCTCCCCCCAATAATATGAGCCGAGCCCCGAATACGGGTAGCGTTCATCATGCACCCATTGTCTATGGAAGACATGGAAATTATAAACAAATTTATAATTCCCCTTTTCGGGCTTGATATTAATTTTGAATCTTATTCAAAATGAGGGTTTTTAATTTTGAAAGGTCTCATCATTAATTTTATTTAAAAGCTCGCCATGTTTGATATTATTTTTGCTGGATTCATGCAACTTTGTTATTATCATAATAATAATGCACATACTCATTGTTTATAACATATCATGCATATATTATAAACAGTAAACAAACAAGGATGATCAATCACCCCAATACTAATGGCCCGGGTGAGCTAAACACGGGCCTAGGTCCAATCCTAAGGAAATGCATGGGATGCAAATGCAACTATTACATTAGCTTCCAATATTTACATGTCTTCGATCTTCATAATCATCAAGGCCACCATCTTCCAATCTTGATCTTCCACTATACTAATATGTACAAATAAATATCCATGGCAAATAGGGATACATCTCATGGGGGCGAGAACGGGCCATAAACCAAGCCCACATTAAATTTGATAATTATTACAATCATTCAACACAAAATATCTTAGCATACACCTAGCAAATTGGGCTTGGGCTTTCGATCATCCTTCATGCATAATATCACATATCATACACCATCAATTAATTATCACAATAATTAATTGATCCAATATTATATATCTTGATCCAATCACTAACCGCCACGATTATAAACTAAATTAACAAAGTACACAAACACCTTCGTCTACTTTCTAATTAATTAATTTATAACCGAATTTCTTGTAAATCACAATTTACTATAAATAATTAAAGTCCAACTTCAATTATTTATTTCATGAGAAAATATTTGCAACTTTTGTAATTTTAAACTTAAGGGCCCAAAAACACATTTTTCATTAAAAACATTTTGGCCCATTTAAAATTCACAAATCTGTTAGCCATCCAATGGCCCAACAACTTCAAGGCCCATGACACTTTGATAATCCAAAACACTTTTGGAAACCCTAGTCGTCATCGCCGTCGCCGGATTCAGGCCAACTTACCAAGAAATTTTTTTTTATTAAAATCATAGGGGGGTTCGGGCAGCCCCTCGGGCTGCCCTTGCTGCCCAAAATGGGCAGCCCCTCGGGCATCCCGAGCTGCCCAAAATGGGCAGCAACATGCTGCCCGAAAAAACCCTTCACATTGCCTTGATTTTTGTTGCAAAACATCAACTCATGCGGTTAGAAATCGACCTCAATATAATATCATGTAAATGCTACAGAAAATAGTAACCTTAGCTCATGATACCACTTGAAAGGGGATCGAATAAGGTGCCCAAGTGCGCAACGGAAGATTCAAAATTTGTTTTTTCATCAAGAAAACCGAGCACCTCATTTCTATAATGTGTAGCAAATNAATAGTTCAATGTGTTGAACGGCTTATAAATGAGTTTATAAGCGTGNGTACCTATCAATCTCTTGAGATTGATGTTGGCTCCAACCAAGTTGTCAACAAATTGGCTCTTGAAAGGATTACTAATCTTCAAGCTTCCCTTTGAGCACACCTTGCTCAAATATTAAACCCACCACCAACTAGCTAGAACCACTCTAATTTTGCACTAGAAAAATTAGAGCATTTTTCATTTAAGAAGAGAGAGTTTCTTCAACAATTGAAGAACAAAAAATGAAGGATTTGCACTAGAAAAATTAGAGCCACCATGCTAGGAGTGAAGTGGAGGATGACTTTTCTTGGTCTTTGAAAAAGTTAAAGTGAGCATGAGATACACATGCCTTGTTAATTGAAAAAAGTTGTCTCCCAACTCTTCACCTCCCCATGCATATTATATTATTTGGGCATGTAACATTAACAAAGCCCATGGACTTTTATTTTAAATATCTCAAACACATTTGATACTATTTAAACTTTACTTGATTTTACTCAAGCGTCCACTAGTTAAATAATTATTTTCTATTGGGCTCTACAAGACCCAATAATATTTAATTAATTCAACACTTGAATTAACTTAATTATTTGGACTCTACTAGGCCCACTAGTGTTTAATTAATTCAACAATTGAATTAATTTAATTTAGTCCATAATAATGTTTATGAAAATCACAATTTTCAAATACATTATTTATTTGGCCAACTTTTAATTTAGGAACACTTCTACAAATTAAAAGTTACATTTCTCTCATAGAAGTCATACTTCTATTTTTACTCACGCTTATAAACTCATTTATAAGCCGTTCAACACATTGAACTATTTTACTTCTCAACGGGATCTAGAAAGCTAGTACTTGTGTGGCCCTCAATAGTTCATTGATACAACTAGCCGTGGGTTCACATCTCCATGTGATTCGGACTAAACATGTCCTTATGTGAGCATACCCCAATTGCTCCATTCTTACTTATCAACTCCTTGATAACAAGAACGTCAGAACTCAAGTCAGATAGTACCCAACCAATCATGTTAAACGCCTAGCAGCATCGCTTACATGATTCCCTATGTATCAAATGATAGTGCCTGCAAGAACCATTCAATTATGGTTAGCGTACAGTACGGTCCCTTCATCTCATATATCCCGACCGATTCGACAACCATTGGTATATCGAGAGTTGTCAATGAATCGATACTATGTGTCATGTTGTAGTTGCATCGATGGTGTAATCTATGAAACCCCTTTCATANAACACCCAACCTTGCCACCTGATGACCCCATGAGAGTCGGTAAACAAGTCAAAGTGTAATGCTAGCACATAGAGTCTCAATGTTGTCCAGAGTCATAAGGACTAATGGTGTACAACCATAAACTAGGACTTTTCCACTCGATAAGTGAGAACCACTTGGAAAGTCCTTTAATGGAGGGTTGTTCAGTGCACTCTACCAGGAGCACCTATCTGCATGCTCGGACATCACAATGTCCCCTACCAATGAAACATGGTACTCACATCGCAGATACTAGTCTCGAACTCGAGCGGCCTATATCCTTCTTAGCGGCGGCTGAATCGACTAGGAACTGTTTAGAATATATAGTATTCCAAATATGAGTTTCATGATACTCATCACATGAGCATCTCATATTCTTTCTACTATTTGTATATTCAAGGGCTTTATCTATGCAACTAGCATGGGTATAAAGATAAAGATGTGCCAAAATATTAATTTCAAATATTATTAAAATAAAGATTGCTTATACATAGAGTTTCATTGTGAACACTCGGCCAACACTTGGCTCGACGGGCACCTACTCTAACACTACCATCTTTCTTTTTCACAAATAAAACTGGAGCGCCCCATGGAGAGTAACTAGGGCGAATGAAACCCTTGTCTAGCAATTCTTGGATTTGATCTTTTAGCTCTTTCATTTCGGCAGGTGCTAGACGATAAGGTGCTTTTGATATAAGAATTGTGCCCGGCATTAGATCAATAGAGAATTCCACTTCACGATCGGGCGGAATTCCAGAAACGTCCTCGCGAAAGACTCTAGGAAAATCTCTGAAAATATCAACATCTTCTAACTTCTGACTGATGGATTCATGTGTAGTAGTGACACATGCTAGATAAGCTTGGCATCCACGCTTAATAAGCTTCCTCGCACATAGACAAGAGATAATGTGCGGCATTTGCTTGTTTCTTGCCGCCTCAAAGACAAAAGATTTACCACTAGGTGACCAAATAGATACTGATCGCTGACGAAAATCAATCGAATCTCCATTCGCTGACGAAAATCAATCGAATCTCCATTCGCTGATAACCAATTCATCCCAAGTATAATATCGAATTAGGGAATAAGAAGCACAATAAGATCTGCCCAAACCACATCTTTGAATAAATGAAGCTCCAGATTCTTAACAATCTTAGACGTGAGTATTTGATCACCGGATGGAATAGAAACTTTGAAACCCAAACCTATATCTTGAGGAGTAAATTTCAGTCTTTTTGTGAAGGTTTCAGATATAAAAGAATGTGTAGCTCCTGTATCTAGCAATGCATAGGTAGCTACACCTAGAATGATGATCCTCCCTGCGGTGAAAGATGTCTTATAAATTTTTTCGTGTTGAAACTTAATGATTTCTTGAAAAATTACATTTTAGCCCTTCAATTTTTCGAAATTTGCATTTTAGTCCCCCAAAAATTTCGGATATTTGCATTATGACCCTTATTTTTTTCGAAAATTTTTTCATTTTAGCCCTTGAAGATTTCGAAAATTACTTTCATGGCCCTTTAAGAATTCGGTAATTGCATTTTGATCCCTTAACTTTTTGAAAATTACAATTTAAATCCCAAAATTTCGAAATTCCCCCAAATCCCCTTTATTATGATTTTCTTTGAATTTTAGCCCTAAAACTTTTCATTTGGAATTAAGTCATCCTTTACATAAAATAAGGCACAAAATCAATATCAATTTTTTTTCTCATGGTTTCTAAAATCATAACTTAAATTCAACTAAGTAGAACATGCAACCTAATTTCCACTAGGTTAGATCTTATTCCCAAATCAATTCTAATAACCAATTTAACATTTCATGCAATAATAAGCAATATAAAAATGTTAAATGACTAGGTTACCCGTAATGAGTGTAGTGTCTGCTTCTTCCTCAACTTCCTCGGCATTCATAACATAAGCTCGTGTCATAGTAGCTGCTTTCCTCTTGGGGCAATCAATAGCTTTGTGTCCAACCTCCTTGCAGTAGAAACACTTGGATGATCCCCATTCACATTTGCCAAGATGAAAACGGTTGCACTCTTTGCATGGTTGTCTTTCAGTAGGCTTCGGTGCTCCAGGATTTTGTTGCTTTGGTGGTGTTGGCTTCTTGACTGGACCTTGGGGCTTTTAAGGCCCTTGAGGTCTAGGAGGACCCGTATATGGCTTCTTTTTAGGCTGATTATTACTTTGGTGTAGTTGCCTCTTGCGATGTAGCTCAAAGTCAATGTCTTTCAAGGATTGCTCAGCCTCATATGCATAGGTAACCGCTGTAGCTTGGTCCACAGGACGCATCATCATAACCTTATCTCGTATGGTAGGTCGCAGACCATCCATAAAGTTTCTAAGCTTCTCTTCAGCATCCCTGGCAATAAGGGGTACAAAGTGACAACCCCTATCAAATTTCTTGACAAACTCAGCAACAGTCGAGTCTCCTTGACGGAGGCTCATAAATTCTCTCTTCAGCCGTCCTCTAACAGCAGCCGTAAAATACTTCTCATAGAATATCGTTTTGAATTGAGCCCAAGTAAGTGTAGCAAGGTTAATACCCTGCTCAGCTCCTTCCCACCATAAAGAAGCGTCATCCCTCAGCAGATTAGTGGTACACCTCACACGGTCCGCATCTCCCATATCTAAATAGCGAAAGTGTACCTCAAGTGAACGAATCCATCCCTCTACAACAAAAGGGTCGGTAGTGCCAGAAAATTCCTTCGGCACTAGCCTCCGGAACTGATCATAAATGTCGTGCTGTGGCCTAGGCATCTGTTGCAACTGCTGTTGTTGCATCTGCTGTAACTGCTGCTGCTGCTGTACCTGCTGCTCGAAGAGGCGAGACATCCCATCAAGAGCACGAGTAGCAGCATCTGGTGGTGGTGGTGGTGGTGCATTTCCTTGATTATTCCCTTGGTGATTCACTCTGTTCTCTTCCTGATTCTCAATAACGGGAGCGCGTCTAGGAGGCATTTTATCTGAACGTTTTCCAAATTCTAACGTAACCAACATGCATTTAAATCTAAGTTCTCTAATCATGCGACATATCATATCCCATTTAGCAATTTAAACATGCAATGCATAAATACTTAAAAAGCTTGTAAACATGTACAATAAGCATAATATCCATGATGTCATGCAGGTAACATCATACTGAATCATATAGAGCATGTAAAAACTTACAAATTTGAGGCTTGACGACTGATCTTTTCGGCGCTGATGGTGGCACAACCTTTTGCAGGACATTTGCTCTGATACCAACTGAAACGTTTACCCTTTTTATTGCTTTAAAAGTACTAGAATTTTTTTTTTAAACACCCAATTTTTGGCCATTTACATTTACCCCATGAAAATATTTTTTATAAAATATTTTACCCTTTTAAATAAAACACCAACCAAATAGCATTTTAAAAATCAAGTGCAATAGTCATAAAATGAAATCGTCAACTGTTTTACCAACCATAAAAAGCAATAAGTTTGAAAAGTATAGCCCATACTAAACCTCTCAAAAATCTCTCAAAAAAACATAAATAAATAGTCTTAAAAATCTTTAACATTAATCATGAATCATAAGTCGTAAATGCAGAAAAATAGAAGCGCTGGTCCTCGGGTTGTGTGTGCCTTCAGTCCAGTCAAATCATCCGTCAAGACCTCCCTCAACCTCACCTGCATCCATCACACCTAGTGAGTCTAAAGACTCAACACACCATAATCTTTATAACAAATAATACTTATACAACCCCATGCAACATTGAAAGTACTTGTAAGTAAAAATAACTTTTCATGACATGCAAACGTAAACTTTAACTTTCCTTTTTTCCTCAACATGACATAACATAAACATTTTTCATGATCATAAACATTTTTCCTTTTCTTTTTTCCTTTCGTTGAAATCAGATCGTTAATTGTGACTTTCCTCATCATGACATAAACCTCAAAAGTCGATGGATCCATCTACATGTAACCACAGTACTGGGCTGCGGGGACATCAGCGACTTCTGAGGTTTATGTCATGATGAGCCTTGTCCTATCTTTTTTCGAATAGAAACACGATCGTCGGGGTTCCCTCTAGGGCCTTTTCCCACAAATGGGTTCCCTCGGGGGCCTTTTCCCCTCAGATATTCTCATTCTTATCGTTACCACAAAAACGTTACCACATATTCGTAATGATGGAAACACGATCGTTGGGCTCCCACTGGGACCATAACCCTCACGATATCTCCAACATTATCGAATTAGTCACAATCACTCCACATCCTTCAACGTTTAACATTCTCATTACTTTATAAAAATCATGCATAACATCACATTTTTCTTTTTAAAACCAAGCATGCAACATGTATTTTAAGTGTCTTCCTTGAATCATAAAAAAAATCCTTTAGACATTTAAAATCATAATTTAATCATGAACATTTCATAAACATTTAAAAATAAGCATAATATCATAAAAACAGTATTTAGGTCACTGCCATGACCTTTAAATATTTTTAGGTGTAAAAAGACCGTTTTACCCATGGACTAGACATTTTACGTTTTTGACTTTTTCTTGATTTCTTGACTCTAACATGTCCCAAATAATTATTTAAGCTTACATGAATTTTTCCATAATTTTATTTAGCTTAAATATTAGACTTTTTCATTTATCTTTAAATAATTGCTTTGACGGTGTTTTAATTCCGAAAAATCCCAAACTTTAATATAAAATTCCTAAATTCAAATTTAGTCTTTTTATATTATTTTAGCCCTTATGAACCATGACTCGACCCCTGTGAGCTGTTTTTAAATTTTAATGAGTTAAAAACCCTAAATTGACGCCTAAACTTCAACCCCGAGCCAACTTTCAATTTTCACAAGTCACCCCCAAACCTCTTTGATCCAAAAATTGACCGACATCCTAAAGTACCCTACTGGACCCTTAGACCACTAAGAACCCAAACCAAACAACAAAAACGAGCAACCCCAAACAGCCCCTAAGCTGGCCGAGAATCCTTATGGAACTAGGACTCTTTGATTTGCTTCCCAACCCTTACCAACGATCCCAGCCCTTGAACCAACAACCCGAGCACCCTCCTAGGACTCTAGTGCATCACCTCGACCTGGCCCTTGAACCCCAGACTGAGCCCCAAACCCCTGGAAGTAGCGCGAACCCTGCGCACTTCCTGGACAGCTTATCGGGTAGAGTCCTAGCATGGCTAGGACTCTTTCCCCAGCCCCTACTCGAGTCCTAGCTTGGCTAGGACTCTCACCCTGACTCATGACAGCCCCTGCCGAGCCCTGTCCCAAGCCAAGGCCAAGCCTCCCCCTTGAACAAGGAACCCGATCACCCAAACCCTTGACAGCAAGTTTTACGTTTCTGTTAATGGTTTGCTTCTTTCGATTTTTGGTGGTGTTTAGGGTGAGTGTGTGTGACTCTATATCGTGCTTGACCATCACCTGTGCACCACCTATGACCATGGCAGCCCCTTTACACAATAAAGTCATGAATTTGTAACCACACCTCAAGTTTTCTCATGTTTCAAGCAAAATCCGTAAAATATAAAGCTAGAACCTTATGTTATTCATGCATGCAATAATTCAAACAATAATATGATATGATGGATGAGAAAAAGAAGGTTAAGGCGTGCCTTTGCGTTATATACGCACGAATAAACATTGACGACGAAGAACGGGACGAAACCTAGGCTTGTTTCCTTAGCACCCCATCAAAATTTCCTTCCCCAAAGTGTGTTGTGTGTGCCGTGAGATTGAGAGAGAGAGTTTTCAGATTTTTAAAGAGGGTGGCCGATTCTTTGATGCAAAAAGTGTAGGGTTTTGGTGATTAAAACTTTTAAATAGCTAATTTAATTTGCTAATCAGGCTAGGCCTATTAAGCCACTTAAATTAAGCCCATTAGTCTCAAATAGGATTTAATTAAATCATAAAAGTGGTTTGATAAAAATAGGTTGGTGAATTTAATAGCCGGGTTACTTAAAAGTTCATATTTTTATGAAAAACTTACACCGATAAAAATTACGTCTCGGCGTATAAAATCACCTCAAAATCCTTTATTTTGGAAATACTAAAAGCAATAACCATATTTTAAATAATTAAAAATAATTATTTAATAAAAACATTTTCTATTTTTTTCAGCCCTCGGTCCCCGTTTCTCGATCGTCACTTGAATATTCCTTAAAAATATAATTTTATGCATGATGATAATAAAATCATATTTAACATGTAAACATGTATGCCACATAATCAAATAGCAATTAAAATCAGTTAATTACTCATTTTCCTTATTGCCTAGATGTGCATGCAGTTGGATTACGTCGTCTTAATTTTGGACCTTACAACAACAATATCAGTTTGTGTTTGTAAGCTCGAATTATAGACTGAAATGCTATGAATTTATACAATAAGCGTGAGCTTTGAAGTTTGCAAAGATTTCAGCAGAGTAACTGCTCAGTTGATAGTTGTTCGAGAGTCTAGGAGAGTTCAGAGTTAATGGAGAGTTTCTCAGCTGCTCTTTCTCTGCTAGTTATAGGATTTGCCTCCAACGATAATATTGAATGCGATTTGAATCTTTATATCTGTTGTTCGCCATGTCAACATTCTTCTGAAAATCTTACACTGCGGTTTTTCTGAAATGCGGCGATCCCACTACTAGTTGCAGTCTTTTTTTGTACAATTGTCAGTTGAATATCTTTTTCCTTAACTGATGACGTGTTCAGCTGAAAGATCAGCTGATAGGCTATAACTGATAAGCTCACAACTGTTTGTAGCAACTGATCTGTTTCCAATTGATTAGTCAGTTGTCTGCGTAGTTTAGTCAGCTGGTTCAGTTGCCTTCGATTATCTTCGCATTAATCTTCAGTTATGAGCAACCGATAGTTTGCATATTTTAGATCAGTTACTATTAGTCTTCTTGATCAGTTAGTTCAATCTATTAAATGCTCAGTTTGTCGAACTTCCGAAATTCAGTTTTCAACAATTTCCGACTTTTTGGTGTTTGACAAAACTTAGAAAATATGAATGATCAATTGAACTCATTGTAGATAAAATAACCTTTTATTGACAAATCTTTCAATGTACAGATTTTTACAAAGAATGAAAAATAAAATAATCTTCTAACTGACTAAAATAATCTTCAAAATCTGCCAAATACTTCAACCGCTAACTGATCTTCTATTTCTTAGCTTTTTTCTCAGCTGGTCTTTGATTAGTTGGTTGACTGGGTCTCTTCGTAGATTGCTTCTGTTGATCTTGTTCTTCTTCTTCCCCTTTTTTGTCTAACGTCTCAACCTTTCTGGATATAATGCGAACTTCTGAGTTGATAGTTGAAACAACATTCATTAGAAGTTCTTGCATCAAATCCATTCTCTTTGTGGCAACATTTTCCAGATAATCAAAGTATTTTTTGAACATTTCTTGAGTATTGAAATGAGCTTCAGTCGACGCTTGGTCTTTCCGTATTTGATCCATCTGGAAGAACATGTTCGTAATATCCTTTGTGATTTGTTGAATACTTTTGAACGTATTCTCCTTTATGGAATCAATTTTCATAGTGTGCGCCAGATGGGTTGATTGGATGTCAGAAATGAAAGTCATCATACTGACAAGGTTGGTCTGAATGGCTTGAATTTCATCGAATATAGGTTCAATTGCCATTGTCATACCAGGGGACTTGACTCCAGAGGTTTCTGGTTCAAGCTCCCTGTTATCTCGTTGAAAGATCACCAAGGCCTTGTCAGTTGTTTAATTTCAACACTAACCATTTTTGGAACATCTTCTGTTATGGCTTCCTGCTGAAGCTGTGGAGGAGAAGAGAGATTTGGATCAGCAGTGGTGCTTGAAGGCTCTTCAGTCTGTTGATCAGCTGAGACAATAGATGGTTCTTCAGATAGTTGCTCAGCTGATACGGAGATTGGTTCTTCAGTTGTTTGAACAACTGAAATTGTGAATGGCTCTTCACCTGGCATCTCTTCAGTTAGTACCATGTGCAGCTGAGCCTCTTCAGTTATTGCTGGAACTACCTATTCAGTCATGGTAGTTGATTGAACTGGCTCTTCAGTTTCTGTGATAACTGACTGTTCAGTCGTGGCAGTCGGATGAACTGGCTCTTCAATTGGTTGTAAAATAGTCTGTTCAGCTGGTTCTTCAATTGTAAAAAGTTCTTCAACTGCTCTTCTAGTACTCAGCTGAATATCAGTGGCCACTGATTTAATAACTTCGTCGATATTGGACAATGATAATTCAGCATCAGTATAAATTTGAAGATCCGCAGTAGAAGTTGGAGGAGCTGAAGGAGATGATTCAGCATCTTTGGAAAGAGGAGCAGTTGCTGGTTCAGTTGGTGCAGCAACTGGTTCCTTGGATTGCCCTTGATCTGGAACAGATTTTTCAGTTGGTTTTTCAGATGATAGACTTTGATCATTTGCTAGGATGATCAACTCCTGATCCATTTCCCAACGCTTTATCTTCATTTGCAGTGAACGAAGATCTGTGTCCAGTTGATCATGCACTGCTTTGTCATTGAAAGCGGTAGGGCTAGTAGGATCAAAGTTTTGGCGTAGCTCAGTGATCAGTTGTGCAAGCTTCTTGACACGCACGAGATCAAAGTAGTAATTCTTCCTTTCTAGTACTTGAACGATTGAAGTAGCTTTGACCACTTTCAGAACCACATTTTCCAAAGCAACAAATTTCTTCAGCACCTTTCTGTTCTGCAACTTCTTTGCAAAATTTTCGGTTCGAAATCGGACCCACTCATTGCAAGTCTTCATCTTCGATTTGGCAAACTCATTGACCTCGTCCCAAATCAGGTCAATGTGAGTTTGAATTGAGTTTGTCAGTCTGGGCTCTTCAATCTACTTGCCCTTTCCTTTTGGGTCAGTTAGGTTATGATTGATACTCAGACCTGATACTGTTGCATCCAATTTTTCTCTTATCACTACTCTTTTAGGTCTTGTAAACGCCAGTGCAGTAGGAGCAGCAATGGAGATTAACGAAGCTTTGACTCTTGTCGATTTTGGCTTATCACCAGATTTGGTGATAATTTTCTCGGATGGAGCAATTGGAAGAGGTAACTGAACCTCAGTTGAAGTCTTAGTTGAAACCGCCCTCAGCGGTGTAGCCTTGATCGGCTGTTCAGCTCCAGAATGCATCAGCCTTTTAGTTGGGATGGTGCTCAGAGCAGCTGCTGGTTTGGTCTTTAGAGTTATTGGCTTCTTGGAGATTTTGGGAGAGGGAGTCTTCTCAGAATCAGTTTCACTGACAATCAGTTTGCGTTTGATTGACTTCTTCTGAATTGTCTTCTTGGCTTTCTTGACTGATATGAGAGCCTCCTGCGTCCCAATCTCCTTTTTCACTTTAATGAACTGTTGAGGAGAGATGTCCATCTTGAGCTTCGACAGCTGAAAACTCTTGGCATTGAAAATCTTGAATTTGGATAACCTCTCAGAGGAGTCACCCACCAAACCCATGCTTTTTATCAAATAGCTAAGATGCACTGCAAATCCCTTCGATTGTTTCGAAGACTGATACATGTTCTTCAGAAGGTTGAAGATGATACCTTTCCATTGCAGTATTTTTCCAGTCATGACTTGAAATTTTTCCAAGCTAAGAGTAGCAAAGGATCCTCCTTTGGCTAGTAGCTCTTTGGCCACGATATCAGCCAGTAACTGGATTTCTGGCTTCAAATCTTTCTTAGAATCGAAAACTTTGATTTTACGTCCATCAGCAGATAGTTGAGTCTGCATGTCCTCAACATCAGAAGTTTTCACCTCAGAGATATATGCTAGCCCATCAGTAGGCAACTGAAAGAGGTTGCTGAAGGAGTCTTCATCGATTATCAACAGCTGATTGTTGATTGTGATAGTGATGTTGCCATCAGCAGAGATAAATCCATTGGCATAAAGATTCTGAATATCGTTTGGATAAATATTTTAAGAAGATATGAAACGACTTCGATTTTTTTTCTAATCTTAAATCATAAATTCTAAATTTCTAAATAAAATAATTTAAAATAATCATGGATCATAATAATTTAACAATTTAAATCTCAAGTTCATAAAATAAAATTCTAAAGCATCGACTAACCAAAACTTCCTAAATTGACCTTTGAAAAGATCAACTAACAATAAAAATAAAGCATAAAAATATCTCTAAATAACATCCTTAACATAAATCTTTAAATCATAAATCTATCTAGCTACTGCGGAAACATAAAGGCCCTCGGTGTGTACTGCTGCACTCGATCGACTCAATCTTCACCGCCTCCAAAATCATCAAATCCTGCATCATACAAACCTAGTGAGTCTAAAGACTCAGCACGCTCTAAACATAAATAGTAGATAATACATATACACTTACAAGCAATTGAAAATCATATTTTTATTTAAAATAGCTTTTGAAAATAAATAAACAATTTAAAATCATTTAAAAATCATTTAAGCAGAATTAAATTATAAATCGTAGAATCATTTTACAATAACTTTAAGCATAATTAAATCCTTAAAAAATCATTTAAAATAAGCTTTAAGCATAATTAAATCATTTTAAAAATAGCTTTAATCATCATCATAAATCATATATCATAAAATCATTTTTATCAAAAGCTTTCAATCATATATCATTTTGGGTGAAGTTTGATCTTTGAAAGTGACTAGCTTTTATCCTTTGGTCGACTGCAGTCTTAGCTCCACATGGTCTATGGGGGTGGGTACTAGGCTCCACCATGGAAAATACGATCGTCGGGAACCCTCGAGGGCCTTTTCTCATGTACGGGGTCCCTCTAGGGCCTTGGACCGTAAACGGAGTCCCTCTAGGGCTTTGGCCGGAATATGGGTTCCCTCTGAGGCCTTTGCCCTCACGTCATCTCCAAAAAATCATATATCATATATCATATCATTTGTCACAGTCAATTCGCATCCCTCAAAATTTTTTTTCCTTTTCTTTAAAACTCATAAAATAACACATCTTTCCAAAAATAGCATTTTAAACAGTATAAATTGCACAGCTTTACCATAAATCGTAAAAATACATTTTATCATCAAAATCATCATTTTAAATCATATAATATCATTTAACATGCGTTATGATACTTCGAGACGCTGCCAAGCGTTTTCGTATTTTCCTAAGTGTAAAAGGACCGTTTTTCTACTGGACGTAAAAATTTTTGAAATTATCTTTTTCTTACTTTTAATGACATGGGATTATTCTAAATATTTATTTAAGCTTAAATATAATTTTCCATCATTTTATGAAGCTTAACACTAGACGTTTCAATTAATTCTTTAATTAGCGTTCCGTGCGGCGATAAAATCTCGGATAAATCCAAAACTCATTATTTTGATCCCAAATTTTAAACATAACATTTTTAATATTTATTCTACCCTTCCAAATCATGATCCACACCCGTTGACCCCTGGATTTAATTTTGGTTCTTTAATTTTTGAAATTGACACGTTATCGAACCACCCAAACCATCTCCCAATTTACTCGAGCCACGCCCTAGCCACCTCAAGACAAACCCTAGCCAACCCATCTAGGCACCCTACTGACCAGCCCCAAACCCATGAACCAGCCTCTGGCCCACGAAAAATACCCTACACCCTGAACACAAGTGCATGCGTGTGTGCGTGTGAAGTCTCCTAGGTGCACTAGGATTCCTTACCCTTGTAGGAACCTTACAGCCCCTGAACCATCAACCAGTACTGACCTTCACTGAGCCTAGACCATGCTCAGACTCTACCCAGACCAGCCCTGCAACTTGAACTCACGCACAAACCACTTGAAGTAAACAGAAGCTACTCGCATGGTTGCCACTCAAGCTACAAGACTCCCAGCCACCCTAAGACTCCTCTAGCCACTTAACCAGCGATCACCTCGGACCCTAACTGACCTTGGACCATGCCCAGCCTCAGCCTAAGCCTAGCCCAGCCCCTAAACGCAAGCAGCGAACTCCTTGAATCAGGAACAAGCTGCGCGCCCCCCTCCCATACACGGCTGTTGTCACTTTGCGTGGAGGCTTCTACCCAGGCCGCTACCGAACCCAGCCCTTCCTAACTCTCACTGAGCCATCCTTGGCCACCGTCCAGACTACTAGCCCAGCCCCTAACTGAGCAACTCCCCTGAAATTCTCGGCCACACCAGAAACACCCCTCGAGAAGAGCCCCAACCAACGTGGATTCTTCCCTAGCCCTGCTGCGCGAGCCCTAGCCACCCTAGGACCATACCTAGCCTTCAAACCTGACCCTGGCCAAGCCCCTTAACAAGCCCTGGCCAGCCCCCAAGCCCCATGCAAAACCCTCAAGCCCCTTGAACCATAGCATGCACAAGAAACTCCAAAACTCACGTTCTTCTTTCTGATTTAGCCACGATTTTCCAGCCCTGTTTTCTAGATTAATTTATCATTTTTTGGCTATAGATCATTCATGTTTTATCATGTATTGGCAGCGTGTCCGTTGGATTCAAAAATGTTTTCTAATTAAGCGCAAAATCGTTAAAACTTTGAAAATACGCAACGTACCGTAAAATAATCGAACAATCATATTTTTCATGCATAAACAATTAAATCAAGAATATTATGATTTGTATGATGTTAAAAGTGTTTAGGAACATGCCTTTGCATTTATAACTGTAGAGGCCGGTATTTCGTACTTGAAAATTTGCGGAAAAATTTAAAATTTTCTCTTTAAATAAATAAAATGCCTCATTCGTAAAATATACTGATGAAAAGATCCAATGTTTAAAGTAGCAGCGGAAGTAAATAATGTTTTCAGAATAACAACTTAAAATAATTTGACAAATAAAAAACTGAGTTTGGAATAAAAATAGTAAGTGCTGAAAATGAGGTCCTCGGGTTCCTACTACTGCCGACCCAAGCTAGCTCACTGATCCCCGCCATCGGTCTCGACCTCATCAGTACCTACAACAATCAAGTCTAGTGAGTCTAAAGACTCAACATGCATATATCGTGAAATAACAAGTAAGTATATAATAAAATCGCATGCAACTTAAAAATATCGTGTCGTAACGTAAACATGGAAATCGTGTCATGATTAATTATAAATACATGCATAACTGAAAATCGTCCGTAAAATGTTTGCTCGATAGAGCCCTGTCATAAAATAGCATATCATAATTTTCTGTTGTGAATATGTTCTACGCGAGTGGCCCATACGTAACGAAACATAACATAACATGAATCGTCTGATCAGACTAAACCACAGCATACTGGGCGGTAGAGATCATCACAACTCTTGGACTGGATATCTGTACCCATACATGAACATGAACCGGTCGTAGGTCACCGGGTGAAGTAATAATCCCATAAGCTGCAATCCCATGAACGTGAAGCAGCCACAAGCAATATCGCATATATCTCAAAACATAAACTTTTATATTTTATGCACGTAATATAATTAAATATCCTGTTTTATTTTACCAAATGAGTTGGATCATTCCCAGGCTCGCTGCATCCTAATCCTCACATGAGAACATGCAAATAAACTTAACTTGACCACAACCTCGTAATTGAACCCAAAACGGGACAATTACGCCCAACGAACTTACTATTCAATCATGGCTTCGTACCAACCCGAACCAACATTGAACCATCATTTAGCCATGATTAAAATACTCTTAAAATACTAGGAAACATGACCATAGGGCTGTAATACACGAAAATAGTGAATGGAGGCCAAAACCAAGAAACGCTCTTTCGAGAGTCATTTTGGCACATTGCACCGTAAATTCTTGTACGACCTCTAAACTTAACCAAATCAAAAACGGCCAAAAACATGACCTTCCTAACTAGTAAGGTACTGTCTAGTCCAAGGCCATAGGATAAAAGCCAACCAAGAAATCGAAACACACCTCTGAATCGAAGGCACAGTTGCTATCCAGAAAATTACAGCAGCAGCTGTTGCGCTTCCTTGCTTTGTTTTCGAGACTATTGGCCATTGGGGCTTGAACCACCAACCAAAGCCTCTTACCCAAATCCTAAGGTGTGGCTTGAACCATGGCTAAGGGCCCTAGGCTAGCCACGATTCAAGAAAACACCCAAGACAATCTCAAGCTTCACCCGAGAACACACATGGCACGCGTGGGGGTGTTACTTGTTTTGCTGTCAAATGAAGGATCTAATGTTATGAGGTTAACCATGGTCCACGCTAGACATTTTAAGGTGTTGTATGAGTCATGGCTAAGGGCTAGAAGCCAACCACAAACCACCTAACACCCCAAAACCGAAACTCAACACACTCAACAAAACCAGAATTTTAAAACCGAAGGGAAACTTGTGTTGTTTCTTTTAAAATCCGATGGGATCGTGAACCAAGCCATGAAAGGGCATCTTGGTCACGTCCTAGACATACCAAGGAGGGATTCTAACCATGGCTATAGCCCCTAGGGCAGCCAAAATCAGAACTCAAACCTTAGGCAAGAAAAACAAGAAATCGAAACCAAAAACTACACTATGGGAGTTGCTGTCCATTTCGTCTTGCTTGTGGCGAAGGGACTCAAACCGAAGGACCAGCATCTCCCTAACACATCCTAGTTCATGTCTAAAAGCAGCCGTGGGAGCCTAGGAGTCGAACCAACCTGCAAATCAACAAAAACAACCAAACCATGAGGGCATAGGGTGAAGCCGAAAAATTTTGCACTACATTTTCGAAAATGGCTTGACATAATTTCGGTTTTTGCCTTTTAAATTATGCACATGAAATGTTTTAAAATAATAATATGACTTGATTGAAGAGTAAAAGAATGGTATAAAAATGCCTGGAAATCGTTTGAAAAGAAAACGAATTAAGACGACGATACGGCAAGGAGGAGACGGAGTTGCTTTGCTTTCTTGTTTTCTCTCTTGTTTTCCCTCTTGTTTCTCACGTTTTTTTGAGAGGTTTCGCTACTGAATTTCGGTGGAAATGGTGAGGGAGAGAAGGGTAGGAAATGAAGGGAAATGATTGCAAGATAAATGGGATTTGAAATGGCCAACCAATCTTTCTATACTAGTGTTTGATAGATAAGGAATTAGGAGTGATTTGATTTGATTAAAGGGGTGGCCGATTTTCTCCTTTCAAAATAAGGTAGAAAAGTGCTTAATTAATAATTATTGAAGATTAAGTGTGATGGAATTATCTCCCAAGAAAAATGAGGAAATGAATTAAAGATTGAGAGTTGCCAAATATTTTAAATCCTATCAAGGAGTTGGCCGAAATCTAATATTAAAATGGGGTGGGATATTTCTTAATTCAATAATTATTGGTGATTAAAAATGAAGGGATTATCTAACAAGAATGGATAAGGAAAAGAATCAAAGGAAATGAGTTGTCAAAAATTTAAATCTTTTAAACTGGGGTGGCCGAATTCTTTTAAATAAATGAGGTAAAATATTGCTTAAATTATGAATTTTAAATCTTTAAAGTTTTATATACCCATTAGGTATTTTAGTGAATTAAATAAATTAGTTTAGGATAGTAATTATCTTGCATGCATGGCTAATTCTTTTAAATTAAATTACTAACATGATAATGTTAGAGTAGGTGCCCATCGAGCCAAGTGTTGGCCGAGTGTTCACAATGAAACTCTATGTATAAGCAATCTTTGTTTTAATAATATTTGAAATTATTATTTTGGCACATCTTTATCTGTATACCCATGCTAGTTGCATAGATAAAGCCCTTGAATATACAAATAGTAGAAAGAATATGAGATGCTCATATGATGAGTATCATGAAACTCATATTTGGAATACTGTATATTCTAAACGGTTCCTAGTCGATTCAGCCGCCGCTAAGAAGGATATAGGCCGCTCGAGCTTGAGACTAGTATCTGCGATGTGAGTACCATGTTT
>NC_133315.1:11929209-11948567 GCF_012295235.1 Primulina huaijiensis | reverse complement strand
CTTACCTTCGGGTATGGATATCCTATGTGTATGTAGTATGAAATCTCTGATCAGAGTATGGTGGTAATTATGAAAGGGGTTTCATAGATTACACCATCGATGCAACTACAACATGACACATAGTATCGATTCATTGACAACTCTCGATATACCAATGGTTGTCGAATCGGTCGGGATATATGAGATGAAGGGACCGTACTGTACGCTAACCATAATTGAATGGTTCTTGCAGGCACTATCATTTGATACCTAGGGAATCATGTAAGCGATGCTGCTAGGCATTTAACATGATTGGTTGGGTACTATCAGACTTGAGTTCTGACGTTCTTGTTATCAAGGAGTTGATAAGTAAGAATGGAGCAATTGGGGTATGCTCAAATAAAGACATGTTTAGTCCGAATCACATGGAGATGTGAACCAACGGCTAGTTGTATCGATGAACCATTGAGGGCCACACAAGTACTAGCTTTCTAGATCCCGTTGAGAAGTAAAATAGTTCAATGTGTTGAACGGCTTATAAAGGAGTTTATAGGCGTAAGAAAAAATAGAAGTATGACTTCTATGAGAGAATATAACTTTTAATTTGAGGAAGTGTTCCTAAATTAAAAGTTGGCCAAACAAGTAATGTATTTGAAAATTGTGATTTTCATAAACATTATTATGGACTAAATTAAATTAATTCAAAGTGTTGAATTAATTAAACACTAGTGGACCTAGTAGAGTCCAAATAATTAAATTAATTCAAGTGTTGGATTAATTAATTTACATTGGGCCTTGTAGAGCCCAATTAGAAATAATTATTAAACTAGTGGGCTTGAGTAAAATCAAGTAAATGTTAAATGGTCTCAAATGTGTTTGAGACATTTAAATAAAAGTCCATGGGCTTTGTAATTGTTACATGCCCAAATAAAAATAATGTGCATGGGGAGGTGAAGGGTTGGAGACTACTTTTCCAATCTCCAAGGCTTGGGATGCTAAAAAAGGGTTTTAGCTTCTTACACAACCAAGACAACTCATTCTCCAACACACAACACTCACCTTGGCCGAATTTTTAGAAGATCATTCTCTTAAAATTTTTCTCTCATCTTGTTCTTCAATGGTTGGAGAAACAATTCTCTTATCAAAGAAAAATGCCCTACATTTTCTAGTGCAAGTGTAAGGTGGATCTTTTAAGTTTGGTGGTGGGCTTGATTTTGAAGAAAGGACTCAAGAACATGGAGAGCTTGTAGATTTGTCTTGCCTTTGAAGAGCCAAGTTGTTTACAACTTGGTTGGAGCCAAACATCAATCTCAAGAGATTGATAGGTATATTTTTCTTAACACCCTATGTATGACATTTTGGTGTTTTTGTATTTGCTACACATTATAGAAATGAGGTGCTAGGTTTTCTTGATGAAAAACAAATTTTGAAACTTCTGTTGCGCACTTGGGCACCTTATTCGATCCCCTTTAAGATAAGTTATAATTTCTTAAATAAAATAATCCTAGATTAACTTATCTCAATTGGTCACATATTTTATCTTAGGCTTTTAATTAAATTATTGGACATAAAAGAATTTATTTACTATTTATCTCTACTTAATTAATTAAATTCTTAAACTTTTTTTTACTTTAAAATAAATTATTATTTATCTTAAATAAATTCTAGGAATGTTTTCTTATCATTAAATTTTTATCTTAAAACTCCAACTCCGGTCAGGCCTCGCTTATTTAACTGAAAAGATACAACTAAACTTATGCGATTAAAAATGAATAATAATGACCAAACAACTTTAAAATGCCTTAAATAATAAAAAAATCATTTTTAATTTAAAATACTAGAAATTATGCATGGCTTATACGTAGTCTGATTTAACGAGTTCTACAACTCTCCCTCCTTAAAAGAAATTTCGTCCTCGAAATTAAAACTTACCGAATAACTCGGGGTAACGACTCCTCATCTCTAGCTCAGACTCCCACGTAGCTTCCTCCTCCGAATGATTAAGCCATTTGACTTTCACTAGCTTCACCAGTTTGTTTCGAAGCTTTTTCTCCTGTCTGTCTAAGATCTGCACGGGTCTTTCTTCATAAGGCACGTTCGGAGTGAGCTGCAACGGTTCGAAGTTCAAGATATGCGAAGGATTTGCCATATACTTCCTCAGCATAGAGACGTGGAACACATTGTGTACTCCGGCCAGATTCGGCGGAAGAGCAACACGAGAAGCTAACGTTCCAACCCTGTCGAGGATCTCAAATGGTCCAATGAATCTCGGACTGAGCTTTCCTTTCTTTCCGAACCGCATGACACCATTCATAGGTGCTACCTTCACAAAAACATGGTCACCGACGGCAAACTCTAGATCTCTCCTCCGCTGATCCGTATAACTCTTCTGTCGACTCTGAGCAGTCCTCATCCTATCACGGATCTTGACTACTACATCGGCAGTCTGCTGAATAATCTCCGGACCCAATTCTGCTCTCTCCCCTACTTCATCCCAGTGAATAGGCGATCTGCACTTGCGACCATACAGTGCTTCATACGGAGCCATACCTATAGACGACTGAAAACTGTTGTTATAGGTGAATTCTACCAACGGCAACTTTGACTCCCAACTCCCTGAGAAATCGATAACACAAGCACAGAGAATATCCTCTAAAATATGGATAACTCTCTCTGACTGTCCATCTGTCTAAGGGTGTAAGCTGTGCTAAACAACAACTTCTTACCCATAGTCGAATGCAAACTCTTCCAAAATGAGGAAGTGAATCTGGGATCTCGATCAGACACGATAGAAACGGGAATACCATGAAGTCGGACTATCTCCCGGATATACAACTCTGCATACTGAATCATGGTGAAATTCGTCTTAATAGGCAAGAAGTGCGCTGATTTGGTGAGACGATCAACAATCACCCAGATAGCATTAGAAGAGAAGACTGAATCGTCAAAGTAGATAGAAGGGAACTCTACCTCGAGGATATGTCCCTAGATCAAACCTCTGCATCTCAAACTGAAGAGGTCTCGAAATCGCCAAATGAGCCATCACTGCGACTTTCCTGCTCAATGCATCCGCAACTACATTAGCTTTACCAGGGTGGTAGCTAATGTCACAGTCGTAGTCCTTCACTAGCTCCAACCAACGCCTCTGACGCATATTTAGCTCTTTCTGCTTAAAGAAGTACTTGAGGCTCTTATGGTCGGTAAAGATCTGGCACTTCTCTCCGTACAAATAATGCCTCCAAATCTTAAAAGAAAAAACTACAGCTGTCAACTCTAGATCGTGGTAGGGTAGTCCTTCTCATGGGTTTTCAACTGTCGAGAAGCATACGCTATCACCTTCCCATGCTGCATCAATATTGCGCCTAGACCGAGCTTTGAAGCATCGGTATACAATACAAACTCGCCGGGCCCTGACGGCATGGCCAAAACTGGTGCTGAGATAAGAGCTTGCTTCAAAGTATCGAAGCTCTTCTGACACTCATCGCTCCACACAACTTTAACATTCTTCTTTGTCAATGATGTGAGTGGAACTGCGATGGAAGAGAATCCCTGAATAAACTTTCGATAATATCCTGCTAGCCCAAGAAAACTACGGATCTCAGATGCATTCTGCGGCACAACCCAATCCCTGACTGCTGCGACTTTCGATGGGTCTACCTCAATACCGCTGCTAGAAACGATGTGGCCTAAGAACGCCACCTTCTCTAACCAGAATTCGCATTTACTGAACTTCGCGAATAACTTATGCTTCTGTAGGGTCTGCAAAACTGCGGTCAGATGTCTGCTGTGCTCCTCGTGATTCTTGGAGTAGACGAGAATGTCGTCTATGAATACTATCATGCACTGGTCAAGATACGGCTGGAATACGCGATTCATGAGATCCATGAAGATCGCTGGCGCATTGTCAAACCGAACGGCATCACAAGGAACTCGAAGTGGCCGTAACGAGTCCTGAAAGCAGTCTTGAGAACATCGGCTTCTTTCACCCTCAACTGGTGATAACCGGAACGCAGATCAATCTTTGAGAATACTGAAGCTCCCTGCAACTGATCAAATAAATCCTCGATTCGTGGAAGTGGGTACTTGTTCTTCACTGTAACCCTGTTCAACTCCCGGTAATCAATACAGAGCCGCATCGAACCATCCTTCTTCTTCACAAACAAGACTGGCGCGCCCCATGGTGAAAAACTCGGGCGAATGAACTCCTTGTCAAGAAGTTCCTGGATCTGCTTCTTCAGTTTTGCCATCTCTGTCGGTGCTAATCGGTACGGTGCTTTTGAGATTGTTACCGTACCTGGCATAAGCTCAATAGAAAACTCCACCTCTCGCTCGGGTGGCATACCAAAGATGTCCTCAGGAAAAATGTCTGAAAAGTCCCTAACAATGGGAACATCGGAGGCCGACTGACTGGGTGCCTCGGGAACGGATACAAAAGTCGCTAAAAATGCCCGACACCCTCTATGCATGAGCTTCCTAGCCTGGACACAAGGTATAAGGCGCGGTAAAGGAAAGTACATGTCTGGCTCGAATAAGAACTGCGACATCCCAGGCGGTCGGACTAGAGCAGATCTCCGCTGGTAGTCAATCAAAACTCTGTTCCATAGTAGCCAGTCCATACCCAGAATGATGTCAAACTCTGGCTTCGGCAACACAATAAGATCCGCATAAACAAGATTGCCATGAAGCTCGAGGTCTGTGTATCGGATCACATTAGTGGCTGTCATCTCCTCTCCAGAAGGCAATACTACTGAATAGGCTATGTTGGAAACGAAATTCCGGCGTTTGACAAAATATAAACCAAACTCTAAATTCTAGAGTTTGACAAACTGATCAACCAACAGATACGCGCAATTATATTCAGCAACTGGACTTAGCAACTGAAATCAGCAGATCTAATAAAGAAAACTGATCAGTTGTTGTTGGAAACGAAATTCCGACGATTGACAAAATATGAACCAAACTCTAAATTCTGGAGTTTGACAAACTGATCAACCGACCGATACGTGCAATTATATTCAGCAACTGGACTTAACAACTGAAATCAGCAGATCTAATAAAGAAAACTGATCAGTTGGAAACCGATCAGTTGATATATTCAGCCGTATGCTTCCTTCAACTAAACATGTCTCAGGAAAGAACATTCAACCGACAAAGAGACATAGCAGATTGCAACTGAATATGAAACGCCGCACTTCAATCAATACAGCTTAGAACAACGCATTTCGGCTAAAGCAATTAAGACGCCGCATTACAATAAATGAAGCAAACAATGCCCAAGGAATGATGAAGTGGCAATCAACGGATACAAAGATTCAAACATATCTCAAGTTACCGTTGGAATGGAAGCTTATAAATATGACAGAAGAACAGCTGAAAAAAAAAATATACACAGATCACTCTACTCAAAGCTTGATGTTACTCTGTCAAAATCTTAGCTCACCCTTACTTGATTTATTCGTAGCAGTCAAGGCTACAATTTGAGCTCACTAGCACTTTGTAATAATCGTTAAATTTGATAGTGCTAAGATCAGTTACGCACTGAGAACATTTTGTAATACTAAGAGTTTCAGCTTTTTGCAGTAATAAGTCCAAACTGAAGTGGGTCAGTACAAATCTTGTATTCAATCAAAGTCTTTTAGTGGAAATCCTATCCTTGAGATAGAAGAGGTGACGTAGGAGTAATTGAAATCTCCGAACATCCAGAAACAATCTTTGTGTATTTTATTTCAGTTTTGTATTCTATCTTTCAGTCAGTTAATTTCCCCAACTACTTCAGTTTAACTGATTGTCATTGACCAGCAAGATTCCGAGAATCAGTTTCTCACCAAACTAAACTCAAAACTCGAAAAGATCAGTTTTAATTGAGAGTGTTTATTCAACCCCCCCCCCCTTCTAAACACTCTTGTTATGTTAATCGATCCTATCAAGTGGTATCAGAGCAGTTGAATCTTGTTCTTGAATACTTTTGATCTATAAACTTGCTAGCATGACTTCATTCAACAAAATTCCTATATTCTCCAGAGAAGAATTTGATGATTGGAAATCAGAATGCAGGCTCATTTAGCTGCACCAGATGATGACATGTGGTATGTCATAACTGATGGACCCATGAAGATTCTAAAAACAAATACAGCCACTACAAGAAAATTCAGCTTTAACAACACATCAAAGACAACGGTTTTAATAAAAACCGTTGTCTTTTTACTTTTAACAATGGTTTTAACAAAAACCGTTGTCGTAGCTTAAAAAAATTCGCTCAAAGACAATAGTTTCTTTAAAACCGTTGTCTTTGATATATCTACGACAACGGTTTTTAAAAAACGTTGTCTATGAGCGTTTTTTTTGGGCTACGACAACGGTTTTTTAAAAACTGTTGTCTATGAGCGTTTTTTTTTTTAACTACGACAACGGTTTTTAAACTGTTGTCTATTAGCGTTTTTCTTCAAGCTACTACAACGGTTTGTAAAAAACCGTTGTCTTCCAACTGGTTTTTTTATAAATTTGTTGTCACATTTTGCGACCGTTTAAGTTAAATCTGTCGCTAAAATTAGCGACGGTTATACTATACCGTCACTAATTTAAATCTTGCGACAGTTAGCGTATAACCGTCGCAGAAACCGTCGCCGTTGTAAATATAGCGACGATTTTACAAGAACTGTCGCTAATTTTAGCGACAGTTTCGGTAATACCGTCGGTGATCTAAAATCAGCGACGGTTTATACTTAACCGTCGCTATGTTTAGCGATCGTTTATAATATCCATCGCTAAATATAGCGAGAGTTCATGTAAAAGCGTGGCTAATTTTAAATCGTCGTCGGTTAAAGTCAAAATTGTCGCAAACTTTCTATAAATATCCCCACCCTCGGTCCATTTTCTACCATACCACTACACAATACTTAAAATTTTTCTCCCTTACACAATTTTAGTTTCGATTTTTTCTTTAAAGTTTAATAAAATTTAAAAATCAAGAATATAGTATTTTCGACGATAAATCAAAAATATAGTTTGCATATTAGATTGTGAGTTTTTTTGTATATTTATTAAAATATTAAAAGTGAAATTTTTTTTTATTTTACTGAATAAATTAGCGACGGTCGTAATTTAAACTGTCGCTAAATAGCGACTGTTTAATACACCGTCGCTACATTTAGCGATAGTTTAAATTACGACCGTCGCTAATTTTAGCGACGGTTGACGATGATGTCCGTCGCAAATTAATTTACGACGGTTTTTAAAAAACCGCCGCAAATTGTTACTACCACATCACTCCAAAACCGTTGTCTTTTAGCGAATGCTTTAACCACAGAACCTTTAACAACGGTTTTATATACCTATGGCAACGGTTTTTCACCGTCGTCTTTAGACGTCTCGACAACATCTTTTCACCGTTGTCTTTGAGCACACCCTTTAACCACAGGGGTTCTAACAACGGTTTTATTTGACCTACGACAACGGTGAAACACCGTTGTCTTTTGCCTTTTTTTTAGTAGTGAGCAGTTGCCATAACAGAAGGGGCACCACAAAGAATAGAAAAACCCAGAGATGAATGGACTACTGAAGATAAAAGAAAAGCAAATCTTGATAATGTGGCTAAAGACATTCTGTACAAAACGCTGGACAAAGTAACCTTCTGCAAAATAAAGATGTGTAAGTCAGCCAAAGAAATTTGGGAAAAGCTGATCCAGCTGTGTGAAGAAAATGATCAAACCAAAGAAAATAAACTTTCTGTTGCTGTTCAAAAGTTTGATAACATCAAAATGAAAGTAGGAGAATCAATGCACGAGTATGATGAAAGAGTAAGCAGTATCATCAATGAGTTAAATGCACTTGGAAAAGTGTATACCAACAAAGAGATTGCACTGAAGGTAATGAGAGGTCTTCCCAAGGAATGGGATGTCAAGACCATGGCTATGAGGGAGTCCAAAGATCTGAACCAGATTGAACTTCATGATCTGTTTGCTGATTTAAAAGCTTATGAATTTGAGCTGCAGACCAGAGAAGGAGAACCATCTACCCCTGCAGCCACAACTGCTCTAGTTGCTGTCAGAACAGAACCAATCAGTTAAGTCGAGAAATCTGCTGATCAGTTGAGCAGTGATGCTTTGTTATTGTTCATCAAAAAATTTGGAAGGTTCATGAGAAAGAATCAAGGAAACTTCTAGAAGCCTTACCAAAGGAACAACTCCAAAGATGAATCAAATGCCTGCTACAACTATGGCAAATCAGGTCACTTTATGGCCGATTGTCCTAAACCCAAGAAGGACAGTCAAGGCTCAACTGATAGAAGAAAGAATTCATATGATCACAAAGAAAGACCCAAGGAAGATAAGAAGTCCTTCAAAAAGAAACATGAGGTATTCTTAGCTGAAGAAAACAAATCTAAATGGGCAGAAACTGAAAGTGAGGAGTCAGAACCAGAAAGCTCATGTAGCTCTAGTGATGATGAGGAAGTCAAGTGCTTAATGGCTAATGATGCAGAAGAAGAATCATCTAGCCAACACGTATTTGATTTCAGCTCAACTGATTTCACAGGAGAATAACTCATTCTAACACTACATGACATGGTAAATGAGTATCAAAAGCTTGCATCATCATTTGAAAAAATCAAAGCAAAGCAAACTGATCCCACAGACAATAAAACCAAAACTGATGAATCAGTTGATGGGTTGAGTCTAAAAAGGGAAATTGCTAAGTTAAAAGCAGAGAGAAACAAAAATCAGTCATTAATCCAGAAGTTGATTCTTGAGAACTCAAAACAGACTGAGCTCATTCAGTCTTGGAACAAGTCATCTACTGCACTAAATGAGATGCAGAATTCACAAAAATCAGTTTCTGATAAAACTGGTTTAGGGTTCAACACTCAAGGAGAAATATATCCAAATGATACTCAACCAAAGCCAAAAATAGACAAAGGGAAATACATTCATTTTGTCAAAACAGCAGTGATACAAGAACAAATTGAGCCCAGTAAACTGACTGAGCAACCTACTGAGAATATGAACAAGGCTAGAAGATATGGGATTGGTTATAGTAAAAAATTCTTAACTGATTCACAAAGTCAGTTATCAAAGAGGTCTCACAAGAACTATTCGAATAGCTATTTCAATTACTATAACTGCGAGCCAGTTCAGAAGAGATATAGACTGAACAATCAGTTGAATAAAGCTAAAACAAATATTGTATCATCTGTACACTACACACCAAGCACACAAAAGCCGAGAAAAACCATTTGGAATACAACTACTGGAAAGTCTGTTAGACTAATCCAAGTGTGGATTCCTAAGGGACTAATCAGTTCAGGACCCAAATAGATATGGGTACCAAGTTATATTATATGTGTGATTGCAGGTAACAGGTACAAACAAGAACTCAATATGGTATTTGGACAGTGGATGCTCGCGACATATGACAGGAGATGCAAGTGCGTTATCCCAACTGATCAAATACACTGGTCCAAACATCAGTTTCGGGGACAATTCCAAAGGTAGAACTGTGGGTAAGGGTAAGCTTATCCATGGTAACTTTACTTTTAAAGATGTTCTATTAGTAGAAAACCTGAAGTATAACTTGATTAGCATCAGTCAGTTATGCGACAGTGGATTCTCAGTACAATTTGACAAAAACTCATGTTTAGTCAAAACTTCAACTGATGAAATCATACTAACTGGCAAACGTTGTGGAAACACATATAAAGTCAGTTGGAATGATCAAACTTATGCACCAGTTTGTTTTATTGCTTCCAAATCATCTAAAAACTGGTTGTGGCATAAGAGACTAAATCATTTAAACTTTAAATCCATTGCCTATCTGAGTAAACATGAACTTGTAACTGGTTTGCCCAAAATAGATTTTTCAAAAGAAAAACTTTGCTCAGCATGTCAGTATGGTAAACAAGTACGATCCTCTTTTAAAAACAAGGGATGTAAATCTTCATCCCGATGCTTAGAACTGTTGCACATGGATCTCTTTGGTCCTATACCAGTCATGAGCTTAGGAGGAATGAAATACACCTTGGTAGTCGTAGATGATTTTTCAAGATTTACTTGGGTTATTTTTCTCAAATCTAAAGACCATACTGCTTCGCAACTAATAAAGCTCTTCAAAAGACTTTTAAATGAAAAATCAGTTGGAATTGATCGAATCAGATCTGATCGAGGAACTGAATTCATCAATCAAACTCTTTCAAATTTTCTAGAAAATGCTGGAATTAAGCATGAGCTCTCAGCAGCCAGAACTCCTCAGCAAAATGGTGTAGCTGAGAGAAGAAATCGGACCCTTAAAGAAGCTGCTAGAACAATGCTTGCTGATTCTGGTATTTCTCAAAGGTTTTGGGCAGAGGCAGTAAACACTGCGTGTTATACTCAGAACAGATCAATGATTAATAAGAATCATATGAAAACACCATATGAGATCTGGCATGGAAGAAAAAGTATAATTACTTATTTCAAAATATTCGGCTGCAGATGTTTTATTCTTGATAATGGTAAAAATTATTTAAAAGCGTTTGATGCTAAATCTGCAGAAGGAATATTTCTTGGATACTCATCAGTTAGTATAGCCTATAGAGTCTTCAACAAGAAAACCCTAAATGTTGAAGAATCTGCTCATGTTGATTTCGATGAAACTGAACTAACTAATAAGCCAACTGATCAAGTTGAGCTAGTTGATCGACTTACAGATATCAGTTTGGAAGATGATGACAAAAATGAAAGTCATGGCTATCAAAACATATTTCAAACACCTGAACCAGAAGTACTGGACCAATCAGATGTGCAGGAAGTCGTTGCTGATGATCAGTTGACAGAGCATAATGATAACATTCAAATACCAGTTGACGAAGCACCAACTGAGACTGAAAACTGTGTTCAGTTACCAACTGAAGAAATTGCTGATACAACAAATACTGAGTACAGATGGAGAAAATCACATCCACCTGAACTGGTAATAGGAAATCCATCTGATCCAGTAAGAACTCGCAATCAAATGCTAAATTTATTTATCTATTCAGCTTTTGTTTCACAACTAGAACCGAAGAAAACTGATGAAGCTCTTGCTGATCCTAACTGGGTAAATGCAATGCAAGAAGAGCTAAATCAGTTCACTCATAAAAATGTCTGGAACTTAGTTCCAAGACCAATTTCAAAAACTATAATAGGTACAAAATGGGTATACTAAAATAAACAGAACGAGGATGGTTTAGTTGTACGCAACAAAGCAAGATTAGTGGCACAAGAATATAGGCAAGAAAAAGGAATTGACTATGATGAGACGTATGCTCCAGTTACAAAACTGGAAGCAATCAGAATTTTTCTTGCTTATGCATCACACAAGAAATTCAAGGTATATCAGATGGATGTAAAGAGTGCATTCCTGAACGGTCAACTACAAGAGGAAGTATATGTTGAACAACCCCCAGGTTTTGTAAATCACAACTTTCCTGATCATGTATATCATTTGAACAAAGCCTTATATGGCTGTAAACAAGCTCCCAGAGCTTGGTACGAAACTCTTTCAAAATTTCTAACTGATCATGACTTTTATGTTGGATCAGTTGATAAGACCTTGTTCAAATTTGCTAAGAATGATCACATTTTATTAGTTCAAATTTATGTTGATGATATCATATTTGGGTCAACTAACCCCAAATTATGCGAAAAGTTTGTTAAGCTAATGCAGGATAAGTTTGAAATGAGCATGATGGGTGAACTGACATTCTTTCTTGGACTGCAAGTGAAGCAACTGGAGACTGGTATATTCATCAGTCAGACTAAATATACAAAGGAGCTGCTGAAGAAATTTGGCATGGAATCATGTTCAGCTAAAAATACTCTCATGAGCTCATCAGTGAAATTGGACATTGATCAAGGGGGAATATCAGTAGAGGCGACATTATATCGAGGTTTAATAGGTTCTTTGTTGTACCTAACTGCCAGTCGTCCTGATATTGTATTTGCTATCTGTATGTGTGCTAGATTTCAAGCAAATCCTAAGCAATCACATTTCTCAGCTGCTAAAAAAATTTTAAAATATCTTAAGGGTACACAAAATGTTGGGTTATGTTATTCTAAAGACTCTACTTTCAATTTAGTTGGATATTCAGATGCAGATTATGCCGGATGTAAGCTTGATCGCAAAAGTACAAGTGGATCTTGTCAGTTTCTAGGAGACAGACTGATCTCTTGGTTCAGCAAAAAACAGACATCCATAGCTACCTCAACAACTGAAGCAGAATACCTTGATGCTGGTAGTTGTTGTGCACAACTGATCTGGATCCAGCAATAACTGAAAGATTATGGAGTAATTACAAATGAATCGCCCATATTTTGTGACAATACGAGCACAATTGCCATCACCTATAATCTAGTTCTTCACTCAAGGACCAAGCATATAGATGTCAGGCACCACTTCATTAGAGATCATGCTTTAAAGAAGGACATCAGACTGGAGTATATTTCAAATGAGCAACAATCAGCTGACATCTTCACCAAACCATTACCCGAGACTAAGTTTTCTTACTTTCTCAATATTCTTGGTTTAATAGACTTGTCTTAAAATTATTATTGATGCTGTTTTACTAATAAAATTATTTGCAGAAAATAAGAACACAACAACAAATTGGAAATGATACTTTATTGGGAATAAAATCGATTCCATACTACAGAAGATAACTTAGAACCAACTGAATCTTGCCATTCTGTAATCAAATTATTCAACTTATAAATTCGGATTCTAGAAAATGATTCAGTTGTAGAAATCTTCTCAATTACATGTCATTCCTTCCATAGCATTGCATGTAACAGAACATTGTCATCAACCAAGTCTGTAACATGCCTGACTTCAAAACGATCAATATATTTTCTTGCTGTTGTTGCTTGAGCACGAGAAAGAGCAGCACCACTACTACTTATCCTCTGCAAATCATGAATTTTGAACCATGTTGACATCACCTTCGTCAAGACATATTCTTCCATCGTTTTCTTCAACTCTTCTAAATAAGGACTTAATTGTTCGGTAACTTGAATATGCGTACTGCTGCATGCATCAGAACTACTTGAATCCGACATATTGAACTGTTATTATCTCACATTTTATCTCTATCGTCCTTCTTATAGACAGATGACATTAAATGTTGAAGAAGCTAAAGAGTCTCGAGTCAACCAAAGCGTTTTTCTCATTTACCCAGGCTTCTTATTTATCAGTTGTTCATTATCAACTGATATCAGTTTGTCATTTATTACTTAATGCTTAACTGATTTCAGTTCATAGTCAACTGATATAAGTTAGTCTTTCATCAGTTCATCTGTTTAAAGTTCGCAATTCATATATATAACAACTGATGAAGTTTATCATTTGCAGGAAAGAGAAAAACAAAGTTAAGCTCATATAAATACTTCATTCAACAATAAAAGTTTGCACGAATTACATCATCATATTTTTCCTCTACAACAATTATCCACATTTTCAACCAAGCGGATAAAGGTGCGGTAGATGTCTTGTCAAAGCCCTAAGAAACAGCTATGCGCTTAAGAATTTTCAGTTCCTTTCGATGCATTAGCTGATAGATATGACCATCCTTAAAGACGTCCACCCACACAGCTATGTTCAAGTGCTCCCGCAATTTTTTCATCTCTGCCACCAGTTCAGGAGTGGTAGCCTCCCCAGTATTATACAGGAACTCAAGCTTCTGTAACATTTCCCAGTAGTGAAGACTCTTAATAAAAGACTTCATCTTCTATAACAGCCTTCCTGGTCTCCAGAGCAAACGGCGAAGCACTCGAGCTACTCGTATCTGCCATTCTTTTTGTCTTGAATATTTTCACCAATATGACTGAAACTGACCGTGTTACTTCTATTTATAGCCGAAATTCATGGAAGCTGAAGGGCCGTCAACGTTTCAGCAAACGATAATCTTTCTGACCCTTAAATTTATTTTATAACGTCACTTTAATTATTTTATGCACCGATTAAGGGGGAATATTAGTTTTTGAAAATGTTAACTGAGAGGACAATTGTTTGTGAATTCTCAACTGAAATGAATCAGTTTCCCAACTGATTGTTCAGCTGAATATTTTACAAATCTTCTCACATAAGTTAACAAATTTATTATATTCCAAATCAACTGACGTGACTGCAGTTTCATAACGTGGCCTATTTTAAACCGCTCACCTTTTGCACACACGCTTACAGCACATGTACACATATTTTTATTCAAATTTTTTTTTGGACTGACATGTGTCCCGAATTTGAACAGTCACGAACAAATGTATTATGCCCGCTTCAATTCAGTTTTCTTTCTTACGCATACAATCAGTTCCTAAGAGCATACTAATTCCAAAGCTTATCTTTTACGAATTTCAGATCATTTTATCTTTCGAAATGACGAATCAAGTCCCATCTCACATGTTGAACGCTATGGCCATTGATTTTGACTTAGTTGTATCAGTTCAAGAAGCTGATGTTAAGAACATCTTTCTGAAGATTGAATCTGCTGGTTTAGGATGTTTTTGGGACAATCTTCGCAGGAGATATACCCCAAGGAAGTAAATGAATTCTATCTGAAGGGGTTTTTCACTACTGATGGAATTATCTCTGTAACTGTCAATGATCAGCTGTTGATCCTGTCTGAAGAGACCTTCGGAGAAATTTTCTCTTTGCCAACTGATGGGTACGTCAGCTTCTCTGAAGTCAAAACATCTGGCATTGAAGAAATGAAATCTTTGCTTTCTGCTGAAGGGCGGAAAATTAAATTTTCCGATCCTAAGAAGGAACTGAAGCATGAGGTTTAGTTATTAGCTGACATTGTGGCGAAGGGCATATTGGCTAAGGCCGGCTCTTATGTTGCCCTTACTCTTGAGAAATTCCAAGCGATGACCATCATCATGGGAGAGAAGAAAGCTAACTGGAGGCACATTATTTTCAATATTCTAAGGAATATGCTTCAATCTACCAAACAATCAAGAGGCTTTGCCATTCCAATCAGTTATCTTCTGAAACTAAAGGGATTGTTAGCTGACAATGCTGGAAAATCATCAAAGTTCAAGGTCTTCACTGCCAAGAACATCTTGCCGCCAAAGACCAAACTGGACATTTCTCCCAAACAGTTTTTGAAAACCAAACAGGAGGTTGGGACGCAACCACCTGCTCCAACACCAGTCAAGAAGGCCAAAACTTTGGCCCAACTGACGACTGCAAAACGAAAACTGATTATCAGTGAATCAGATTCGGAGAAAACTCCTTCTCTTAAGCTTGTCAAGAGACTGAGGACGCAAAGAACTAAACCAATAACAGCGGTGAAATTCATTCAAACTGAGAGTTTGACTCAATCAGCTGCCCAACAGCCTATTCAGGCTATACCTTTGCAGGTTGTTCCACCTGATGATTCAGTTACTGAAGAAAAGGCACCTGCTAAAATAAGAGCTCATTGACTCATGTAAATCGCCCTACCATTTTGCCTCGGGCCAGATCTAAAAGCGTTATATTGAGGGAACCAGTGGACACTACTCACTCTGGTTTTGATATTCCTCACATTCTCACTACTGAAAAAGGAAAAGGCAAGCTAGTTGAAGAGCCAAGGCCATCTAATGCCATCCAAACTCTTATTAACCTGGTTTGGGAACAGGTCAATGCATTTGCCACATCGAAACTGAAATCTTTTGATAGTTGGAAGAAGTTTAGGACTGAGATTTTTGCCAAAGAGCTGAAGCGCAAATCCCAACTGAAAAAGTTTATTAAACTTGAAGAGATTGTGTTGAAAATAGTCAAAGCTGCTACTATTGCCCAGGCATTGGAGAGGCAAAAATATTTCTTTGATCAAATTCAAGCCAAAAAGCTGACTAGAATGGTTGAAAAGCTTAAATCCAACTACAATCCCGTAGGTCCAACTGCATATTATGATAGAGCTGTGTTCACCCAACTGGACACAGATCTTAGTGGCCTACAAATGGAAATCAGATTTTGGGAACAGGATCAGGAATTGGTTCTCCCTGAAAAATCCTCCAGTTCAAAAACAAAAGAAGATACACTCTCCTCCCAGCAGAAAGAGCCATCTCCACAACCGGTTGCTGAAAAACCAGTTTAGGATGTGCCACAATCATCTGCTGTGGAACATCAGATGTACTCTGAAGTCGAGTTGACTTTTGCCAACATTGATGAAATTATTCAAGCAGTGGCGAAAGAATCTCTTATGAGTGAACCCATTTCTGAAGAAGTTGATCACTCAACTGATCAAATCGCTCAAGAGGTTCCTATCTCAACAGAAGTACCAGTTCAGTCTGTTGTTTCTTAAATAGAGGATCAAACAGTGGTGGCTAGCCCATCACCAAATCAACAGATTGCTGAAAATTTGGAGGCTGTGTTGATTACTGCTGAAAAACTTCCAACTGATGAGCCAGCTCAAGTCTCAGCTGATTTTCAAGAAGATGCATCTGCTCATGATCAGTCAACTGAAGATTCTGCAGTCTCTCCCATTCAGCAGGAAAGTATCTTTGCTGATCATCATCAATCTTCACCTCCTACAGTCCAAGTGGCAGTAACTGAAACAGATGTTCCAGCACAGACTGTTTCTGAAACGATGATATCTGATAAGACCATGGTGGTCTTTGATCAAGTCTCAACGCAACCAGGAACGTCTTGTCAGTCTCCGCCTCATTTTTCTACATATCTTGATAAAGTTCTTGAAGAAATTAAGGAAATTCAGAAGAATATGAATGAAATGATCAATCATGTATACAAGATTCAGCATACTCAATTAGAGCATTCTCTGAAACTGGAACATTCTGAAAAATTCAACTCTCAGAAACTGACGACAATTCAAGATGCTTTAACATCTCTCTCTCGAACAGTGGATGATATTCAGAAGAACAGAGGTTTGGTTAAGAGTCTCTCAGTGACGCAAGACTATATCAGCAAAAGAGTTGATGCTGTGGAGACACTCGTATCAAGAAAGATAGATGTACTTCAAATCGCCTTAACATCTGCTGTTGAAAACGTATCCAACTATGTCAATTTTCTATCAACACATGTTCGAAAATCATCCTTGAAGATGGAGTTGTTTGACAAAAATGGGGAAGAAATCAAAGAGATTCTAGAACAACAGAAGAAAACTTCTCGTTGAAGAAAAATCTCTACAAGTTGATCTTGTATTCGTGTGGATTTTTATTCAGCTTTCAGATGATCAAGATCAACCTCTTATTTTATCTACAATGTTTTCAGATGATCAGTTATTATTTACTTAGTTTTATCAAACACCATAAAAGGGGAAATTGTTGGAAACGAAATTCCGGCGTTTGACAAAATATGAACCAAACTCTAAATTCTGGAGTTTGACAAACTGATCAACCGACTGATACGTGCAATTATATTCAGCAACTGGACTTAACAACTGAAATCAGCAGATCTAATAAAGAAAACTGATTAGTTGGAAACCGATAAGTTGATATATTCAGCCGTATGCTTCCTTCAACTAAAGATGTCTCGGGAAAGAACATTCAACCGACAAAGAGACATAGCATATTGCAACTTAATATGAAACGCCGCACTTCAATCAATACAGCTTAGAACAACGCATTTCGGCTAAAGCAATTAAGACGCCGCATTACAATAAATGAAGCAAACAATGCCCAAGGAATGATGAAGTGGCAATCAACGGATACAAAGATTATAACATATCTCAAGTTACCGTTGGAAGAGAAGCTTATAAATATGTCAGAAGAACAGCTGAAAAAAAAAATATACACAGATAACTCTACTCAAAGCTTGCTGTTACTCTATCAAAATCTTAGCTCACCCTTACTTGATTTATTCGTAACATTCAAGGCTACAATTTGAGTTCACTAGCACTTTGTAATAATCGTTAAATTCGATAGTGCTAAGATCAGTTACGCACTAAGGACATTTTGTAATACTAAGAGTTTCAGCTTTTGGCAGTGATAAGTCCAAACTGAAGTTGATCAGTACAAATCTTGTATTCGGTCAAAGTCTTTTAGTGGAAATCCTATCCTTGAGATAGAAGGGGTGACGTAGGAGTAATTGAAATCTCCGAACATCCAGAAACAATCCTTGTGTATTTTATTTTCAGTTTTGTATTCTATCTTTCAGTCAGTTAATTTCCGCAACTACTTCAGTTTAACTGCTTGTCAGTGACCAGCAAGAGTCCGAGAATCAAGTTCTCACCAAACTGAACTCAAAACTCGAAAAGATCAGTTTTAATTGGGAGTGTTTATTCAACCCCCCTTCTAAACACTCTTATTACGTTAATCGATCCTATCAGGCTACATCTAGCCCAACGGTCTTAACTTTGAGGAAGTTCGCAAAGACCTCTGAAATGAACGAATGAGTAATGCTACTACTTAAATTATAATTCACCCAAGTGTAGGTTGTCTGCAAGTAATATATTTCGTAAGTACGAGATCGATCCACAGAGAGGCTATTTTAAGTTTAAATTTATTTATTTATAGATTACCAAATGCAAGAACGAAGTTTACTAATTATAAATTTTGTCAAGGCTCGAGAATTTATTCTTGGTTTATGCAATATTGTTTAACTAAAAGTAAAACAAAGGAGACCACCATAAATAATGGTTCCAAGAAAATTAAATATTTAAACACACACATAATATAATATAGTTTCTACTATAGAAAATACCAATTCACCGATATTTTATATATGGTACCTATGATTATATATATAACTATATAAATATATAACTGCATAAAATAAATATTAAATTAAATCATTGTATTTCATTTAGAACAACCGGCAGAGCCATGTTATTGCCTAAATGAAATATATGATTTAATAAGTTAGATGCGGAAAGTAAAAGTTAGTTGCGATAAAGTAAATGTTAGATGCGAAAAGTAATTGTTAGATGCGGAAAGTAAAAGTTAGTTGCGATAAAGTAAATGTTAGATGCGGAAAGTAAAAGTTAATTGCGATAAAGTAAATGTCAGATTGTTAGATATTAGTATTAAATCATAATATTTCATTTAGAACAACCGGCAGAGCCACGCTATCGTCTAAATGAAATATATGAAATAATTATATAAATATATATATATGTATAATATAACAATAATAATTGATGAAATATTTATTGTATCAAAATTAAACAACAAATCAAGATAACCACTTCAATGGTATCAAGAATTTGATGTAAATTGATAACAACAAATAATTCATTTTTATACCTACAATAAAAAAGAAATTAGCAAAATGAAAAGAAATAAAGAAAGAATATACAAAATATAAACAATCTTACTTCACCACGAATTCATACTCTTCACCTTGACATAATAGATTTAGCTTTCCATGAACTTACTTTTGATCAACACTAAAAACATCACTCATAATTTGGAAAATGAAAAATATATTGGAACTTAGAA
>NC_133315.1:11927671-11928577 GCF_012295235.1 Primulina huaijiensis | reverse complement strand
TATATATTTTTCATTTAATACAATAATATATAATTACATGTGCTTTTATTATTATTTTCACATAATATATAAAGTAACAATATATATATATATATTTTAATTTCTAAATTTTTTTTATGATAATTTAGTCAAAAAGATAATTCACACCACCCACCATAACATGTATAATATCGAGAAATTTTTTTGTAAAAGCCTCAACTTAATATTCTTTCAGGTCAAAATATTTAATGGATAGCTGATTTACACTCATGGAGTTGGAATGAATATTAACTCTCATCGAAAAAGGCTAATTATTAAAGCAGACAATTAAATAAACTAATATTGAAAATAAATTAGGAAAGTTTACAAAGAATAAAATCTCCTTTTTTTCTTTTTTTTTTTTTCTTTTTTTTATTAACGTGACTGCAAAGTTTTACAATGACATAATTTTTTTTTTATCCAAATATTCTACCATAAATGTCTATATATATAAACATTTATATAACGGATACATTCGTCTACCTTTGAAACATAAACACAAACAAATCTTTTTTTTTTTTTATAACATATTGATTGATGGATTTTTTTTTAGAACGCATTTATAGTACATTAATCAAATCTAGAAAAAAAACATTACAATGAACAAAAACCTTTGCAGTCCGTTATTTATTTTCTTTTTTTTTTATAATTAATATTTTTTTATATGGGAGTTATATTCTTGTAATTAACCATTTTTTAATAATCAATAAAAGTTTATTAATTGTTTTCTCATTTTCACCACTTACTCACAAAAGAGATGTGAGTATATATTATACTTTTACAAAAAGAATTCTTTCAATTATACATGTTAACAACCATACAAACCATATCTTTTAACTATATTATCATAAAAAGTTTAGAAATTATTTTATTTGAAAACACACACGA
>NC_133315.1:11922399-11923948 GCF_012295235.1 Primulina huaijiensis | reverse complement strand
TCATTTTCATTAATACTTGGTTGTTTACATAAATTGAACACATTAAGTTCTAGAGTCATATTTCCAAAAGACAATTTCATTATTCCATTTCGACAATTAATTAAAGCATTTGAAGTTGCTAGAAATGGTCGTCCCAATATTACTGGAATTTCATTATGTACTTCTATTGGTTGTGTATCCAAAACAATAAAATCTACGGGATATATGAATTTATCAACTTGAACCAACACATCTTCTACAATACCTCTAGGTATTTTGATTGACCTATCCGCCAGTAAGAGAGTAACAGAAGTGGGTTTTAATTCTCCTAAATTAAGTTTTTCATAAACTGAATAAGGAAGTAAATTCACACTTGCTCCCAAATCTAACAAAGCTTTTTTAATTTTATTTTCTCCAATAATACATGAAATTGTTGGACAATCAGGATCTTTATATTTTAAACTAGAATTATTTTGAAGAATAGAACTTACTTGTTCAGCCGAGAATGCTTTCTTCTTCACATGCAATTTTCTCTTCATAGTACATAAGTCTTTTAAAAATTTTGCATATGAAAGTACTTGTTTAATAGCATCTAATAATGGAATATTTATCTTTACTTGTTTAAAAACTTCATAGATATCAGAATCATTTTTTTGTTTTTTATGATTTGTTAATGCATGAGGAAATGGTGGAGGTTTATTTGATTCATTTACTATTTCAGATGATTTATCATTCAACATATTATTTTTAGAATTTAAGTATCATCATTCTCAAAAGTATCAGGATTATCATCCTTACTCTTTGATTTTAAATGATCCTTATTTTCATTACTATATGGATCATTAACTATTTTACCACTTCTAAGGATAATAACATATTTTATTTGATAAATTTTTTCATTTTTTAATTCTTGATTTTGATTTGTAGGATTAGGTTGAGGTTGAGATGGAAATTTTCCTTTTTCATGAATATTAAGTGCAGATGCAAATTTTGCAAGAGTATCTTTCAAATCATTCATAGATTGACTGTTTTGAATATTGATAGATTCCTGTTTTTGGATAAATGCATGAATTACATCTTCAAAGTTTTTTCTTGGAGGTGTAACATAAGGAATATAACCTTGATGATTTTGGTTATTTTGAAAATATTGTTGTGAGGGTTGTGCATTATTATCATTCCTCCAACTAAAATTAGGATGATTTTTCCATCCAGGATTATATGATGTTGAAAAAGGATCTAGTATTGGTTTTTTATAATTGTTAACATAATTTGCTTGTTCATGGAGACATTCTTTAAATGAAGGTAATGTTGGACAATCTTTTGTAGCATGATCATGTGTATCACATATATGACAAACAATTTCTTGAATACTTTTTAATTGACCACTCTTTTTCATTTCTAATGACTCAATTTTTCTTGCTAAAGATGCAAGTTTAGCTTGAATATCTATATCATCTTTAAGATTATAGATACCACCCCCATTTGTTGAATTATTGATTTTAGTTGTTGGTGGTTCTATTGTGCCTATATTATCCCAATTTTGAGCATTTTCTGCTAATGAATCCAAATA
>NC_133315.1:11895654-11920761 GCF_012295235.1 Primulina huaijiensis | reverse complement strand
AAAAAGAAATTAGCAAAATGAAAAGAAATAAAGAAAGAATATACAAAATATAAACAATCTTACTTCACCAAGAATTCATCCTCTTCACCTTGACATAATAGATTTAGCTTTCCATGAACTTTCTTTTGATCAACACTAAAAACATCACTCATAATTTGGAAAATGAAAAATATATTTGAACTTAGAACTTTTGTACACACTCACACTATATTTTACAATGAGATAGAATGATTCTCAAGCTAGCACAAGGCCTCTATTTATAAGCCAAATGAGAGAAATGGTCAAAAATTTTATTAATGCCATGTAGTTGTAATAGTAGTCTTTGTCTCCTCCAACTTCAATTCCATGTCCCTTCTTTCAATGCTTTGTTCCACGACTTTAATCACCGAATTTGACTCAGCTCAAAACAGCAAACATGTGGGGAATTGTCTCCATTTGAATTTTCTAGCTTGAGTTATCATTATTTTACCAACACGTAGAAAACCTGAAAAAAAACATATTTAGTAAGACATTTAAATATAAACAGACAATACTAAAATAACATAATTTTATAATTTTAATGAAACTTAAATTTTAAAATATAGGTTTTAACATATAATAAATTATTAATTTTAAGTTTCATCAAGTATCCCCTGAATCTATCAAGGCTTTCGTAGCTGAACCAGCTATAAAAATTCTCCCTGAAAGGTTGGAACATCAAGCCGAACTCAATAATTACAAGAACTAAACTTATAGACAGGCGACCGTCAAAGTTCTTCTAACCTAATCCCCGAAATGACCCTGATTAGAGCATGCAACCCTATCACAATTCTAAGTTCAAAATCTTAACCCCGACTCCCAAAAACATCGAAATTCAAATACAAACTTAAAGCTTTCAGATACCTGTCATGAGCATGGTCTCCGGGTTAGTCTCCGCTGCATGGAGAGCAAGAACTCTGCCTTGAGTAGGCAGACTCCCCCGCGGGCACTGCTTCAGCAAGTGGTCTGGAATATCACACTTGTAACACGTCCCTGAGCCGTACATACAAACTCTGGCGTGACGGCGCGAGCACTTTGCACAGACTGGGTTCTCAACAGCCCTTGGGACTGCCCGTCCCTGCTGCTGCTGCTCTCTATTCCTGGGTGGGCCATGGAAAGGCATCTTATTCTGCTGCTGCTGCTGAGGAGGAGGGCGGTGCGGCATCTGGACTGGTCGCTTGTCCTGACGATCCCTCTCAATATCATGCTGATCCTGCTCTGCGGCTAGCGCTCTGGAGACAGCGACCTCATAAGTAGTAGGGCCAGCCACCCTAACATCACGGCGCAAGATCGGCCGTATACCCTCCATAAAATGCCTCAACTTGGCTCCAGTATCACTCGCGATCAGGGGTACAAAATGGCAACCCTTCTCGAATTTACAGATGAACTCCGTAACAGTCATATCTCCCTGCCTCAGGGTCATCAACTCCCTGGTCAACCTGGTGCGCACCTCGTGGGTAAAATATTTGGAGTAGAATACCTCCGTAAAGCGCATCCAGCTCAGAGTAGCCACATTCAAAGCTACGGATACACCTTCCCACCATAGGCGTGCGTCTCCTCCCAACAGATAGGACTTAATCCAGCCCTCGGCAGTCATGGGATCCGTCGTCCATGAGAACTCCTTCGGTCGCATCTTCATGAACCGCTCATAGGTAGCCTCGGGCCCTGTCGGCCTGGCTGCCACAACATTGTTCACCGCAAACTGTGCGAAGAATTGAGTCATCCCAGCTAGAATCTGGGCATTCATGTCCGGTGGAGGTGGAGGTGCATTTCTCTCCTACCCTTGATTCTCACCTTCCTCCTGGCGAGGCTCATCATCTCTCACGCGCTCAAGATTACGTCTAGAAGGCATATTGTTCCATACATATAACCCATACGGAACCATCATGCATAATTACATTATTTCTTTTAAATTTAAATAAATACAGCATAATAAAAAAAATCTGGACATAAAATATTTCATGAAAACATGCTGTTAAAATAATTCATGCTTTAAATGAAAGGCGTAAACGTAAAACTTACAGACCGAAGACGTGACTTCATGAGCTTCTCGAGGTCAGTAGTAGTACAACCCTTTACAAGAACATAGGCTCTGATACCACCTGTAGAGGCCCGTATTTCGTACTTTAAAATTTGGGGAAAAATTTAAAATTTTCTCTTTAAATAAATAAAATGCCTCATTCATAAAATATACTGATGAAAAGATACAATGTTTAAAGTAGCAGCGGAAGTAAATAATGTTTTCAGAATAACAACTTAAAATAATTTGACAAAATAAAAACTGAGTTTGGAATAAAAATAGTAAGTGCTGAAAATGAGGTCCTCGGGTTCCTACTACTGCCAACCCAAGCTAGCTCACTAGTCCCCGTCATCGGTCCCGACCTCATCAGTACCTACAACAATCAAATCTAGTGAGTCTGAAGACTCAGCATGCATATATCGTGAAATAACAAGTAAGTATATAATAAAATCGCATGCAACTTAAAAATATCGTGTCGTAACGTAAACATGGAAATCGTGTCTTGATTAATTATAAATACGTGCATAACTGAAAATCGTAAGTAAAATGTTTGCTCGATAGAGCCCTGTCATAAAATAGCATATCATAATTTTCTGTTGAGAATATGTTCTACGCGAGTGGCCCATACGTAACCTAACATAACATAACATGAATCGTCTGATCAGACTAAACCACAGTATACTGGGGGGTAGAGATCATCACAGCCCTTGGACTGGATATCTGTACCCATACATGAACATGAACCGGTCGTAGGTCACCGGGTGAAGTAATAATCCCATAAGCCGCAATCCCATGAGCGTGAAGCGGCCACAAGCAATATCGCATATATCTCAAAAATAAATTTTTATATTTTATGCACGTAATATAATTAAATATCCTGTTTTATTTTACCGAATGGGTTGGATCGTTCCCAGGCTGCTGCATCCTAATCCTAACATGAGAACATGCAAATAAACTTAACTTGACCACAACCTCGTAATTGAACCCAAAAACGGGACAATTATGCCCAATGAACTTAGTATTCAATCATGGCTTCGTACCAAGCCGAACCAACATCAAACCATCATTTAGCCATGATTAAATACTCTTAAAATACTAGAAAACATGACCATAGGGCTGTAATACACGAAAATAGTGAATGGAGGCCAAAATCAAGAAACGCTCTTTCGAGAGTCACTTTGGCATATTATACCGTAAATTCTCGTACGACCTCTAAACTTAACCAAATCACAAACGGCAAAAAACATGACCTTCCTAACTCAGTAAGGTACTGTCCAGTCCGAGCCCATAGGCTAAAAGCCAACCAAGAACTCGAAACACACCTCTGAACCGAAGGCACAGTTGCTGTCCAGAAAATTACAGCAGCAGCTGTTGCGCTTCCTTGCTTCGTTTTCGAGACTATTGGCCATTGGGGCTTGAACCACTGACCAGAGCCTCTTACCCACATCCTAAGGTGTTGCTCGAACCATGGCTAAGGGCCCTATGCCAGCCACGATCCAAGCAAACACCCAAGACAATCCCAAGCTTCACCCGAGAACACACATGGCACGCGTGGGGGTGTTGCTTGTTTTACTGTCAAATGAAGGATCTAATGGTTATGAGGTTAACCATGGTCCACTCTAGACATGCTAAGGTGTTGTATGAGTCATGGCTAAGGGCTAGAAGCCAACCACAACCCACCTAACACCCCAAAACCGAAACTCAACACACTCAACAAAACCAGAATTTTAAAACCGAAGGGACACTTGTGTTGTTTCTTTTAAAATACGATCTGACCGTGAACCAAGCCATGAAAGGGCATCTTGGTCACGTCCTAGACATACCAAGGAGGGATTCTAACCATGGCTACAGCCCCTAGAGCAGCCAAAATCAGAACTCAAACCTTAGGCAAGAAAAACAAGAAATCGAAACCAAAGACTGCACTATGGGAGTTGCTGTCCATTTCGTCTGGATTGTGGCGAAGGGACTCAAACCGATGGACCAGCATCTCCCTAACACATCCTAGTTCATTTCTAAAAGCAGCCTTGGGAGCCTAGGAGTCGAACCAACCTGCAAATCAACAAAAACAACCAAACCGTGAGGGCATAGGGTGAAGCCGAAAAATTCTGCACTACATTTTCGAAAATGGCTTGACATAATTTCGGGTTTTGCCTTTTAATTATGCACATGAAATGTTTTAAAATAATAATATGACTTGATTGAAGAGTAAAAGAATGGTATAAAGATGCCTGGAAATCGTTTGAAAAGAAAATGAATTAATACGACGATACGGCGCGGAGGAGACGAAGTTGCTTTGCTTTCTTGTTTTCCCTCTTGCTTCTCACGTTTTTTGAGAGGTTTTGCTACTGAATTTCGGTGGAAATGGTGAGGGAGAGAAGGGTAGGAAATGAAGGGAATGATTGCAAGATAAATGGGATTTGAAATGGCCAACCAATCTTTCTATACTAGTGTGTGATAGATAAAGAATTAGGAGTGATTTGATTTGATTTGATTTGATTGAAGGGGTGGCCGATTTTCTCCTTTCAAAATAAGGTAGAAAAGTGCTTAATTAATAATTATTGAAGATTAAGTGTGATGGAATTATCTCCCAAGAAAAATGAGGAAATGAATTAAAGATTGAGAGTTGCCAAATATTTTAAATCCTATCAAGGAGGTGGACGAAATCTAATATTAAAATGGGGTGGGATATTGCTTAATTCAATAATTATTGGTGATTAAAAATGAAGGAATTATCTACCAAGAATGGATAAGGAAAAGAATCAAAGGAAATGAGTTGTCAAAAATTTAAATCTTTTAAAGTGAGGTGGCCGAATTCTTTTAAATAAATGAGGTGAAATATTGCTTAAATTATGAATTTTAAATCTTTAAAGTTTTATCTACCCATTAGGTATTTTAGTGAATTAAATAAATTAGTTTAGGATGGTAATTATCTTGCATGCATGGCTAATTCTTTTAAATTAAATTATTAACCTGATAAGTAATAATTTCTTAAATAAAATAAGCCTAGATTAACTTATCTCAATTGGTCACATATTTTATCTTAGGCTTTTAATTAATGTATTGGACATAAAAGAATTTATTTATCACTTATCTCTTATTAATTAATTAAATTCTTAAACTTTATTTTACATTAAAATAAATTATTATTTATCTTAAATAAATTCTAGGAATGTTTTCTTATCATTAAACTTTTATCTTAAAACTCCAACTCCGATCCGGCCTCGCTTATTTAACTGAAAAGATACAACTAAACTTATGCGATTAAAAATGAATAATCATGACCAAACAACTTTAAAATGCCTTAAACAATTAAGAAATCATTTTTAATTTAAAATACTAGAAATTATGCATGGCTTATACATAGTCTGATTTAACGGGTTCTACAATAACGCTCGAATTTTCAATCGTCGACGAGGAAGAACGAACGAGCGACGAAGAACACAAGATTTTCTTCCTCCTATTTTTTTCGAAAATATTGAACTGTGCAAGGTGTGATTTTCGGCTGATGCAAGTGTTTTGTGGTGTTAAAAATTCCTTGGTATCATATTTATAAATAATTAACAAGTTAAATGAGCTTTGGTTTGGGCTTGGAAACTTAAGGGTAATTGGGCCTACTTAAATTAATTAAATTGGGCTCAATAACACTTATTTAACTAAAACATAAAATTTTATTAAATAAGTTTCCCAAAAATAATATTTTTGATCTTTTAAAACTTCTTGTTTGCCCAAAACCGGCTTCCCGGGAAAAAATCGAGCTCGACTCATAAAATAATTCGAACTCCAATATTTTTAGAAAAATTAAATCATTTTTAAATCATATTAGAAAGCCTTGCCATTAATTAAATAAAATTACATATTCTTGTCTTGGTCGTCCCCAGTCTCCTTTCCCCTGCCTATTATCGAATATTCGGGTAAAATCCTTAATTTCATGAAAACATGTCATGCAATCATACATTTAATCATATAATAAATATCATGCAAGCATTTAAAAACAATTAAATAAAACGATTAAGCAATTAAAACAATTTTGCATATATGTGGTTTACGTAGGTTGGTTTTTCGGACGTTACAATTCTCTCTCCCCCCCTTCTTAAATTGAATTTCGTCCTCGAAATTTTCCTTGACTTGATGATTGCAAAGCTTAGATTCCCTTATCCACCTCAATTTGGTCCTCAAAATCTTGAAAATTGAAATTCTAACCCAAAAATTTCCAAAAGTCGCCTCCTAAATCCAGCTCAAGTAGTGCATGCACCCTATTCTTCTAAGTTCTTCGACTCCCAAACAATTCCCCTAACCCAATTTAACATTTCATGCAAGAAAAGCGTCGGAAAAAAATGTTAAACAGCTAGGTTGCCTCGAAATCATTGTAGTGCCGGCTCTGTCTCGTCCTCTGCAGCTTGCATCACATAGACTCTTCCAGTAGTGGGTTGTTTGAACGTTGGGCAATCCTTAGCCTAGTGTCCCAAATCTCTGCATTTGAAGCATTTGTAAGTGCCACAAGCACTTGCCGGAATGTGGACGATTGCACTTTTTGCACAGTGGTTTGTCATCAGTCTTTGGAACATTTCTTCTGGGTAGTTGCCCTTGAGGTTTTGGTGGTTCTGGTTGCTTTGGTGGTCCCGTGTGAGGCTTTTTATTGTTCTGATTGGCTTGCTGAGCACGGTTACTCTTTCGCTGCATCTCCAAATCAATATCTTTGAGTGACTGCTCGGCTCTGAAAGCTCTGGCAACGGCAGTAGTATGATCTCAAGGATCGCCAAGCATCACATCACGTCGGATAGTCGGCCTCAAACCATCTAGAAAGTGTCGTAATTTTCTCCGCCGCATCATTGGCAATTAAGGGTACAAAGTGATAGTCCCTATCAAACTTCTGCACAAATTCGGCAACAAACCAATCTCTCTGACGGAGACTCATAAACTCCCTCTTAAGCCTAGAACGAACATCGGATGTGAAGTACTTGTCATATAATACCCTCTTGAACTCCTCCCAAGTCAATGTCGCCATGTTCACTCCTCGATCTGATCCCTCCCACCATAAGAAAGCTTCGCCTTTCAACAGATAAATGGTACAGCGAACTCGATCAGCGTCCGCCATGTCCATGTAGCAAAAAATCACCTCTAAAGATCGAATCCATACCTCAACAACGAATGGATCAGTAGTGCCATGAAACTCATCGGGGTGCATCCTCCTAAATCTCTCATAAACTGCCTCTGATCTAACCCTTGCTCCATCCCCGACATGTTGCTCAAAGAAACGGGCCATACCGGCTAGTACACGGGCACTAGCATCCTGAACAGGTGGAGGCTGTGGAATGTTCTCCTCCTGTCCCACCTCGTTATTCATCTCCTGTCTAACCTCATCAGTCCTACGCAAAATCCTTCTAAGAGGCATCTCTGTACACATCGTCCAACCATGTAACCAACATGCATTTAAAATTTTTCATGTAGCATGCAACTATCATTTATATCATATATCATATAAGCATTTAAAAGAATTTTAGCATATAAAATATAAAGCAGTAAAACTCACATATTTGAGGCGTGACTTCTTGAGCTTCTCGAAATGACAGTACACAACCCTTTGGGGATCCTTGGCTCTGATACCAACTGAAACGACCTCGATTTTTTTTTCTAATATTAAATCATAAATTTTAAATTTCTAAATAAAATAATTTAAGATAATCATGGATCATAATAATTTAATAATTTAAATCTCAAGTTCATAAAATAAAATCCTAAAGCATCGACTAACCAAAACTTCCTAAATTGACCTTTGAAAATATCAACTAACAATAAAAATAAAGCATAAAAATATCTCTAAATAAAATCCTTAACATAAATATTTAAATCATAAATCTATCTAGCTACTGCGGAAATGTGGGGACCCGGACGCTAACTCATTTTCTTCAATTCATCATTGGGATTAAATGAATCAATTAAATAAGCTAGGTGGAAATTTTTTTTTTTTTTAAGTTGAGCACCTCATAAACAAGTGTACAAAATACTATAACAAGTTATGCTCCATCTTATTCCATTTACAAGATCAAGTTCAATATCTATAACATGATCAAAGATACCAAACTTGTTCAAATTAAAGCCATAACAAACTCGTGTTTATCAACCACATATCAAGTGGTAAACAACCATTTCTACATCTAAGCCCAGATCACCACTCTAATCTCGATCTTTCATCTTCTTCTCGACCCTGATCCTGTCCCACCTATTATCATGCACACATACAAACACAACAACAGCCGGATGACTCCGGTGAGAGATATATTTGCCAGTATAAACAACGTATACATGTATTTCATACAAAATATATAAAAGCATGAAACATTTTTCAAGCAATATGTACCATAGTCTACGAAACATAAATAGATACAAAGTTTTAAATCAATCTCTTTGATTCTTACTATTTGACTCGACTCTAAATCAAACTCTTTAACTCTTATTGACTCTTATCTAGGGATCCCGGTTTGAATAAGAATGTAACAAGTCTCCCGCCTACTCTCCCATTCGAGGTGGTGGTACGTCCTTATTCCTGGACTTCGGCACACTATATCAAGTATCTACAATAGGAGTCGATCTGTCTCCTAAGCACATCGATATAAACCAAACGTCCAGTGACTTGGCACCTCTACCAAAGACTCATTCACGACATCTATCTTCTATTTCATACTTTTCTATAACTCAATAGAACAAGCAGATAAATTCAAGAAGTTCGAATATATCAAAACAATAACAATTAAGTATGTGGTTTTGGGAACTCAAGTCATATCTTACTCGAGTTATCTATCCCGGGTTAACATTGATTTATACCTTTCTTTTCTCGCTTTGCTCGTTCTTCTATCGGTTTCGAAGTTGAATTCTCGAGTTCGAACTCTTCAATACCAAATCTGGAAGAACATAGTTGAGAGGCATAACATTAATATACAACTCAAAGAAAACTTGATTTGATCAATCTCAATCTAATTACGTTTCAAAAGCATAACGGCGCAATTTCGAGCTCCCGGCAGCTCAAACAACAAGAGGCAATAACAACAACTCATAACCATCAATGATCATAAACCACAAACTCCAACATCTGCACAACCCCATTCAACATAGCTGGAAAATGATAACAATCGCATACACGATCCGGTTTCGATTATATGTTGATCATAATATCAAGAACACATAATATCAATCAAATTCTGATTTCTCTAACACCTACCTTTCAAACCATGCAGGAAAGAAAGAAAACTTACATTCCTTCGAAGCGCTTGACGAGAGAAGCACGGAACTATGCTCGGATAGAAAATCGGACGGCCGGATCTTGCACAATCAAATTTCTAAGAGATGAAGAAACTTGAGGATCTTTGAAAATGAAGTCTCGGTTCTTGCTGAATTCTGAATTGAAGAAAGATTTTAAGATGCATGGCAAGACAGGTGGCTTATTTTTCATTCAGCACGTCTCGCGCATATGCGCGTCCACTGCTCGCGCATATGCGCGAGACTCTCTGTCTCGGCGCTTGGAAATCCACCTGCTCGCACATATGCGCGCCCTGTCTCGCGCATATGCGTGAGACGTTCTGTCTCGGCGTTTGGCTGCTCGCGCATATGAGCGTCTCGTCTCCGCGCATGTGCGCGAGATTCTCTGGTCTCCACCCTTAGCCCATGCTTTTCCACTCAAATTCCATTAATTGCACTTTAGCCCCTGGAATCTTCACTATTTGAAATTATGCCAATTAATTAATGTCTGATGACAATGATATAATCTCGGGTCTTACAATTCTCCCCCTCTGAGACATGATTTCGTCCTCGAAATCGCATGCAATCAAATTACATAAGATAAGAATAGATAACAGAAGCAAAATAAGAAACTTACATCAGTGGAACAACTCTGGAAATTTCTGTCTCATGTCTGATTCAGTCTCCTAAGTAGCTTCTTCAATACCATGACGACTCCACTGAACTTTCACAAGGGGAATAATCTTTGTTCTGAGTTGCTTTTATTTACGATCGAGAATCTGAAGTGGTTTCTCAACATAACTCAGAGTTTCATCGAGTTCGGCCTCATCAAGCTGAAGAACATGAGAAGCATCAGGAATATTTCCGTAGCATAGACAAATGAAAGACAGCATATATTCCAGATAGAGACGGAGGAAGGGCTAGTCGATATGCACGATTACCAATCTTCTCAAGAATTTCATACGGACAGATATAACGTGGAGACTACTTTTCTCTTTTGCCAAATCTGACAACGCCTCTGAACGGAGAAATCTTCAGAAATACTCTGTCTCCTTGCTCAAACTCTAAAGGTCGATGTCTAACATTTGCATATTTAGCCTGTCTATCCTGAGCTGTCTTCATTCTTTTCTGAATCAGCTTTACTTTTTCAGTCATATCTCGAAGCATGTCAGGCCCAAGGTCAGGTACTTCTGAGATATCATCCCAGTAGAGAGGATATCTGCACTTCTTGTCGTACAAAGCTTCAAACGGAGTCATCTCTATACTCGTCAGATAGCTGTTGTTGTATGAGAATTCACAAAGTGGTAAGGAATCTTGCCAACTAGTGCCAAAATCTAGCACTACAGCTCTAAGCATATCTTCCAATATCTGGATAGTTCTTTCTGATTGTCCGTCGGTCTGAGGATGATATGCAGTACTCAGGTGTAATCTCGTACCTAGAGCATGTTGCAAACTGTGCCAAAAGTGTGAAGTAAATCGAGGATCACGATCTGATACGATGGACTTTGGCACGCCATGCAATCTAACCACTTCTTTGACATAAATCTCTGCCATCTGGTCGTGTCTGTACGTCATTCGGTATGGAATGAAACACGCTGATTTTGTCAATCTGTTAATAACGAATCAAATCGCATCACAACCTCGAGATGATCGTGGTAACTTCGTCACAAAATCCATGGAAATGTGATCTCATTTCCATTCTAGAATAGCTAAGCTATGCAGTAGACCTCCTGGTTTCTTCCTTTGTGCTTTCACTTGTTGACAATTCAAGCATTTGGATACAAAATCTGCGATATCTGATTTTATCTGTTTTCACCAAAACTGTTTCTTCATATCATTGTACATCTTTCTGCCATCAAGATGAATACTAAAACGACTACAGTGTGCTTCTGTCAAAATTTGTTGTTTCAAATCTAAAATATCTGGCACAACAAGACGATTATTCACATATAACACATTATCACGAACCTGATATTCTGATTGATGCCCTGATCTGACCATCACAATCGAATTCTGAATATTCTGATCGACTTTCTGTGTTTTTTTTATTCTTAAAATCAGCTCTGGTTCAGCTTGAATGACGCAAAGTCTCAGAGGTTTACAATCTGTCTCAAATATTAATCCAGAAAGACAGCAATCTTCAATCAAATTCGAGATACCAATCGTCGATAGGGATAAAGAACATACCTTTCGACTCAGTGCATCAGCTGTTGCATTTGATTTCCTTGGGTAATATTTGATTTCAAAATCAAAATCTTTCAGCAAATCAAGCCATCTTCGTTGCCTCATATTCAGTTCAGACTGTGAAAATAGATATTTCAAACTCTTGTGATCAGAACAAATTTCAAATTTCTCACCATAGATATAGTGTCTCCAGATTTTCAATGCAAGCATGATGGCAGCTAATTCAAGGTCATGAATCGGGTAGCGAATCTCATGTGGTTTTAATTGTCTTGAGACATAAGCAATAACATGTCCTCGCTGCATCAAAACACAACTTAGTCCCCTGTGAGAAGCATCACAATAAACAACAAAATCACCAGTACCTAACGGGATAGTCAACACCGGAGCACTGGTTAATCTCTTTTTCATTTCCAGGAAACTGGATTCACACGCTTCTGACTAAACAAAAGGGGCATTCTTCTGGGTCAGCTGGGTAATCGGCTTAGCAATACTAGAGAAATCTTAGATGAATCGATGATAATAGTCCGCTAAACCCATAAAACTGCGTATCTCTTGCACTGATGTCGGTCTAGGCCAATTGATCACAGCCTCAACTTTGATAGGATCAACAGAAATACCATCTCTCGATATAATGTGCCCCAGAAATACAACTTGTTTCAGCCAAAACTCACATTTCGATAGCTTTGCATACAGTTTCTCAGCTCTCAGAGTTTTCAATACAATTCTCAGATGCTCAACATGATCAACCAGATTCTTTGAATAAATCAGAATATTGTCAACAAAGATAATCACAAAATCATCAAGATATTTCTTAAATATACGATTCATCAAACCCATAAGTACTGCTGGAGCATTCGTTAAACCAAACGGCATAACTATAAACTCATAGTGGCCATACCTGGTTCTGAAAGCTGTCTTCGATATATCAGAATCTCTGACTCTCAAATGATGATATCCAGATCTCAGATCGATCTTGGAATAAACAGAAGAACCCTGCAACTGATCAAATAGGTAATCAATATGAAGCGAAGGTATTTATTCTTTACAGTAGCCTTATTCAATTGCCGATAGTCAATGCAAAGTCTCATTGAACCGTCTTTCTTTCTGACAAACAGTACTGGAGCGCCCCAAGGAGAAACACTCGATCTGATGTAACCTTTGGCTAGTAAATCCTCTAGCTGATCTTTCAATTCTTTCAGCTCAACTGGTACCATTCTGTATGGGACTTTAGAAATAGGTATTGTACCTGGTATCGGTTCAATGCTGAAGTCTATTTCTCGAACTGGAGGCAAACCCGGAATCTCATCTGGGAAAACGTCAGCAAACTCACATACCACTGGCAAATCTGCCAATGAAGGGCTCGACTTCAGTACATCTACTGAATACACAAGGAATCACCATACCTCGATGTTCCAAAGCTCTCTTAGTTGTGAGCCACCAACTTTTTGCAACCTGCTGTAACTAGTGCCCAATCAGTCTGACTCTACGCTCATCTGTATAGTCAAGTGAATCAAACAACATCTCAATATCATCAAGCCAGCTCTCGCAGTCAATAGAAGGCTCAGTGCCTTTCAAAGTCAGCGGTTTGAATGACTGAAATCTCTTTAACAGTGTTTCCATGGGTGTCGCTGTAACATCCATCGGATTATTTGAAGTACTACCATGTTCTCGGGCTCTTCGAGGAGGCATATTTGAAGATATGTATGATGTGTCTTTGCGTTTTAAACGCACGATTATACGTTGACGATGCGAAGAACTTTGACGATGATGGCCTAGGCTTGTGTTCCCTTGAAAATTTCGAATTCCTCTCTTCAAACTACGATGTGTGTGTCGTGTGTTTTGATGGAGAGAATTGTGAGAGTGTGGACGTGAACAATGAGGGTTTGGGGGTGAGTTTTGTTTAAATAAGTTTGTGAATTTAATAGCCAGGTTGCCAAAAATTTCGTGTTTTTGTTGAAAAACCAACACCGATAAAAATTACGTCTCGGCGTATAAATTCACCTCAAAACTTCTTATTTTCAAAAATATTAAAAAGCATCACTCATATTTTAAATAATTGAAAACAATTGTTTAATAAAAAATTTTTACGTTTTTCAGCTCTCGGTCTCCGTTCCTCGATCGCAACTTGAATAATCTTTAGAAATACAGTTTTATGCATAATGACAATAAAATCCTATTTAACTTATAATCATGCATGTCACCTAATCAATTAAGCAATTAAAATAAATTAATTAGCCATTTTTCATGTTTCCTATATTTGCATGCAGTTGGATTATGTCGTCTTAATTTTAGACCTTACATTTGATCTTTGGGAGGGGTTTCTCAAAGAAGATGATGAGATCCTTTTTGATGCGATCGAAACCCTCAAGATCGCTTCGCCTTATTTCAAGGGTAACAAGAAACTGGACCTACCTTGGTCAGTTACTGGTGTTGCTAATGGTGTTGGCAACATGACGTCCTCGTGCACTTCCTTTCCCAATGGATTTGTCATACTATATGCTTCTCACTTACAGGCCCAAATTGACTTTGATATGCAGCAGATTCAAAAGACCAAAGAACTCATTGCTTACTACGTGGCTGAGTATAGTCTGCTTTTGGAAGTTGGCGTACATTCTGGTCAAAAAAGGGGAGTAGGAGGACCAAAAATGCAAAGGAATGATGCTGAAGTATCTGGAGTTGCTGATACTTTGGGTTGCTCTTATATCTGTTTGCGTGATTAGGGAATTTCTTCTCTCGTATGTCTTCTTATGTTAAAAGTGTTCTAACGATGGTGTTGACAGCACTATCAATAACACCAGTACTCTAACATGTTTAATTTAGGGGGAGATGAACTTTGACTCAGGGGGAGATACACTCTAATGCAGGGGGAGCTTAACTGACTGAAATTGTTACCAAGATTATCATTTTTGGTTGTTCTGTCCAGAAAAGCAAAAAGGGGGAGATTGAAAAGAATATTTTATTCTTTTATTATTTTTTGCTAAATTGATAATATCAATTTAAGATTTTGCCTTTCTAGATTATGAAATATTGCTTGATTTATTTCTAGATGATTAAATCTTGCTTGATTTATTTCTAGATGATAAAATCTTGGTTGATTAATTTCTAAATCTTATAAGATTTGTTTTTAATATGATTTTTATCTCTAAGATAGTTTATCCATGTTTAAAAGAGTTTTATCCCTAATGAAAATCTTGTTTCCATATTTTCTAGGACTCTTTTATGGAAGTGTTTCTAGGTCAAGCATGTGATATATATATATACATAGAGAATGGACGACCGCATGGTGTGGTTTTGAGATAGCAAGAGAGAAGAGAGTCTTTTTCGTGGGAGCTTTTCGTGTGTGCCTTTTCGTGAGGCTTTGGGCTTTTCAGAGAGTTGGACGAGAGAGATTTTCGTAGAGAGAAAATCAAAAGAGTTCAACATATATTTTCTCTGCAGTTTTTCTGTGATCGGTTGATCACTTTTGTAGGAGCTTTTTGGTGAGTCTTTTGGTGTGAGCTTTTGAGATGATCGGCTGAGGAGTTCTTACATAGAAGAAATAAAATACAAGAGCCGAACCTATTTTGATGAGAAGCTTTTGTATGATCGGTTGATCACTTTGCGTAGCTGCTGGAATATTTTCTCTGAACACACAAGTTCAGTATTGGAGATTTTTGTATGAAGAGTTTGTGTGATTGATTCACATAATTACTGTGTTGCTGATTGGTGTTGACGACACTTAAGAACAACACTGACGCAGAATGTTAATCGAAGAGTGGTTTCGTTTGGTTTAAGCAATACGTTTTTTTTGTTTATTTATGCATCTAGTATTTACTTTGAGTTTTTGATGCATTTTAATTCCTTGACGGTTGAAGGAATTTGGTTTTGTTATTTTCACTAGTATTGTTTTGTGTAAACGATTTACATATTTTTCTAGTGAATTTTTTGTCATGAGGCATTACACAAGTTTTTATACTTGTGCATAATTTAAAACTGGTGTTTATTTATTCATGTTATAATTGTGTGTCAATAATTAATTTCTGCTGTATGTTGTGCGCTCGTGTTGACAACACCAGGGCACAACGCTAACTTCTGATGCACACAATATATTTATTTCATGTACGTTTATGATCAACAGCCCTTTCAGGAACGATAGTTGGTTTATCTTTTTTCTTAATGATTGCGACTATTATTTAGCGGAGAAGAATATTCCTTCTATTCATGGACATATCAATTGATATAAGCTAGAGCTATTTATATTTGATGCCTTTCCTTGTGCTCCTTCTACTGCACTTTTTGAGGTAATATTTGTTACTTTTTGCTACAATTCAAGAATGTTCTTTAATATTTGTCCTTATCATGATATAGGTGTTGCGTGAAGAAGAATATGCACCGGTGAAAAATGCTAATGGATCAAATTTTGATACTCAGATAGTGCTCGACTGCTTGTTCTTCAAGGGGGTGAAATTGGCTGATCAATTGTTATTGGATCAGGTGTGGAAGTTTCAGCTCTATGCTCATATGCTGGGGAGAATCTGGAGCATATATATTTTCCGTGGAAGAACATTTAATTCATGCTCCCCCTGTGAGATTGCATTTTAGTTTCCGTGCATCGTAATTTGTTGTTTGAGATGGAATTTTTTTGAATTTGTAGATGATGTGGAAGGGGATGAGCAAAAGATTTAATGCTAGCTTATAAATATATCATACTTACATACATGTGTTGTATGTACATAACATATAACAAAAATGTAACAAAAAACCTAAAAAAATATTAATGCGAAAAATTTAATGTTTAAATTCAACTTTTATTTATATAGAATTTTGAAAAAAAAAAATTATATTTAAAAATAAAATGAATGACAACGAAAAAGATAGGGGATAGTGGTGAAGAGAAAGTAGAAGTTAAATTTAGAATGAGTTTTTAATATTATATAGTAATGTCTTTTTTTTCTGTATTTTATCTATAATTTAAAATAGAAAAGTTTTGACATTAAAATGACCAAAACGATTTTTCTTAAAGATTCATGCATTACTAAATAGTTATGATAAGTATATGTACGTACCATGGCTATCCTTACTGGAATGGAAGAAAATATTAAATAAACTATTTTTGATACATTTTAGTAATAAAAAAAATAGATATAATAAATAACTAGTAATTCAACTAGTTCTCGTTCAAGTTTTCATAACCGGGGTACCGTTAAAAAGAATTAGATTTGTCGAGCCAACCTATTTCATGTGTAAAATAGATGAGTTGGATTTCCGACCTTTTTTTTGTATTATTAGTTTTACATACATCTCTAAATCATGTTTTATTTATTTATCTGTTCATAAATATTTTTAATCAAGGTAATTAATTTTGGCAAAAACTTATGTGAGACGGTCTCACGGGTCGTATTTTATGAGACGGATCTCTTATTTTGGTAATACATGAAAAGTATTAATTTTTATGCTAAGAGTATCACTTTTTATTGTGAATATCGGTAGGGTTGACCCGTTTAACAGATAAAGATTCGTGAGACTGTCTCACAACATATATCTAATCATGAATTTTTAAAAATTATTTATGATTTATGCCTACACTAAAGAATTATTAGCTCTCCCAATAAATCAGTTAAAAGAAAAGAAATTGCGAAAAACTTAGGGGAGGCGTTGTCCGTGGTTTCTCCTCGATTCATCGCTCGCTGTCAAACCCGTAGATCCGATGGCGCTAAATATACGTCGGAAGCAAACAGGTAAGTAAACCTTCATTCTCCGTTTGAGCTGTGAATTTGACCTGGAATTTCCTCGATTGAATTGTGAAATTTGATGATTTTTCAGAGTGCATAATCCGGATGTTGAATCTGAACCAAGCGGTGAGCACCGCCGGCGGAACCGCCAACGAAGAGGTGTACAAGATCCTGATCTACGATAGGTTTTGTCAAGACATACTCTCACCGCTTATCCGTGTCAAGGACCTGCGCAAACATGGCGTCACCCTCTACTTCCTCCTCGAAAAGGATCGGAACCCGGTGCACGATGTCCCCGCGGTGTACTTCCTCCAGCCGACGCCGCATAACATTCAACGTGTAGTCGCCGACGCTTCCAGAGGACTCTACGATGCATTCCACCTCAATTTCTCTTCCTCGATCCCCAGGCCCATGCTCGAGGACCTTGCTACTGGTTAGATCCTTATTTTGGTTATCTATTTGATTGATTAATTCATTTATTTTCGGCAATGCTTTGTTAATTTTGAGTTTGTTTGGAATTTGGATTTTGGAGAACTGTGATTCAATGAGAAATATGTGAATTGGTTTGTTGATTGTGATCTGATAGATCTTGTGGTTGACAAGTTGGTTTAAACTTGCTCTCTCTGTTTCTTAGACTATAATGGTCTAGCAGAAAGTTGAACTTACACGGAGAGTGGTTTTTGATTTCGTTGATTAGCTCTTGTTGAATTCCTGTTGTTACTCTTCCTGATTTAAATAACACTTGTAAATGTACATTTTAAGATCTTCTACGGTTCAAACATTGGTTGCGTGTCATGTGGCACGATGCTTGACCTTGAATAAAAGAATAACCCAATGTCTGGTTCTTTGCTGTGCCTCAGGAACAACTCAATCTGATTCAATTCAGAGGATTTCCAAGGTGCTTGACCAGTATTTGGAGTTTGTAACACTAGAGGATAACTTATTTTCTCTTGCCAACAAGAGTTGTTATGTTCACTTGAATGATCCGTCAGCTGGAGATAAAGAGATTGAGGAAATAATAGAAAAGATTGTCGCTGGGCTGTTCTGTGTTTTGGCGACGCTTGCAGTTGTGCCAGTTATTACATGCCCCCGTGGTGGGCCAGCTGAGATGGTTGCATCCTTACTGGATCAGAGATTGCGGGACCATTTGTTGGCAAAGAACAATTTATTTACCGAGGGTGGAAGCTTCACTAGCTCGTTTCAGAGGCCAATTTTGTGTTTATTTGATAGGAATTTGGAGTTGTCATCGGCTATACAACATGATTTTAGGTATAAGCCACTCGTTCATGATGTGCTTGGTCTGAGGCTGAATAGATTAAATGTAAAAGGGGAGAAAGGGGGAATGAAATCATATGAATTGGATCACTCGGATCCATTTTGGACAGCTAATTGGTCGTTGGAGTTTCCAGAAGTGGCCGTGGAAATCGAGACACAATTAAGCAAATATAAAAAAGATGTTGAGGTGGTAAATAGGCGTACAGGTGGTGGAGATGGGGCTGAATTTGAAGGGACAGATTTGATTGGAAACACCAAGCATCTGATGAATGCAGTAAATTCACTTCCTGAATTGACTGACCGGAAGCAAATCATCGATAAGCACACCAATATTGCTACTTCGTTGTTGAGTGAGATCAAGGAGAGGTCTCTTGATTCTTATGCTAAAAAAGAGAGTGAAATGATGACCCGAGGTGGAATTGACCGGAATGAGCTTCTTGCGGTGCTCAAGGGCAAAGGTACTAACATGGACAAATTGCGATTTGCTATCATGTATCTTATTTCAACAGAAAGTACCCCTCAATCAGAAGTTGAAGCTGTGGAGGCGGCGCTGAGAGAGTCTGAGGTTGATTCTAGTGCTTTTCAGTATGTTAAGAAGATAAAAGCATTAAATGTTTCATTGGCCTCAGCTAATTCAGCTAGTAAGAGTAATATTGTTGATTGGGCCGAAAAACTCTATGGGCAGTCAATTAGTGCAGTAACTGCTGGAGTGAAAAACTTGTTGTCTAGCGATCATCAATTGGCTTTGACAAGAACAGTTGAGGCGGTAATGGAGGGAAAACCAAATCCTGAAATTGAATCTTATCTTGTGTTTGATCCCCGTGCTCCCAAGTCAGGGTCAAGCGGCAGCCTCCTAAAAGGCCCATTCAAAGATGCTATTGTATTCATGATCGGTGGTGGAAATTACGTAGAGTATGGGAGCTTGCAAGAATTTGCACGCCGCCAGCAACCAGTAAAGCACATTGTATATGGAACAACTGAGATTCTCACGGGAGCTGAATTTGTCGAGCAACTTGCTTTGCTGGGGCAAAAAATGGGTTTTGGAAGTAGTGTCCCTGCTCCAGCCCATTAGGATATGTGTTTTAGTTTCTGTCTCGCAAAGGCATGGCTTCTGTTACATTTGGAGGTTCAGGTTAATTTTATTCTTTCACAGATAACCCCATCATATGGTGCATTTTTGTTGTTTCCTTTAATAGTTATCCATATGATAAATGAGATGCTGGTGTTTGTTTCGTAGTCCCATATCAGCTCAGCCCATTTAAGGTGTAACTGGGTAAATTATTGTCCTACATCAGGAGAATCAAACCCTGTATTGTAGCAACCAGTGGATGCATAAGTCCATGCTGAAAGTTATCTATTCCGGTTCTCTCCCCTCCTATTATCGTCTCAGCTGGCCATTATTTTACTGGTCAGTATTGGAGCTGAGGCAACCACTACTGCTCGTGAAATCCAATGGTCCACAATTGGCCAAATATATATTTTTCATGCGGGCAACGTGTGAGCTCACATGAAAAATATTTGTGCCCTTGTGAGCCTTTGGATTTACCGTGGGGGCACTGTAACGTCGAATGAATCATCAAACAGGCTCTTTTGGCCTATCAGTTGGGGCAAGTTTTATTAGGCTTTTGAGTTCATGTGCCTTTTGTTCTGTTTTTCTGAAAAAAGGAAATCTAAGGTTTCGGTGTGGATTTTAGGTTTTCTGGGTTTTCTGTTTGATAAATGCCTAATCTAATGTCCAAACTGTTTTATTTGGTTCGTTTTGTTTTTTCATAGCATGGTTCGGTTTTTGCAGTCAAGTTCCAAAATTTTTAAGAGAATCAAAAGTTTACAAATTTAGAAGTAATAGGAAATATAATACACAAATTTTCAATTTTGAGTAATGAATAGCCTGATGGATTATTCTTTGTTGGTGTTGATGAAAACAAGGTTATAATTGTACCTAAATTGAAGCTGTTACCGGTGCAGTAACCCAACAATATTAATGAAATATATTCATTAAAGAAGTGTGCTTTTTCATTACCATCTCTCTCAATCATTTTCCAACTAGTTTTTATAAACAGATTTTCCTTCCCTACGATTTCTTGGTTTAATGCTACCTTACAACTCATTTCCAATAATCTCGGTTGGGTTTCTTTAATTAAATATGACAATAAACACTAGCCGATCACTTGCTCATCAACCATGAATTCTATCTTGGGTTCAAAATTCAATTATATCAATATCTTTTCCAACTCGAAAAAACTTTCTAAATTTAACAAAGTACTACAAAATTAAAGGATTTAAAAAGTTAAAGCGATCCGAAATTTGAGTCCGATAATAATTATATTTTTTTTTAAAGAAAATTTTGATAGAACTTTTAAAAATTAAATTGGTGTAAAAGATATTTTTTTGTTTGTTTTTAGATTTTTTATATTTTTAATATTTTAAGGTTTGAATTTTAATATTTATATCTTATAACCCAATAGCGTCTCTTCTAGACTGCGACAGATCCATAATAATAACTAGTGCATCGACGCACGCGTTGCGTGCTTGTACGATTTTTTTTATAATTCATTTGATTTATATTTAAATGAGGATCAAAAGTAATTATAAGAAATAGTGAGTGACTACACTGTAATTTTGATATATGAATTTAAAAAATAAATAGAAAAAAAGAATAAAAAAACCTAAATAGGAATTGAACCTACAACTTCATGTCTAAGAAACAAAAATTTTATCCACTAGACTACATGTAACTTGCATTAATATTTTTAACACTTTATTAATATATAAATTAGTATTACAAACCATGATACCAAAAGTTAGTTACTCTAAAAGTCTCAAACTTAATAATAAAATAGTATAGATAGTATAGATAATAATAATCAACAATAATAATAATAATTATTATTATTATTATTTATCGCCAAAAATTCATTTGTTTTAGTATCTATCTGAAAAATATTTTATAAAATTGATATTGATCGAGGTTTGCTGACAGATGTTCCGAATTATATTTCAACAACATTTAATCAATAATAAGACATTAAGTAATCTATGTCCATGGTTCTATCATAGAAAGTGAAAAATGTAACTGCAATTAAATTTATCGATCATACTAATTTTTAGAAAATTGCTCATAGGGAAATTGCAATTTTGAGAATGAAACAATTCACTTCCAAATACCGTTACTTATGGGGAAAAAAGTAAGATGCAAAATTCAATAGTAATTGTTTTCACTTATCTGAAATTTCGTCAATAAAAATTTAATTTTGACTCATTAATTGTAACGCCCAAAAATCAGTCAACGTAGATCGCATGCATGAAAATTATTAAATCTCTAAAATATTTTAATTAAATGTATTAGATGCGTGAATGATATATTTAGAATGACTAAATGATTAATTGTGTAATTTTGATTGGTTTCATAATTTAAATAGTTTCAAATGAATATCGGTGGTTGGCCGGTGATGTAACCCGGGTGAAAGGGGTGAGTTGGGTCGGGTACTCTACCGGGTTTGCTATCAATATATCGAGGGAAATATGAGTTGGACGTCCGGACTAAAAACTTCTCTCCTCCCTTGATTGGCTTGAGAGATCTGTAAACAAGAAGGTAACCACGTGAATGGGCACCGGAGGGGTGTACGGCGTGACCACTCCGATACTTAAGTCAGTAGGGAACTTAAGCAAGAAACCAATGTAACCAAGTGATGGCTGTGTAATTGGTGCAGAGAGTGAAGAGTAAATGAACAATAAATGAGAGTATTTAATGTGTCAATAGATAGTAAATGCAAAGATAAAACCTGGTTTTTATAGTAGAGGATGTAATGATGACCTCGTTCTTTGTGCTTATCATTAATTATAGTAGGGCGGCTGATTATACCATATATCCTGACATGTCGAATCTCATACTAGTCACATCCAGCCCACTTAATTTTGTCAACCATTTATATTATTGTCAGAGATAGGTCGGCTGTGCACACCCTACGCAGTCGGCGTAATTAAATGCAGCATTTATATCGAAGTGGCGTGGGCAGAATGCCTCTCGGGAAATTACAGAAGGGCTCGGGCATCCAATAGCCCGGGGAAATTATATCTCGGCTGCTCCGATGGCCCGGCCTTTTGACTGCCCTCTTCTTATACACTTCCTGTCAAGTCACTCTCAATGTCCCAACCATCCCGAGACTTGGATCTGCCTTCAGGTTGTCACCTTGTCGACTCAGGAGCAATCCATTCATCTGATCCGGGCACTATCCATATCTCGGCTTGGGACCCGGGTCATCAGGACATCCCGGGCACTATCCATATCTCGGCTTCGGACCCGGGTCATCAGGACATCCCGGGCACTATTCATGTCCCGGGACATCCCGGTATATCATCACTCCCTCCTTAAATAGTCGGGCTAGAGTCGTACTCGCTGTCCCGATTAATCTTGTGTGCCCGGTCAGGAGAGACAATTTGTTGCTTAGTTTCCCCGAGATGATAATGATGTCATGTTATCAGTGTTGACGTAAGCCCTAGAGTTACAAGTTGTCAGAGTCCGTTCGTATCTCGAGAAGACAAATCATCATGACGCCTTGAACTCCGCGCCTGTCCTTTCAAATAGCCTGCACGATTTCCCATGTCAATCTGATCCATCCGATTCATTTTGAATCAACGGTGTAGATTAATTCTTATCCCTATATATAGCAGCTCACTAGTTTTCCAAAAATCACTTTCAAATTCAAAAAAGCGGCCGAACTCTTGCCATTTTTTCTCTCGAAATTTCCGACGCGCAAATCTTCTCCGGCGATCTCTGTTACCAGCCCTCTACTACCGTCTTTATTTCGTAAGTACTTCTCCCTTCCTTTTTTATCCTTGGTCATGTCAGATTCCACTTCTTCTACATCTGGTAGGAACGTTAGGGATCTGTTAGAGGATAACTCCCCGACTCCTTCAGAGCAATCTGCTCACATTCCTGTAGGCGTCCCTATTTCTTCTTCCCGACTTGTTTCTCAACAAAGATCTAAAATCTCTTCTTCCCGACCTACTATTGTCAAGGGGAAAGAAAAGGTTACGGGACCCTTGTGGTTCTCTACCGTAACCTCCACCCTTCGCCCGAGAAACATAGAAGAAATTAGGTCCTTAGGTTCAATTCCTTCTTCTTATAACATAAGAATTCCCCAACCCAACGATCACCCGGACACCACACCCACGGGTTATCACACTTTTTTTTGTCGAACAACTTAAGAGTGGGCTTCGGTTCCCGATCCATCATTTTTTCGAAGGGGTTGCTCGGTTCTTTGGGCTCCCAATTAATCATCTTCACCCTAACGCATTTAGGATTATGGCAGCCACTTTTATTTTGTTCCATTTGAAAACCATCCCCATCAATTCTTCCATTTTTCATTATTTTTATTCCTACCGATTTAATGACGGGGTCTTTTCTTTCATGGCCCGGATGCATTATCGGTTTCTGACCGACATCCCTTCTTCATTGAAGGGGTGGAAAACAAAATTCTTCTTTTTACAACTCCCAACTCTCCCGACCTATTCCACAGGCTTTATTTCTTCCATGCCACCTCAACCCGAACTACCTCGAGACTTCAAACTTCTTCCCACCTTTACTCATGCCCGGGATGCCTTGGAAGGCCAAACCTTCCTATCATCTGTACTGATCGGGGGAAAAAATTTAATCTACTACGGGATTGGGTCTTCTCTTAAAGACCCTGTCGATCAGATAATAGATGAATTTGACGAAGCCAGGTCACAGGCTGGTAAATTATTCTCCCTTCAGCTTTTTCTTAGACTTGCGCTATTTTTCTAATTACCAATTTTCTGATGCAGAAGAGGAAGAAATGATCAAGGCCAGCCTTCTTGAAGCAGCTGCCCGGAAGAAGGCCGAGCAAAAGAAAGCCCGAGCGGAGAAAAGAGCTCGGGAAGCTCAGGAAAATGAAGAACGTCAAGCCCGGGCGGCAGCTGAGGCCCGTGAAATTGAGGAGCACCGGGCCAAGGCAGAGGCTGAAGCACAGGGGAAGACTATTCATATCCGAGAGGAGACCACCTCCTTGGTGAATGAAGAGGACCCGGCCCCTCTGAATCACCGGAAGAGAAAAGTCGTGACAGAGCAGGCTGTTGAGATGGTTGTTGTGGAAGATGAACCGGAGGATGTGATCCATCTCCCTCCTCCTAATTCTTCTGCTGGTCCCCAGGGCGGGAGGTCCCGGGTCCTCCCCAATATCTTTGGGGATGATATCAGCTCGGATCTTGTGAAGATGATCCTGGGCCTGCTGCGCCCTGACGAGGTGGTGCATCTCCAGGGACTCCATCCTAATGAGATGCTATGTGAAGGAGTGGCCCGGTCCTTCTCTGTAAGTCCTTACTTTGTCATTTAATTCATGTGTTAATTTTCTGCCCTCTTCTTATATCTTCAGGGCTTACAGATGGTTATGTCGGTGCTACTACTTAAATTATAATTCACCCAAGTGTAGGTTGTCTGCAAGTAATATATTTCGTAAGTACGAGATCGATCCACAGAGAGGTTATTTTAAGTTTAAATTTATTAATTTATAGATTACCAAATGCAAGAACGAAGTTTACAAATTATAAATTTTGTCAAGGCTCGATGATTTATTCTTGGTTTATGCAATATTGTTTAACTAAAAGTAAAACAAAGGAAACCACCATAAATAATGGTTCCAAGAAAAT
>NC_133315.1:11894867-11895015 GCF_012295235.1 Primulina huaijiensis | reverse complement strand
TTAAATATTGAAATAGTTATGATTTTTTTACTATATGCTGGTCATGGTGAAAGTAAATTTGTCCTCCTTTTGATATTTTCACAATTTGATAATCTTAACCAACTTTTTAGGCAATCATGTCTTCTGTAAAGTTGTAGATAATTTGTCT
>NC_133315.1:11890816-11891787 GCF_012295235.1 Primulina huaijiensis | reverse complement strand
CGAGACGAAATTGTATATATATATTTACTTATCTAAACAGATATGCGTTACTACAGTAGGATCTTTATAAGGCTGATTCCACCGTCCATATTGATATTCCTCATGTTGAAATTGCCACCATAGTTTAAGAAGTTCATTTTGCACGTACCCACTAGAATGCGTATCAAGAAAAGGCTCTTTACTCAGACCATTCTTAATGAATAAAATTTTATCTTCTCTATTCATTGATGTCATTCAAACATTTTTGCATTTTCCTTTACAATTCCACCTTGCACATTTATGACATCCACCTATACGTTTAGCTCTTCGTTTCTTGGCATATGTGCTTTTACCAAATCCTGGCATATGTCTTATTATTATTTCACTTGCTTCCCCAACCAATCGGACTTTTGCTTCAATTATCAGCCGGATATCATTCGGTATGCCATATGACATCATCAACCTTAGTCGCTCACATCTAGCTTTATAAATTTTTTTCAACGCATTATCAGGTAAACAAGCAAAATATTTACGAAGATTCACAATACAAGCATCCTTATTATTATTATTATTATATATTTCAATTATTTTGGGAAAACTGAAAAAACCGACTTAGATAGTCACGGAGTACCGTTATCCGCCACTTAACCGGGAAATGAACTAGAATCTGCAAAAACAAAATGAAAATATCAAACAACTATTGTGGATCATATAAAGGCATAAAATCATCATTAAGAATTTCATTTTCTATAAAAGGCTTAAGTCTTTGCCCATTAACTTTAAACACGTCCTTATTTTTAGGATTTTCAATATCAACAGCACCATAATGATAAACAAATTTAACTATAAATGGTCCTTACCATCTCGATCTTAGTTTTCCTGGAAATAAATGCAAACGAGAATTAAAAAGTAAAACTTTTTGTCCAATTTCAAATGACTTTCTCATTATATTTTTATCATGGAAGGCTTTAGTTTTATCTTTATAAATCTTT
>NC_133315.1:11889959-11890716 GCF_012295235.1 Primulina huaijiensis | reverse complement strand
AGATCTTAGCAAGACAAGAAAGGCGATTGAGGAACAAAGTCATTCTAATGGTCAAGGTCAAGTGGTTGAATCACTCGGAAGAGGAAGCTACTTGGGAAACCGAGAGAGACTTGAAGGGCCGCTATCCAGAACTATTCGGTAAGTTCTAAATTTCGAGGACGAAATTCAATTTAAGGAGGGGAGGAATTGTAAGGTCCAAAATTTAGACAACGTAATCCAACCGCATGCAATCTAGGAAATTTGAAAATGAGTAAGTAATTTATTTTAATTGCTAATTAATTATGTGACATACTTGTGCATATGCTAAATGAGATTTTTATTGTCATCACGCATAAAATTGTATTTTTAGGAATATTCAAGTGACGATCGAGGAACGGGGTCCGAAGGCTGAAAAACGTAAAATGTTTTTATTAAATAATTATTTTTAATTATTTAAAATATGGTTGATGCTTTTAGAATTTTTGAAAATATGGGGTTTTGAGGTGATTTAATAAGCCAGGACGTAAATTTTATCGGTGTTGGCTTTTCAACTAAAATACGAGCTTTTAAGCAGTCCGGCTATTTAATTCACGAACTTATTTTATCAAAACTTTGTTATTATTTTATTTAAATTCTAATTTAACTAATGGGCCTAATTAGATGGCTTAATAGGCCTAATAAGCCTTGTAGGTGTTTAACTAATATTTAAAGTGTAAAATAAATCACAAACCCTAGCCTACTTGAAAGAAAAGAATCGGCCACTCACCTTTTTAAAACT
>NC_133315.1:11841625-11888158 GCF_012295235.1 Primulina huaijiensis | reverse complement strand
AAAAAAAAAAAAAAAAAAAATTCTAGTACTCTTAAAGCAATAAAAAGGGCAGACGTTTCATTAGACTTAGTTCTAGTATCCAAAAAATCCACGCTTCCGCTGCGCACTCTAATAAATTACTAAATTTTAAGGTGTCCTTATGTCTCATTGATCCCGAATAAATCTTCCTTTTAAATCTTTATTTGCGAATTGTAACTTAAAAAGACCCATAATGACCTAGTGCTATATTATTATAACCTCGAATTTCAATTTTTCTTATAATTCTCAATATTAAAAGATGGATGACCATACTTATCGCATATTACTTTATTATTTTATACTCAAAATGTTTATCATCCTATCAAATTCCAATCTTAAAATCCAAACGCATCCGTTAACGCTTAGATTTTTCAAACCTAATATCGTTTCATCCTTAAAATTCCTTGATTAACATTCCTTATGATGTTATAACCTACGTTTTCCCAAGGTTTTAAATATCCTTTCGAGCCCAAATCATCAAAAGTTCCTATCAATTAAACCATTAAGTTATCGCTTATTGCTAAATTAGTCCCCAATTTCCTTAAAAATTGCAAAATAAATTCTTAATTTCCCCAAAAATTATCCTAATTGGTCCTTAATTTCAAAAATTCTACAGTTAACTCATAAGTTCTCGATATTCTTAATTTTCTTCTACTGTTTTCCCATGACATAATTTCGATAATTTTAAACTTATTTGCCCAAAATCAATTCCTATAACCAATTTTACCTTTCGTCAAAATTAAAATCCCAATTTATACAGTTCCTTACTCCTAAAGTCGTTTCAAATCCTCGAATAATTATTACTTATGTCTAATTCCCAAAAATTAATTCAACAAGTAACCATGAATCATAACTATTTTCTTAGAAAATCTACGTGTCCCAAAGACATACATAATTTTCACGATCAACTTATGGCCCAAAAGTAAAACGTCAGTACTAAAATCTAAAAATCAACATAGTCTAATTCCACCACAAAACCAGCATGCGTTAAAATCAAATAATTTTTTATTTCGTATCGTATTACATATAACAATTCTAAAGCATATAAATCATATATTATCATAAAGCTATTAAACATTGACGTGAACATATAAGTCATGTACTTATGCAGATAACAACATATTAAATCATATAAAGCATGTAAAACTTACAGATTGAGGCTTGATGACTAATCTTTCCGACGCTGATGGTGGCACAACCCTTTACAGGACCTTTGCTCTGATACCAACTGAAACGTCTGCTATTCGTTTTCTTAAATCGTGCTAGAATTTTTTTCTTCGAACCTCACATAGCATTCGGCCAACTAATAAAATATTTTTGACATCATTTTAAAATAAAACAACCAACTATAATTTGAAAACCAAAGGAAATAGCCCATACTATAACCTCTCAAAAACCACTCATAAATATTTTAAAATCATAGAATATCCTTAACATATTTTAAAATCATAAATCATAAACTAGTGCGGAAAACTAGCGTGGGTCCTCGGGTTATGTGCACCTTCAGTCCAGTCAGATCAATCATCCAGACCTCCTTTAACATATTCATAATCAATAGCACCTGCATCAATCACACCTAGTGAGTCTAAAGACTCAACACACCATAATATTGATAACAAGTAATACGTATAAAATCACAAGCAACAGTAAAAATACTTTTACTTAAAATATCGTTTTCATGAACTTGCATAACCTTTAAAACAATAACATTTTCATAAACTTTTTTTCATAAACATTTTCATATCAACATAAAAATATTCATATTCATATCAATATCCATATTCGTATCCATATTCATATTCATATTCGTATTCGTATTCGTATGCATATTCATGTTTGTTGAATTCAGATCGTGATTGTGACTCGTATTCTTAAACATATTGGGCGATGGATCCATCTATAAAAACCACAGTACTGGGCGTCAGGTACTCCAGCGACACTCTCACTGGTCAACTGGGCCTTGGCCAACGTATTAACATATTCGTATTTATATTCGTATCCGTATCCAAGAAAACACGATCGTCGAGCTCCCACTGGGACCATAACCCTCACGTTATCTCCAACATGTAGTAGTCACAATCCCTTCACGTCCTTCAACATCTCGTATTTCCATCACTTAATAAAATCATGCATATAATATCGTTTTTCTTTTAAACCAAGCATGCAACATATCTTTTAAATGACAATATTAGATTGAAAAAAATCCATAAACATTTAAAAATCATAATTTAACATATTAAAATCATAAACTTCCATAAACATTTTAAAATAAAAATTTTAACATCATAAACGTTTAAAATAAACATTTAAATCGTAAACATTTAAAATAAACGTTTTAGCATATTAAATCATAAAACATTAAACATATTAACATCTTAAAAATTCATAAACATTTAAAATTGACATATTAACATATAAAAATTCATAAAAATCCATAACCATTGAAAATAATCATATTAGCATATAAAAAGGCATTCAGGACACTGTCATGACGTTTACTAATTTCTAGGTGTAAAATGATCGTTTTACCCCTAGACGTAAAATTTTACGTTTTCGACTTTTCCTTAATTTTATTGATTCTAACATGTCCCAAATAATTATTTAAGCTTACATTAATTTTCTCATATTTTTATTTAGCTTAAATCGTGGACTTTTAAATTAATCTTTAAATATGACGTATTAATACGTTTTAATCCCGAATTAAACCAAACCTTAATATAAAATTCCCAAATTAAAAACTTAGACTTCTAATAATTATTTGAGCTTAAATATAATTTTTCATAATTTTATAAAGCTTAAATCTTGGCGTTTCAATTAATTCATTTTTTAAACTTAGACGTACACCCCGGTTTTGACTCGTATGAACCCGAAACTTAACCAAACTTTCCCCAATTTGAACCAAAGCTTAATAACACATAAATAAACTATTGTCAAGCCAATACAAGCCAATTAAAGCCTCTGGACAGCCTATGCTACCTACTGAAAATTTCTGCACAAACCCTATCCCATATTTGGTTTGTTTCTTGGCTTGCCTCGCCTCCAAACCTTTAGCCTCCTGTCCAGACCTTCACAGCCCCCTTCGAACCATCATACAGCCCCTTTTTGTCCCCTTAACACATCCTAACAACAGCTAGTACCCTTGGCCCTTGAAGAGTCCTCGTCGAAGAGTCCTTGCACACAAGTACTCTATTTTCGAGCAGCCCCTTCGTACCCCATGTCCAGCCCTTGGGTCAACTTGTCTAGGACCTTAAACCCCTTCAAATTTATCCCTTCTCATAGCCCTATGATGGTAGCCCTTTTATGCATTAATATCACAAGTTTTAGAACTTAAAAACATGAGTTTTTGACATGCTATGGCATAAAAACGAAAATAAGAAAAAGGCCAACATATTTATATGCAAACATAATTAAAGCATCTAATATGGTGTGATAGATGAGAAAAAAGAGATTTATGGCGTGCCTTTGTGTTGAATCTCGGTTTTCTCGTGCCCAAACGCAGCGAAAGTTTAAAATTTTTATTTTATTTTGACAATCAAAATATATTTGTTTTAGACACTCGTATGGTTTTACGATCAAAATATTCATAGGGTGTAAAAATTTATACCTTTTGTGAATTAATCACACGGCTCCAACTATTCCGGGTTTAGCGGAGATAGCTCTTGTTGTAATTCTTTACGAACTTTCTTCAACCTCCGAATCAGGTCCACGACTGGAATATTTATTCCTCTTCTAAATTGCACTAGAAAAATAGAAGATCTTTTTTCGTAGAGATAGAACACAATTTGGTTCAAAATCCTTTTGAGAGTACAAAATTATTTTTGCATATTGTAAGAGCCGGAAAAGAATTCTAGCAATTCATTGAAACTCTCGAATGAACCTATGCAAAATGGAATAAAGAAATCTTAATATTTCTTTAATAATGATTTACTTAATTAATCTCATTAATTAAGTAAACTAAATATTTGGAGGATTTAAAGTTGTGATTTTCGAGAATAACACACAATGAAAATTAGTGTGTTGATAGTGCCTGCAAGAACTAGTCGATTATGATTAACGTACAGTACGGTCCCTTCATCTCATATATCCCGATCGAATCTGCAACCATTGGTTCATCGAGGGTTGCATATTATTTCGATAACTATGTGACACATATAATAGTGGCATCACATGTACTATTGGAGAACTCATTCTCCAACGTACATCTCATACTCTAGCCAGATATTCCACGCACTATTATTTTATCAGATCACATACGATATCCACACTCGTAGGTGAGCGGTGAATCCCCGACTACAATGCACTGGCTTCTATATGTGTCGCAACTGTACCCGATCTCGCCACCTGATGACTCTCCTGGAGCCGGTAAACGAGTCAAAGCACAACCCTAGCATATAGAGCCTCAGTGTTGTCCCGGGTCGTAATTACTAATGGTGTACAATCATAACCACGGACTTATCCTCTCGATGAATGATAACAACTTGGAAAGTCCGAGGGAGGGTTGTTCGGGATAATCATCATATGACTACCCATCTGTTTGTTTGGACATCTCTATGCCCTTACCAAGAAACGCAGTACACAACATCACAGATGCTAGTCTCAAGCTCAAGCGACCTTTATCCCTGTTTTAGGCGGCTGAATCTACTAGGAACGAATTTAGAATATGTAGTTTTTACAAATGAGTTTCAACATCGAATTACGATTCATTTGTATTAAAACATAATCAATGACTTTATCTATGCTGCTTGCATGGGTATACAGATAAAGTATAAAGAAACCAGTAAAAATTAAATTATATTAAAATAAAGATTGTTTATTACAACTGAGTCAATAAAATCCCTAGCCAACAGTTGGCTTACAGGGCATCTACTCTAACAATCTCCCACTTGCCCTAGAGCCAACTACCCATAAACGTTAATTCCATTGCTTCGCGATGCTTTTCAAACAATGGCCCTGGCAAGGGCTTTGTAAGTGGATCAGCAATATTATCTGCTGAGAGGACTCTTTCAACTGATATATCTCCTCCTCTCACAATCTCCCGGATGATGTGGAACTTCCTCAGTACATGTTTGGATCGCTGATGAGACCTTGGTTCCTTTTCTTGCGCAATGGCACCGGTGTTGTCGCAGTACAACGGGACTGGATCAACTCCATTAGGAATAACGCCCAACTCTTGGACAAAATTCCCTATCCAAACTGCCTCTTTGGCTGCAGCAAACGCAGCAATGTATTCAGCTTCAGTGGTGGAATCCGCAACAGTGTCTTGCTTGGAACCTTTCCAAGAGACAGCCGCACCATTAAGAATGAATACAAAATCAGAGGTCGATTTCGAATCATCTACGTCACATTGAAAGCTAGAATAAGTGTAGCCTTCCAATTTCAATTCTCCACCACCATAGACCATGAACATGTTCTTAGTTCTTCTCAAGTACTTAAGAATATCTTTCATGGCCTTCCAATGCATTGGACCAGGGTTCGCCTGATATCTGCTTGTAACACTCAGAGCGTAGGCAGCATCAGGACGTGTCGATATCATACCATACATGATACTACCAATGGCTGACGCATATGGAATACGTGTCATCATCTCTATCTCTTCATCAATTTTGGGACACATGGCTTTAGATAGAGTAACACCATGACAAATTGGTAAGTATCCTCTCTTGGACTCTTCCATAGAGAATCGCTTCAGAATAGTATCGATATAAGTGGCTTGGGTGAGTCCCATCATCCTCTTCAATCTATCTCTATAGATTTGTATGCCCAATACATAGGATGCTTCACCCATGTTTTTCATGGAAAATTTACTTGCTAACCATACTTTAGTTGATTGCAATAATCCTACATCATTCCTAATGAGCAGGATATCATCAATATAAAGTATTAGGAATGTCACTGCACTCCCACTAACTTTCTTGTACACGCATAGTTCCTCATGATTCTTAGTAAAACCAAACTCTTTGATAGTGCTATCAAATATGAGGTTCCAACTCCTTGACGCCTGCTTGAGACCATATATTGATCTCTGAAGTTTGCATATCTTATGCTCACTTCCTACTGATGTATATCCCTCAGGTTGAGACATATAGATTTCCTTTCTGATGTCTCCATTGAGGATGCAGTCTTTACATCTATTTGCCATATCTCATAGTCATATCATGCTGCTATGACTAGTAGTATTCTAATGGACTTAAACATAACAACTGGTGAAAAATTTCCTCATAGTCAACTCCTTGCCTTTGAGTATAATATTTTGCAACCAGTCTTGCTTTGAAGGTCACTACCTTCCCATTCGCCCCAAGCTTTCTTTTGTAAATCCGTTTGCATCCTATGAGAACGATTCCCTCAGATGGATCCACTAATGTCCAGACTTGGTTTGAATACATAAAGTCCATTTCTGACTGCATGGCTTCAAGCCATTTGGTTGAATCAGTATCAGATATTACTTATTTGAAATTCATTGGATCACATCCAACACAAGACTCATCATGGCCTTGTTCCTGAAGAAGCGTATATCTAGCAGGTAGTCTAATAATCATATCAGACCTTCTAGGAGCTTGTACTTCAACTACTGGTTGTTGGGAAATGGGTTCAACTTCTATAGTTGAGGGAGTATCTTGAATTTCTTCAAGTTCTATCATCTCGCCTTCTCTATCCAATAGAAATTACTTTTTCAAAAAGGTGGCATTTCTTGAAAGAAACACTTTTGCTTCATTGGGATGATAGAAATAATATACAACAGAACTCTTTGGATATCCTACAAAGTAGCACAAAGTGGATCTACTATCCAATTTGTCTCCCACTGTTTGCTTCACGTAAGCAGGACATCCCCATATTCTCAAGTAAGAATATTTGGGAGGTTTTCCTATCCATATCTCATATGGTGTTTTATCCACTGTTTTAGTATGGACATTGTTCAACAACATTGCCACAGTTTCAAGCGCAAAACCCCAAAACGTTGTAGGCAATTCAGTGAATCCCATCATGGATCGAACCATATTTTGTGCTAACACTTAGCGGGCCACAAACGTCTGTGTGGATCAAATCCAGTAGACCATGCGCACGTTCCACGTTTCCATTGAATGTATTCTTGGTCATTTTTCCTTATAGACAAGATTTACAAGTAGATAGAAAATTTATGTCTGACAAGTCAAACATGACTTCTCCCACCAGCTTGTGCATCCTTCTTTGAGAAATATGTCTTAGTCTAGCGTGCCATATTTTTGTGGGATTTGGATCATCTAACTTTCTTTTGTTTGTTGTTGAAATCCTGTTTACTTGGACATTCACTTATCATTTTCAGAACATTTCTGAGGTATATAATTTCTTATGTCCAGACTTCTTGCAGTGAAATAAATATGTTCTGACTTATGGAGCTTTGTAGGCCCTTTAAGTGTCCTTCAGAGTTTGCCTCTTATTGGGTTTGTTTTTCTTCTGAGGGACAGAACATTTCTTTCCCTTACTTTGTGGGCCATTTTTCGTCTGACGAGAGGCCCATTAGAAAAATAACATTTTTTCTTTTATGGTGATCTCATAAGTCATAAGCGTATTGACTAGCTCTTCAAGGCTATCATCTATCTTATTCAAATTGAAGTTCACCATAACCCCGTCAAATGAGGAAGAGAGAGACAACAAATTGATGTTATCTAGTAACTCGTTAGGAATCACATATTCCAGGCCCACCACATTCTCAATAAGCCCAGTCATACGTACACCACGCTCATGGGCCAAAGCCCCATCTTGCATACGTGTAGTCATGAGCTCCTTGAAAGTGGTGTGCATCATTGTATGAGTTTCATGCACCATGCAACTCTTGCAAGTGCATTCGAATGTCAGCAGCATTCAACATTTCCTCAAACTGTCCCTACAGTTCATTTGACATAAAAGCGAGCATGTTACACTTTAGCTTGCATACTATGGTCCTACCATCTTGCCTGCTTTGTCAGTTCAACAGGACTGACATTAGTGTGTATGCATTTTCTCCGAATTCAGAACAATTACTCAACCAGTCTCGAAAGTTTGGTTCATTTAGCTTGTTAATAACAAAAATGTATTACGTGACGAAGTCGAAAATGTACTGATATGGAAACAGAATAATTTTTGCTGATTATTTTAAAATAATTTTATGATATAAAATATGGATTTTATTTTATAAATCTCCCTCCCACTATTTTGACATTTCCACCACACTCTGATGAAAAAGAGAAATTGTGAGAACCCGGGATTTTACGATCCAAGACGAATCAAGTAAGTAATACGAACTTGAAGTTTAACTCAAACAAAGCTCTAAAATTTTCGTTCCAACTAGATAACTTGAATATTAACTTAGATTTCAGCTAACTTAACACGAGGAAGTAACTTCAAAGCTCGGAGATTTACTCAACATGAAGCCAAGCTGCAAGTAACCACATCCATCGAAGTATTGTCACGGGAGGAGTAAAACCCCAGCTCAAGGACTCGATCCTTCAGCTCGAAGAAGTTCAACCAAGCTTGTCCTAACAAGACCAAAAAGGGAACTATAAGTTGAGCCAAGAGTTTAGACAAGATAAAAGTGCAAGAAATAACCTCTGCGTTAACCCATGATGGACCTGCGGGAGGAGCGAAGGGCTAGGACATAATGATGATGCAGGAAATGACCCTTTAGAAAACCAAAGTGACATTTAAGGAGTGCATGAGATTTTGAACCACCATAATGATCACATTCAAACCCTTCTTGGAGCCCAAGTGGTCGATCAAAGTGGCTAGGTGGAAGGTCTTTTTTTGCCTATAGATACCACTCACTTGGTTGAGAGAAAGCACACCACAAAACCTCTCAAATTTCGGTTCCCCTCACCCCTACAAGTCTCGGCCGAATTCAAGGAAGAAGGAAGACATATTTTCATGCAGTCCAGAGTGGTTTTTCCATGTCAAAGTGCTACCAGACTGAAGACAGAGTTTGTTATAGTTGTGCCGGAGTGCTGCCGAAATTTCAAGAGAAAGCTTTGTACAAGAAATCTGTAAGTGGGCTTTTGATTAAGTATTTGTTTCTATTTTGAACCTTGAATAAAAGTAATATGATATGCTTATAAGTATGTTCATGTTTTCCAAAATTGTTACCTGTTCTGTTTAAAAATTTCGATCGATTATGTATTTCTTCTATGCTTCGAATTCCTTTGATTCCGCTGTGTCTGTCTAGAAATCTGAACTCTGAAAATATGATAAGTTCGGTCAGTTGTCTCTGAATTCTGTGTACACTGTTACGATTCGAAATTGAAATGGGACGACGAGAATTGTAATTCCGTTTGGCCCCCAATGGTGGGTATAAAACCATGTTCTGTCTGGCCCCCATCGGTGGGTATAAAACCGTGTTCTGGCCTCACCCATTAGAGGATTAACATATTGGGGACAATTTGACCATGAATATGAGATGAGTAGCAGTGTTGTGTTTTGTCTGTTCTGAAATGATCTCAATTGTTTCTGTTCTGTTCTGAATTATTTGATAAGTTCCGTCTTTTATTCGGTTCGTTTCCGTCTGGTTAAGATAAGAGTATAAATTTTGAAAGAATGTTAAAGGAAATTTTCAAAGATTAAGTTCTATATGTATCTTGGAATCGATCGACCCCCACTTTTTGAGTGTTTCCCAAAACACCCACCCACTTACAAATTTCAGATAAAAATGAAGAACAAATAAATGAGGAAGAGCAGGAAGCTTTCTGGGGTTGGTGATCGATGGTCAAGAGCAAGAATCAAGTTATCCCTTATGTTTACTTTTCCGCATTTCGCAACTCTGATGTATTTTATTTCATTGTCATTGTAAGACAATACTTTATTTATGAAAAAGACTGGTTTGATTTGATACGAGGCTTTATTGTTTTCAATATAATTGTTAAACAATGCCGGATGTCACCGATGCTTCGAACACAGGGCGTGACATTTAAGTGGTATAAGAGCCGCCAGATTCATAATCCCGCTGGGATTTTGATAGACAAAATTTGGCGAAGTCAAATTTTGGCAAAAGCCTAGTGTATCCCAATATAAATCCAACTTTCATTTGTTCCCTAAATTTTCGATCAACTTCAAAAAATCTATCCCTTCGATCGTTTCGCAACTCTTAATATCGAAAATTTTCCACGACAATTTTATTTCTATTATTTGTGCCTTTCTATCTTTTATACGATTCTGATGCTTTACCTTGATCTTTATCCTTGGAAATGGCTGCTCCACGTACGCGCGCACATGCTGCCCTTTGTATGCGTCAGCTTACCATCGATAATCAAGCTAGGGAGATAGCGACCTTGAAAGCGCAACTGGCCAAGGAAAGATTGGAGAAGCAGGAGCTTGGTGAGATTAGACACATACTTGAGACTGACGTGCAGCGATTGACTCATAACTTGGACTTGGCTGAGAGCCAACTTCTACAGATACCGACTGATTCGGCTCGCATTGCGCGCTTAGCTTCACTAAACAAAGATCTGCTGGAAAGAGTTGAGACAGAGAGAGAGCGCGCTACTCAGGCTCGTCAGCGTCAGGAAGATTTCAGCGCCAAGCAAGAGCGGTACATCTCAAAGCTCCACGGCACTAAGGACAGACTCCAAGATCAGAACAACTATTTGCACCTGGTAATAGAGAACATGGAGGAAGAAGAAGAAGAAGCACCGATGGAGGTGGCCGATGATGATAGTGACAGCGACAGCGACGGAGGAGAGATGATAGACTAGATTAATATCAAGATTATAATAAAAATATTTGGATTGTAATGAAATTATGATTAAGAAAATATTATGTACTGAATTATTTTTAAATGAAACTTTCTATTATCTTATTGCATATTTAAAAAATTGGATGAGTATACTATCAATAAAAATGTGTTTTTATCTTTATAGGAAAACAAACATGGATCTTCAAAGTATTATAAATGAACTTCAAAAACAACTTGAGGAAAAAGGAGACAGAAATTAAAACACTGAAAGAAAAAAATGAAAAACTCGAGAGAGACAACTACCAGCTGGATGGGAATAACGTATGCATGATGGAGGACCTTCGTGAAGCCAGAGAGGAAGAAAAGAAACTACGCGAGGACATTAGACGTTATGCTGCCTATCATCTAGAGTCGGAGAGTCGACACGAGATCACCAAGGAAGAGTTAAACAAAGCTCAGGATAGGATTCTTACACTCCAAATCCAGGATAACAGCCTTCTCAAAACACAACCCCGTCTTGAAGAACGGATCGAAGAACAAGAAATTGATGAAAAAGTAAGCAAATCAACAATACAAGAGCTTCAAGAGCAAGTAAACAACCTTGACCACCACAACACACAGTTGCAAAATCATATTGATCAGCTACAGAATAACATGATCAATAAGGAGGAACTCTCGGAAGAACTTGAAGCTAATCAAGAAGAAAATCCTATTGTAGAAGAGGAGATTAATGAAGCAGTAGGAGACGGTGAAGTCATAGACGAGTAGGGATAGAACTCTAGATTAAATATCAATTGTAACCAGAACTATCTGATTAATCATTTATTAGAAACTTTTGGGTTGTATGAAAATTTTACAAATTAATGAAATTATTTCTTTAATTAAATATTATGACAAACAAATTAATAAATTACATGTTTATAGGATATGGCAGGCAGACCACCCCGAAACAACCGTAACCCTTGTGGTGCCAACCAAAATGAGAATCCACCACCAAGAGTGAATCTCAGTCAAGAAGACATGATGGCGGTAGCTACTATCGTGGCCACGACATTGCAAGGATTCGTGAATCCATTGGCTAACGCGATCCAACCACCCCAAGCACCACAACCTCATGTAATTAAATACCATTATTGTGGGGACCCGGACGCTAATTCATTCCTTAATAATTCTTGGGGAATAATTCAATCAATTAAGATAAACAGGGTCTAAATTTTTTTTTTAAAATGCGGAACGTAATGGAATCCTTTTAATATACATATCAGTATAAAAGTACAAATCTTGTACAACGTTCGACAAAGTCAAACTAGGGTTCAACTACTATATATCAAGTGTTGAAACCTATCTACTTCTGAATCCGGATCACCAAGCTAACTTGTCCTCTCTCTCATCCTTTTCTTGACCCTGATCCTGTCCCACCTGTTGTCATGCACACATACAAATAAGACAACAGCCGGATAACTCCGGTGAGAATATAATCCAAGTATAAACAATGTATACATGCAATGCATAAAGTCATATACATAAGCATAAACCATGTATCACAAAACATAAATCATAATTTATGACACGTTAGTGAATACAGATAAAACTCTTTGACTCGTCATCTCAGACTCGACTCATCTCTAATCTAGGGATCCCGGTTCCTGGATATTACAATATACCGAATCTCTGCGAAAGGAATATCGATCCATTCCTAAGCAACATCGATATACATCAAATATCCATTGTCTTGGCATATCCGCCATAGACTTGGCATATCCGCCAATGCCTACTCTGACAATGTGCAATGGGCCAATGATCACTCTGTCATAATCTGGCACCTCTGTCAGCGACTCTCACTCAATATCTGTCTGCTATTCTCTGCTTTTCTATAAATCAATAGACTAAGCATATTCATTCAAATAATACAACAGTATACAAACAATAACATACAAGTATGTGGTTTAGGGAAACTCAAGTCCAATCTGACTTAAGTCAATCTCCCGGTTAACATTGATTTATACCTTTCTTGTTGTAGTTCTGACGAAGTCGAAGTCCTGAATTCGAAGCTGTCAATACCAATCTGAAATGACGTGTCGAATAGGAACAATATCAACATACAAATCATATCAATACTCATTCTGATGAATACTCAATCTAATTCAATATCGACGGCATAACGGTACAATCTCAATATCCCCGTCAACTCGGGCAGCAATAGATATCAATTACAAATTATAACCAATAGCCAATACAATCCATAATCTCAAAAATCTGAATAATCTCACTTCAATCTCTGAAAAATCATAACAATTACATACGGTATCTATTCTTCGATCTGTTTTCGATTTTTACGATGTCTAATATCTCAAGAACTCGTCATATCAATCAAATCATAACTCCTCCAATATCATAATTTCAAATCATACTAGAAATTAATAAAACTTACGTCCTTGTGAAGCCGTTGACACGAGGATCACAGAATTAAACTCAGATAGAAAATCAGACGGTTAGATCTTGTGTAAATCAAATTCTAGTACATGAAGGAACTCAAATTTCCCCTGGAGCTCTCTCTCTCTCGGTCTTTTCTGAAGGAAATGAAGGAATGAACACTATATATATCAAGCAAGCATGGCATGACAGGTGCTGGTTTTTTGTTCTGCATGTCGCGCTCATATGCTCGCCCAAGGCCCGCGTATATGCGCCGGAAGTTCTGTCCGGACGCCTTGCTGTTCACCCCCCTCACGCATATGCGCGACATGTCTCGCGCATATACGCGAAATGTTCTGTCCAGCACAATGCTCAGTTCATTCTCTCGCGCATGTGCGCACCTCCAGACGCGCATGTGCGCACAAAGTTCTGTTTTGGACCCGTGATAATTCGAACCTCCCGCGCATATGCGCGTCCTGTCTCGCGCATGTGCGCAGGGTCTTTGAATTTGCACATTTTGATCCTGCCCAACTCGCGCATGTGTGCGCACTACCGTCGCGCATATGCGCGTAAAGTTCTGTCCGCGCAATCTTCTTCCCGCACAGCTCGCGCATATGCGCGAAACCTTCTGGTCACGCACAATCAAAACTCAAACAAGTCAACATTCAATCCCGAAGTGCTGTGTCTATAATCATATCAACTAATCAAATAATCATCTCAGATTAACAGGATAAAATCTCGGGCATTACATTTCTCCCCCCCTTAAGATACGATTTCGTCCCCGAAATCACAGGCAAGCACATCATATCAAAAGGTAATGTATAACAGAAGCTAAATAGAAAACTCACATCATCGAAATAACTCTGGAAATTCCTGCCTCATGTCTGATTCAGTCTCCCAGGTAGCTTCTTCAATGCCATGACGACTCCACTGAACTTTCACGAGCGGAATAATCTTCGTTCTGAGCTGTTTTTCTTTACGATCAAGAATCTGAATCGGATTCTCAATATAACTCAGAGTGTCGTCAAGTTCTGCCTCATCTGGCTGAAGAATATGAGACTCATCAGGGAGATACTTCCGCAATAAAGATACATGAAAAACATCATGTATTCTAGATAAAGACATAGGCAGTGCAAGACGATAGGCACGATCACCGATCTTCTCGAGAATCTCATACGACCCAATGTATCGAGGAGACAACTTCCCTCATTTGCTAAATCTGACAACTCCTCTGAAAGGTGAAATTTTCAAGAAGACTCTGTCTCCTGCCTCAAATACCAACGGTCTTCGTCGAACATTGGCATATTTGGCTTGTCTGTCTTGAGCTGTCTTCATTCTCTTCTGAATCAGCTTCACTTTCTCTGTCATATCTTTGATCATATCAGGTCCAATCTCAGGAACCTCAGAGATATCGTCCCAATAAAGAGGGGATCTGCATTTATTACCGTACAACGCTTCAAACGGTGCCATCTCAATACTCGTCTGATAGCTGTTGTTGTACGAAAACTCACAAAGTGGCAATGCATCTTGCCAACTAGTGTTAAAATAAAGCACTACAGCTCTTAGCATATCCTCCAGTGTCTGGATAGTTCGCTCTGACTGTCCTTCAGTCTGTGGATGATATGCGGTACTCAGATGTAACTTCGTACCTAGAGCTTGCTGAAAGCTCTGCCAAAAGTGCGAAGTAAACCGAGGATCACGGTCTGAAACAATCGACTTCGGCACTCCGTGCAATCTGACCACTTCTCTGACATAAATCTCTGCCATCTGGTCATATCTGTACATCATCTTGTACGGAATAAAACATGCAGATTTGGTCAATCTGTCAATCATGACCCAAGTCGCATCACAACCTCTGGAGGAACGCGGTAATTGTGTCACAAAATCCATGGAAATGTGATCCCATTTCCATTCAGGAATAGACAAACTCTGTAACAATCCTCCGGGTTTCTTTCTTTCAGCTTTTGCCTGTTGGCAATTCAGACATCTGGATACAAACTCTGCAATATCGGCTTTCATTTGTTTCCACCAGAACTGTCTTTTGAAGTCATTATACATCTTTTTGCCACCAGGATGAATGCTGAATCGACTACAATGTGCCTCTGACAATATCTGTTGTCTCAACTCTAAAACATCTGGCACAACCAATCGATTATTCACATACAGTACACTGTCACGTACCTGATATTCTGATCGATGCCCTTCTCTGACCATCGATATAGAATTATGCACATTCTGATCAATTTTCTGAGCCGCTTTAATTCTCAAAATCAGCTCTAGTTCGACTTGAACAGCATATAATCTTAATGGTCTATGATCTGTCTCAAATATCAATCCAGACAAACAGCAATCTTCTATCAAATTGGAAACACCTATCGTCGATAAGGATAAAGAACATACCTTTCGACTCAGTGCATCAGCTGCTGCATTCGACTTTCCCGGATAATATTTGATTTCACAATCAAAGTCTTTCAGCAAATCAAGCCATCTTCTCTGTCTCATTTTCAATTCTGACTGCGAAAACAGATATTTTAAACTCTTGTGATCAGAATAAATCTCAAATTTCTCACCGTAGAGGTAGTGTCGCCATATCTTCAAAGAAAATAAAATGGCCGCCAATTCAAGATCATGAATTGGGTAACGAGTCTCATGTGGCTTCAACTGTCTCGAAGCATAAGCAATCACATGTCCCCCCTGCATCAAGACACAACCTAATCCTCTGTGAGAAGCATCACAATACACAATAAAATCACCAGTACCTGATGGAATAGTCAAGATCGGTGCACTGGTCAGTCTTTTCTGCAACTCAAGAAAACTAGACTCACAGTCTTCAGACCATACAAATGGTGCATTCTGCTGAGTCAACTGCATAATAGGTTTAGCAATACTCGAGAAATCTTTAATAAATCGACGGTAATACCCGGCCAAACCCATAAAACTGCGAATTTCTGGCACTGATATCGGTCTCGGCCAACTGACCACTGCCTCAACCTTACTGATATACCATATCTGGATATGATGTGACCCAGAATTACAACCTGTCTCAACCAGAATTCACATTTCGACAGTTTTGAATATAACTTCTCGGTTCTCAAAGTTCTCAATACAGTTCTCAGATGTTCAGCATGATCAATCATATTCTTTGAATAAATCAAAATATCATCGATAAAAATAATCACGAAATCATCGAGATATTTCTGAAACACACGGTTCATTAGACCCATAAAAACAGCTGGAGCATTCGTCAAACCAAACGGCATGACAATAACCTCATAATGTCCATACCTGGTTCTGAACGCTGTCATCGAGATATCAGAATCTCTGACTCTCAACTGATGGTATTCAGATCTCAGATCGATCTTGGAATAAACAGAAGAACCCTGCAACTGATCAAATAAATCATCAATACGAGGCAAGGGATATTTATTCTTTACCGTAGCCTTGTTCAGTTGCCGGTAGTCAATGCAGAGTCTCATTGAGCCGTCCTTCTTCCTCACAAATAACACTGGAGCACCCCAAGGAGAAACACTCGGGCTGATGTATCCCTTGGCCAGTAAATCTTCTAACTGTTGCTTCAACTCTTTCAATTCCATTGGTGCCATTCTGTACGGAGCTCTAGAAATCGGAACTGCACCTGGTACCAATTCAATGCTGAAATCTATCTCTCGAATCGGAGGCAATCCCGGAATCTCATCTGGGAAGATATCAGCAAATTCACACACCACTGGCAGGTCCGCCAATGATGGACTCGATTTCAGTAAATCAACTGAATAGACAAGGAACCCTTCTGCTCCTTTCTGTAACAATCGAGTCATAGACATAACAGATATCAAAGGAATTCTAGATCTAGAACCCTTACCGTAAAATTTCCACTTCTCAGCCATGTCAGGTCTGAATCTCACAATCTTGTGGAAACAATCAACGGTAGCTCTGTACTTGGTCAACATATCAATACCGATAATACAGTCAAAATCAGACAACCCAAGTACAATACAATCTAACTCAATCTCATGCACTTCATACTGCAATGCCGAATTCACGGATATCAAACTTTTCCCCAACGGAGAAGAAACAGACACTACAGCAGATAGGGACTCAACCGGTAATGCATGACTCAATGCAAATCTCTCAGATATAAATGTATGAGAAGCACATGTATCTATCAATACGTAAGCAGGATAACCACATAAAGAACAGTTACCTGCAACAACATCGTTTGGCTCTTCCTGAGCCTACTCCTCTGTCAAAGCAAATACTCTGGCCTGCTGTCTAGGAGGCTGGCTAACTGGCTGGCTTCCTCCTGGCCTCTGCTGTGACTAGGTGGATGATGGTGGCTGAAAAGAATGTACAGCTGATGATCGTCTATCAGTCTGAGCCACTGATCCAACTGATTCTGCTCCCTGGGATCCTTGGGAACCTCTCTGTGGACAAACTCTGGCAAAGTGTCCTTGCTGTCTGCAGATACGGAAACTACCAATAACTCCTTGGCATTGCTCGGTCGGATGTCTCCCTCCACAGGTTCTGCAGTAAACTCCGGTATAAGTCTAGCTCTGTCGTGAATCACTGGAGCTAGAAGAACTGCTGCCAGACTTCTTAATCTGTTTTCCTCTGGCTTTCAGATAATCCTTCTTCCCACCACTGCTGCTGCCACTCTCAAATCTGGGAGGTGGTTGCTGTGGTCTCGGTGCTGTAGGAACATACGAAGCTCTTTTCTGTCTCATCAGACCAGCTTCAGCTCCTTTCGCTCTGTTCAGGGCATCAACAAAGTTATTCGGTCGCCCTGTGTTCACCAATGTAAAAATCTTAGGATTCAGTCCATTAATGAACTGATCAGCAACAGCTTCATCATTCTCAGCAACATGTGGAGCAAATCGAAGCAAAGTAGAGAATTTTGCCACATACTCTTCAATATTCAACTGGCCCTGTCTCAGATTGGCAAACTCCGCACCCTTGTCTTTCCTGCACGATACTGGAAAGAATCTTTGATAGAATTCATCTTTAAAGATCTTCCAAGTGATAGTCGTACCTCTATGCTCCAATACCCTCTTAGTCGTGAGCCACCAACTCTTCGCAACATCATGCAGCTGGTGCCCAATCAGTTTAACTCGGCGTTCATCTGTCTAATCCAACGAATCAAACAACATCTCTATGTCATCTAACCAACACTCACAGTCAACAGAAGTCTCTGTTCCTTTCAGGGTTGGTGGTTTGAAAGACTGAAATCTCTTCAGTAGCGTTTCCATCGGAGTTGCTGTAACATCCATCGGATTAGCCGAAGTACTGCCTTGTTCTGGTACTCTTCGGAAAGGTATATCTGATTATCAAAAGGATTAGTAACCCAATACAACAAATCTGTTTCAGTTCAGTCCCCCCTCTGATCATCTTACTGCTGATCAAGAATCGGTTCTGATTCATTCTCAATTAATACAGTTTACCAATCAAATCAGATAATCAGGTAAACATGTAAGACTAAAAGCAGTAATCATGCTAGCACACAAAAGCAGGAAAGAAAACTCAATCTACCCCGCTCACTAGCTTCTATTTCAGTCTACAGAACCTACAGTTCTAGACCTACTGCTCTGATACCACCTGCTGTGAGGACCCGGACGCTAATTCATTTCTTAATCATTCTTGGGGAATAATTCAATCAATTAAGATAAACATGGTCTAAAATTTTTTTTAAAAAAAATGCGGAACGTAATGTAATCCTTTTAATATACATATCATTATAAAAATACAAATCTTGTACAACGTTCGACAAAGTCAAACTAGGATTCAACTACTATATATCAAGTGTTGAAACCTATCTACTTCTGAATCCGGATCACCACGCTAACTTGTCCTCTATCTCATCCTTTTCTTGACCCTGATCCTGTCCCACATGTTGTCATGCACACATACAAACAAGCCAACAGCCGGATAACTCCGGTGAGAATATAATCCCAGTATAAACAATGTATATATGCAATGCATAAAGTCATATAAAAAAGCATAAACCATGTATCACAAAACATAAATCATAATTTATGACACGTTAGTGAATACAGATAAAACTCTTTGACTCGTCATCTCAGACTCGACTCATCTCTAATCTAGGGATCCGGGTTCCTGGATATTACAATATACCCAATCTCCGCGATAGGAATCGATCCATTCCTAAGCAACATCGAAATAAATAAAATATCCATTGTTTTGGCATATCCGCCATAGACTTGGCATATCCGCCAATGCCTACTCTGACAATGTGCAATGGGCCAATGATCACTATGTCATAATCTGGCACCTCTGTCAGCGACTCTCACTCAATAGCTGTCTGCTATTCTATGCTTTTCTATAAATCAATAGACTAAGCATATTCATTCAAATAATACAACAGTATGAAAACAATAACATACAATTATGTGGTTTAGAGAAACTTAAGTCCAATCTGACATAAGTCAATCTCCCGGTTAACATTGATTTATACCTTTCTTGTTGTAGTTCTGACGAAGTCGAAGTCCTGAATTCGAAGCTGTCAATACCAATATGAAATGACGTGTCGAATAGGAACAATATCAATATACAACTCATATCAATACTCATTCTGATGAATACTCAATCTAATTCAATATCGACGGCATAACGGTACTGTAATGCCCGAGATTTAATTACTGTAATCAAACGTTGATTAATTGACAGAATTAAGATTTCAGGAGCCAGAGTAGGAACTTAAGTGGAGAAGCCGGGCGTCGGTGCGTTATAAGTTAAGATGTTGGACAGAACATCTGGCGCCCGAGCGGTAGAAAAGAACCGCCCGAGCGCCAGTGCACCTTAAGTTTATCACTCGGACAGAACGTCTGGCGCCCGAGCGGTAGAATATTACCGCCCGAGCGCCAATAGAGGATAAGTTAAGGCTCGGACAGAACTCGCCGTGTCCGAGCGGTAGTTCTTGACCGCCCGAGCGCCGCTTGGATTTTATGAAAATGAGACACGTTTCTTGGACATGCAAATGGATGTATATAAGCTGACTTTCCTCAGAAAATGGTGACAAGAATCGAGAAAAGTTTCAGAGAAAGCTTTTGAAATCCTTACGCCTCTTTATTTCGATCCGCCCGTCTGATTTTGCATCTGACTGCGGTACTGTGTTCCTATCGACGTAGACTACAACTGGACGTAAGTTTTGCTACGTTTTGATATGATTTGAAATTATGGTATTGTCAGAATCTGATATGATTCATATATGATGTTCTTGGCATGTTAGACATCGTATAATCGAAACCAGAGTGAAGAACCGATACCATATGAAATTGGTATGAATTTTGGAGTTGATTTGATATCAGAATTGATTTGTTATTGATTATGAGGTGTTGGGATTGATATCTGATTGATATGGTATTGCTGGGTACATTGAGATTATGACGTTATGCTGTTAAAACGGAATTTGATTGAATTCTGATTATATCCAGTATTGATTGAGTGGTGTATTGATACCATATATTGTGATGGCCAGATTGATATTAACAGGCTTTGAATCAGAGACTTCGACTTAGTCAGAGTAACAGAGTGAAAGGTATAAACTAATGTTGAGTTTGGATTGCACAACTCGAGTGAGGTTTGACTCGAGTTTCCCTAAATCACATACTTTAGTTTATTGCATTGATACTTGCAATTTATGAGAATTGATGTGTGTGATCTATTGATTCATAGACAATGTATGTATTGAGTCATAGGCTGATTCGCCTATTCTTCGGCCGATTCGCTGAGTCCTTGGCTGATTCGCTTATTCGATTGGCTGATTTGCTTATTCTGTTGGCTGATTCGCCCAGATACTGGATATACGCATTATATCGATGTCGTTTAGGGTTGATTCATTCCTATCGACTGAGATTCGATATATTTGTTAATATCCAGACCCCGGGATCCATAGATTAGGAATGAGTCGAGTCTGAGATGACGCGTCGATTGAGTCGAGTCTGAGATGACTAGTTGATTTACAGTTTTATATCATCCATGTTTGTTGATTTGCTACATGTTAATGATAGCGGTTATATGCTTTTATATATGTTTTTATATGATTGCATGTTTACATTGTTTATACTGGGATGTATTTCTCACCGGAGTTTCCGGCTGTTGTCTTGTCTGTATGTGTGCATGACAACAGGTAGGGCTGGATCAGGGTCAAGAAGAGGATGAGAGAAGACAGTTAGCGTGGAGATCCGGACTTAGGAGTATATCTATTACATCACCTGAGATGTAGTGAAGAGACGGTAGTTATTATGATTTACTGTTGTACAGGACTTGTACTTAGATCTGGATAGTGATCTTGTAAATAAGATAAGACTTATTTCATATGCTGCGTACTCTCGTAATTTAAAAAAAATTTAGACCCTGTTTATTATAATTGATTAATTATTTCCAGAAAGTAATTAAGAATTGAATTAAGTTCGGGTCCCCACAGGTACAATCTCAATATCCCCGTCAACTCAGACAGCAATAGATATCACTTACAAATCATAACCAATAGCCAATACAATCCATAATCTCAAAAATCTGAATAATCTCACTTCAATCTCTGAAAAATCATAACAATTACATACGGTATCTATTCTTCGATCTGTTTTCGATTCTACGATGTCTAATATCTCAAGAACTCGTCATATCAATCAAATCATAATTCCTCCAATATCATAATTTCAAATCATACCAGAAATTAATAAAACTTACGTCCTTGTGAAGCCGTTGACGCGAGGATCATAGAATTAAACTCAGATCGAAAATCGGACGGTTAGATCTTGTGTAAATCAAATTCTAGTACATGAAGGAACTCAAATTTCCCCTGGAGATCTCTCTCTCGGTCTTTTCTGAAGGAAATGAAGGAATGAACACTATATATATCAAGCAAGCATGGCATGAAAGGTGCTGGTTTTTCGTTCTGCATGTCGGGCGCATATGCGCGCCCAAGGCCCGCGCATATGCGCTTGAAGTTCTGTCCGGACGCCTTGCTGTTCACCCCCCTCGCGCATATGCGCGACATGTCTCGCGCATATTCGCGAGATGTTCTGTCCCGCACAATGCTCAGTTCATTCTCTCACGCATGTGCGCGCCTCCAGACGCGCATGTGCGCTCAAAGTTCTGTTTTGGACCTGTGATAATTCAATCCCGAAGTGCTGTGTCTATAATCATATCAATTAATCAATTAGTCATCTCAGATTAACAGGATAAAATCTCGGGCATTACAATTATGAATCTCTGAGAAGAAATTGAGTTCCAACCTTCGATGGGAACCCAGACCCGGAAGTCAGCCACAACTGGCTAAAGAATATCGAAATACAACTGCATTTACTGGAAATACCTGAAGAACTGAGAGTGGAAGTTGTGACACCGTTTTTGGAAGACCGAGCTAGGAAATGGTGGGAAACTGTGTCACCAACGCTAGCAGAAATGGAAGAAATCACATGGCAGGTTTTCAGAAGAGAATTTTTGAAACAATACTATCCAGCCGTGTTTCGTCTGCAGAATCTGAATGAGTTTGAAAATTTCAGGCAGACACCGGATATGACAGTAATGGAATATACCTCAAAATTTAATGACTTGGGAACCTACGTCCCAACAATTATGTCTGATGAAACCTTGAAGATGCATCGTTTTAAGAAAGGACTGAGCAGCCGGATTCAATCGGCTTTGGCAGTGTTCGGCTTTGGCAGTGTTCAAACCAAACCACTTTGCTTATTTGATCGGCGTGGCAATGAGCGCGGAAACAGATATTAAGCGCCGTGAAGATTAAAACAGAAATAAGAGACCGTTAGTCAACCAAACTACCCAAAATGGTCCAAAATTTAAGAAGCCAAATCATTCCAGCGGACCTCCAAGAGGAAATTTTAACAGTACTGGCAACACCGAAGGAAAGTGGTGCGATACATGTCGATAGAAGCATGTTGGAGAATGTTATCGGAAGACATGCGCTTGTTTTAAATGCGGAAAGGTGGGTCATAGAATTAAAGTTTGTCCAGACAACAAGGACAAAGGAATGGGGCCCAGCAAACAAAATGAAAACAAAACCAATGCACGGGTATATGCAATCACCCAAGAGGAAGCTGATAACACCAATGAAGTGGTAGCAGGTAATATCTTACTCAATGAAATGCCTGCATATGCCTTGTTTGATTGTGGTACTACGCACTCGTTTGTGTCTAGGAGATTTGCTAAAACGCTTAAACTTGAACATGATACTCTTAGTGAACCATTAAGAGTGGCAACACCGGCGAGTAAAATAATTGAGACGCACAAAGTGTATCGAAACTGTAAAATTTGTATCAGCGAACAAACTTTTGAGGTAGAATTGATTCAACTCAATATGGTTGAGTTTGACATCATCCTTGGAATGGACTGGTTAGCTAAAAATCATGTCATAGTAGACTGTCAAAAGAAAGAAGTTAGACTTCAAACTTCAACTAAAGAGGAAGTCGTATATCATGGAAAATCCAAAGAAATAAAATATCTGCTAGCTGCCTCACAAGCCTGGAAGGCCATTAGAGGATGAGAGGAAATTTATCTGGCAATGATCAATGAGATTAAAGAAGAAGAAACCCCAAAGTTGGAAGATATTCCAATTGTTCAAGAATTTCCAGATGTTTTTCCCGAGGAATCACCGGGTGAGATTCCCGATAGGGAAGTGAAATTCGAAATTATTTTGGTCCCTGGTGCTGCACCAATCTCAAAGGCACCATACCGAATGGCTCCAGCCGAATTGAAAGAGTTAAAGGAACAACTCCAGGAATTACTGGACAAGAAGCAGATTCGTCCCAGTGCATCCCCGTGGGGAGCCCCAGTACTATTCGTCAAGAAAAAGGACGGGAGTATGAGGCTATGTATTGACTACCGGGAGTTAAACAAGATCAACATAAAAAATAAGTACCCACTCCCGAGAATAGACGATCTTTTTTATCAGCTAAAGGGAGCCAAAGTTTTCTCAAAACTCGATATAAGATCTGGTTATCATCAACTGAAAGTCAAAACTGAGGATATCCCTAAAACTGCTTTTAGGACAAGATATGGACATTACGAATTTACAGTAATGCCTTTTGGTCTAACAAATGCTCCTGCAGCATTCATGGACCTGATGAATCGAGTGTTCAAACCGTACCTCGACAGGTTTGTGGTTGTTTTTATAGATGATATATTGGTATACTCACCAAGTGAGGAAGAACACCGAGAACATTTGCGTCTCACGTTGCAAACACTGAGAGAAAAGGAACAATATGCCAAATTCAAAAAGTGTGAATTTTGGTTAAAGAGTGTGGCATACCTAGGACATATAATTTCTGAATATGGGGTGTCAGTAGACCCAAAGAAAGAAGAGGCAATCAAGGATTGGCCACAACCGAAGACAGTAACTGAAGTAAGGAGTTTTCTTGGTTTAGCTGGCTATTATAGGAAGTTCATGGAAAAATTTTCGTCAATTGCCATTCCTCTTACTAAACTTACTCAGAAGAACTCAAAGTTCATTTGGAATGAAGCATGTGAGAAGAGTTTTGAAACCCTGAAAACAAAACTCGCAACTACTCTAGTATTAATCCTCCCTGAAGATGGCAAGGACTTCACAATATATAGTGACGCTTCAAAAGGAGGATTAGGGTGTGTACTTATGCAAGAGGGTCAGGTAATTGCTTATGCCTCACGGAAACTAAAACCATATGAGCAGAATTACCCCACTCAAGACTTGGAGTTAGCCGCAGTGGTATTTGCGCTTAAAATCTGGAGGCACTACCTTTATGGAGTAAAATGTGAAGTTTTTACTGACCACCAGAGCTTCAAGTACATTTTCGCCCAAAAAGAATTAAATATGAGGCAAAGAAGGTGGATGGAACTTCTAAAAGATTATGATTTGGTAATCAATTATCATCCGGGGTAAGGCGAATAAGGTGGCAGATGCTTTAAGCCGAAGAAACTTTGGAAAAGTAAGCTTATCTTCACTATCAGCACAATCAGGACTCCGGGAAACCATCAAATTGAAGCAGAACCAAGACACCTCCATCTTTAAAATTAAAGAACAGATCCAAGAAGGAAAACTTCCAGAATTTCAAATTGATGAGAATGGTATCCGTTGGATGGAAGGACAGTTGTATGTGCTCGATGTCGATGGAATTCGAGAAGAAGTAATGACCGAGGCACATAAATCAAGATTTTCAGTACATCCAGGAAGCACCAAAATGTACAGAGACCTGAAGAACAACTACTGGTGGAATGGAATGAAGAAAGACGTAGCCGTATTTGTTTCCAAATGCCTACCTGTCAACAAGTCAAGGCAGAACATCAAAGGCCTGGAGGACTTTTACAGCCATTGGAAATGCCAACATGGAAGTGGGATAACATCTCCATTGACTTTGTAGTCAGACTACCAAAATCAAGACAAGGTCATGATGGAATCTGGGTAATCGATGACAGATTGACGAAGTCTGCACATTTCTTACCGGAACGGATGACTTACAACCTGGATAAACTCGCTACCTTGTATATGGACAATATAGTGAGACTACATGGAGTCCCGACAAGTATACTGTCTGACAGAAATCCAAGATTTGTATCAAGATTCTGGAAAAGTTTTCAAAAGGCGATGGGAACCAAAGTCACTCTCAGCACAGCCTATCATCCTCAGACTGATGGCCAAACCGAGAGGACAATTCAAAACCTCGAGGACATGTTGAGAGCGTGTGCTCTGGATTTTCATGGAAATTGGAGTGAACAGTTACCCCTCATAGAATTCGCCTATAACAACAGCTATCACAGTAGCATCGAGATGGCTCCGTATGAAGCTTTGTATGGTAGAAGGTGTAGGTCGCCTCTATATTGGGATGAAGTCGGAGAAAAAGCGGTTACCGGACCAGAACTTGTACAAATAACCGTTGACAAAGTAGTGGTAATCAAAGAAAGACTCAAGGCAGCCCAAGATAGACAAAAGAGCTGGGCAGATTTGAAGAGGAGGCCGTTAGAATTGGAAATTGGTGAAAAAGCTTATGTCAAGGTCTCTTCTATGAAAGGAGTAGTTCGGTTCAGTAAATCCGGAAAGTTGAATCCGAGATATGTGGGACCGTTCGAAATACTAGAGAAGGTAGGAACCTTAGCCCACCGATTAGCGTTACCACCAGACATGGCCAGAATACATAACGTTTTCCACGTCTCACAGCTGAAGAAGTATGTCCTAGATCCTAATCATGTACTCAAAGTTACACCACTGATGATTGAAGGAAACCTCAACGAAGAACTCAAATACGAAGAAGTCCCTACCCGAATAGTGGACTCAAAAGACCAAGTGTTGAGAAATCGAACAATACCTTATGTCAAGGTACAGTGGTCAAATCATACTGAAAGAGAAGCAACTTGGGAACTCGAGGAGAAGATGCGATCACAATACCCTCATCTATTCGAAAGATCAAGCTAATGCATGTTTCGAGGACGAAACTTTCAATAAGGAGGGAGGGATGTGAGAACCCGGGATTTTACGATCCAAGACGAATCAAGTAAGTAATACGAACTTGAAGTTTAACTCAAACAAAGCTCTAAAATTTTCGTTCCAACTAGATAACTTGAATATTAACTTAGATTTCAGCTAACTTAACAAGAGGAAGTAACTTCAAAGCTCGGAGATTTACTCAACATGAAGCCAAGCTGCAAGTAACCGCATCCATCGAAGTATTGTCACGGGAGGAGTAAAACCCCAGCTCAAGGACTCGATCCTTCAGCTCGAAGAAGCTCAACCAAGCTTGTCCTAACAAGACCAAAAAGGGAGCTATAAGTTGAGCCAAGAGTTTAGACAAGTTAAATGTGCAAGAAATAACTTTTGCGTTAACCCATGATGGACCTGGCGGAGGAGCTAAGGGCTAGGACATAATGATGATGCAGGAAATGACCATTTAGAAAACCAAAGTGACATTTAAGGAGTGCATGAGATTTTGAACCACCATAATGATCACATTCAAACCCTTTCTTGGAGCCCAAGTGGTCGATGAAAGTGGCTAGGTGGAAGGTCTTTTTTTGCCTATAAATACCACTCACTTGGTTGAGAGAAAGCACACCACAAAACCTCTCAAATTTCGGTTCCCCTCACCCCTACAAGTCTCGGCCGAATTCAAGGAAGAATGAAGACATATTTTCGTGCAGTCCAGAGTGGTTTTTCCGTGTCAAAGTGCTGCCAGACTGAAGACAGAGTTTGTTATAGTTGCGCCGGAGTGCTGCCGAAATTTCAAGAGAAAGCTTTGTACAAGAAATCTGTAAGTGGGCTTTTGATTAAGTATTTGTTTCTATTTTGAACCTTGAATAAAAGTAATATGATATGCTTATAAGACCATGTTCTGTCTGGCCCCCATCTGTGTACACTGTTACGATTCGAAATTGAAATGAGATGAGAATTGTAATTCCGTTTGGCCCCCAATGGTGGGTATAAAACTATGTTCTGTCTGGCCCCCATCGGTGGGTATAAAACCGTGTTCTGACCTCACCCCTTAGAGGACTAACATATTGGGGACAATTTGACCACGAATATGAGATGAGTAACAGTATTGTGTTTTGTCTGTTCTGAAATGATCTGAATTGTTTCTGTTATGTTTCGAATCATTTGATAAGTTCCGTCTTTTATTCGGTTCGTTTCCGTCTGGTTAAGATAAGAAAATAAAATTTGAAAGCATGTTAAAGGAAATTTTTAAAGATTAAGTTCTATATGTATCTTGGAATCGATCGACCCCCACTTGCTGAGTGTTTCCCAAAACACTCACCCCCTTACAAATTTAAGATAAAAATGAAGAACAAATAAATGAGAAAGAGCAGGAATCTTTCTGGGGTTGGTGATCGATGGTCAAGAGCAAGAATCAAGTTATGCCTTATGTTTAGTTTTCCGCATGTCGCAACTCTGATGTATTTTATTTCATTGTCATTGTAAGACAATACTTTATTTATAAAAAAGACTGGTTTGATTTGATACGAGGCTTTATTGTTTTCAATATAATTGTTAAACAATGCCGGATGTCACCGATGCTTCGGACACGGGGCATGACAGAAATCGTATTTCCTTAGTGGGCACATAGAGTCCAATTAACCAATTATAATCCCGAATAATATCAGCCAATTATAATTTCTAAAATGTCGAATCCAATTGCATCCCTATGCAACCTCCGCGTGTTTTGCCTCACGTTTAATAAGGACCCAATAATATGACCCCGTTTATTTTCACGTGTCAAACCGACCCATCAATATTGAATTGTTGTAGACGGTCGCCATGAGTTCCCTCAATAATATGAGCCGAAATCATGGGAGTCCAGTCAATTCACATCATATGTCCAGTGGAAGTCACAGCTTTCCGGCGTCCAGGCCTCCCCAATATTATGAGCCAGACACTGTCCGCGGGTAACGATCAACATGCAACCACGGTTGATGGAAGGCAAGGAAAAATTAAACTCTTTTAATTTTTACTTTTACGGTTTGATATAAATTTTGAATCATATTCAAAATGAGTGATTTTAATTTAAAATTGTCTCATCTTTTTAATTTATAAATCGAGTGCCACGAGTTTGTATGTTTGACGGATTCATGCAACTATATTATCTAATAATATACATACATGCATACTACTATATATCGCATATATCATAATATGACATTCAACAATAAATAATGATGATCGATCGCCAACACTATTAGATCTATGTGAGCCAGACATGGATCCAGGTCCAAAACCTAGGTGAATGCAGGGATGCTAATGCAACTATTACAAGAGCTTCCAATATTTTTACATGTCTTCATCCTGTGCATCGGGCCCACCATCTTCCAGTCTTGATCTCCCACTATTTCTAATAATTATATTTAAATAGTCATGGCACATAAGGGATACATTTAATGGGGTGGGAACGGGCCATAAACCAGGCACACTTTAATAATATCAAATATTAAAAAAATGAACAAAATAGTAAAATATCCTAACATACACCAGACACATTGGTCAAGGTTCTCGATCATTCTTTATGCATTTAATATCAAATATTAACATCAATTAATTAACCAAATTTAATTAACTGACAAATCATATATCTAATAATTTTATCACTAACCACCACAATTATTAAAACATTTAATAAATTAAATAAACACCTTTATTTAATTTCCAATTAAATCAATAATAATTGATTTCTTTTAAAACTCATTTTTACCATAAATAATTAAAATCATATTCTAATTATTTATTTTACAAGAAAATTATTAATTTTCCAAATGAAAAATTGAACCAATTTTAAAAAATATCAATTTTGCCCAAAAATTTTAAAATTAAGAAAATTGCACCCTAGGCCCAAACAATTCAGGCCCAATAGTCCAGCACAGTTCCCGAGATAATCCCGGGCAGCCACCCTCGCTGCCTGAACGTTTCGGGCAATGGCGGCAGCCCCTGTGCGCTGGAGTGCAGGACGCCGTGGGCTTTGCGCGCTGGCGTCCCCACGCCGCGCGCGCACGCTTCGCGCTGCCATGCTGCGCGCGGGCATCCGACGCCGCGGCGCACGATGCACGCTGCCGTGCGCGTCCCTGCGTGCACGGACTGCCCGGAACAGTTCCGGGCAGATTAAAAAATAATTTTTTTTTTGTTTTCTGAAAAAAAATAATTTTGATGGTGTATCAATTTTCTGAAAATTTTCTTGTGTGGTTAGAAACAAATTATTCAATATCAAACCATACGTTTTTAGAAAAACCTTGGCTCTGATACCACTTTTGGATCTCGGTTTTCTCGTGCCCAAACGCAGCAGAAGTTTAAAATTTTTATTTTATTTTGACAATCAAAATATATTTGTTTTAGGCACTCGTATGGTTTTACGATCAAAACATTCATAGGGTGTAAAAATTTATACCTTTTGTGAATTAATCACACGGCTCCAACTATTCCGGGTTTAGCGGAGATAGCTCTTGTTGTAATTCTTTACGAACTTTCTTCAACCTCCAAATCAGGTCCACGACTGGAATATTTATTCCTCTTCTAAATTGCACTAGAAAAATAGAATATCTTTTTCCGTAGATGTGGGGCCCCGGGTCCGACATCTAATATTAATAATTATAAATATAACAAATCAAATGATTGAGTAAAATACATAATCAGTGGTTCTCCAACCGACATAAATAACTTTAAAATAATTTAAAGATCTCAAATACTTGAAATATAAATTTTAACATACCAAAATAAAGTAGTGAACCAAAGAAATCCAACATCATCACATAGCACCTAAGACCCGAGAATCCCGCTCTAACTCGTATCTCCTCGCCTTGAGCTGAACTCTGGCATTACAAGCCTCGCCTCACCTACCGTCAAGCACATGAAAACAAGAGGTAGCCGACGTGCCGGTGAGTATAAACCCAGTATAATACAATCAATAGCATATGAGATTTAAAATGACAAATAGTTCATATAATTTCATAAAGATGCAATATAATGTAATGCATGATCAGAAGCTGTAGGCTATCAATAAATCTCAAGATCAAGTGAATCATCTGGTCATAGGGTACCCAAGGGAAGAGAATCCCCCAGCAACATCCACCGACTCATCCGCTCGGGGTGGGTTGCTGTGTTCTACAATCCTAGGACTATGGTACGCCTATAGAGAGTGTTCTGGCCATAGCAGCGACCTCCGCATACACTATGCCAACTCAACTATAGCTCCATACATCCAACAAATCAGGAACTCATGGCGACCTCCGCCATATCAAATCTGAATCGACAAGTGGCTCAATATGCAATGTAATGATGCAAATCAATATCATCATCTCGATATCATAATAAACTCATCTCAAGACAACAATCATCATCAAATCACAAGTATTTCATCGAGCCATATAATTTTCAATTTAAAATAAAAATGATACTTTTACCTCGTATGTTATCGATCGTAACATACCTTTCAAATATCACCAAAATGAGATTGAAAGGTGTAGTCGAGAAGTCTTGAATCTTTGAAGTATACTATAACTCAAGAACTCGGTTCATTTATCAAAATGGAGCAGTTTCTGTACAAAATTCATAATTAATTCAATATTGCTTCAAATCAAGATCCGCGAATTGGATATGCAAGAAAACTCAAAGCCCAACAATTGTTTTTCGCAAAGTTTTGTCAAACAAAGTCACCCATTTGTTCATAATCTGAAACATACAACATCATTCTCACGAATTCTGCGTCAACACATTTCTGGCACACTTTATTATTTTGAGCATAACTTCTTCAATATCCAATGGAATCAAGCCAATTTGTTATCGTTTCGAAGATAAGACAATACTATATAACTTTTATTCGAACATCAAATTCAGAATCCAAACCGATTAATACCAGAATTTGAATAAACATAAGGCATGTACACAAATCTGCACTAACTCGGAATTCCAGAACAGTTTTACTAAAAATTACATATCTCTCTCATTTCTTTATGGAATTGAGTGATTTAAGAACCAAATCGAATCTAACTTGATGCTCTACAAGTTTGATGAAGACTGTAAAATCAAAATCCAAATTGAAACGTCCCATATACCCGAAATACAGTAGGCATAAAAACTGATCTTGCCCAAAAACAAGAAACCATGCTCACATCCATTTTAAATTCAAACCAACTCAATTATAACATCTTCAACATCTTAATATCTCAAATATCAACTCAAATATCAATTCTAAACTTCAACTCATTTCCAAACTTGAACAAAAATGAGAAATACTTACATCACCTTGAAGATCTTGAAGAGATGATCACAAATCTATCCTTATTTCATAATTTCCTTGAGCAAATCTCCCTTAAATTGAAGAAGAAATGTAAAGATGGAAGGAGATGGATGAGGATTTGCGTGGAGGAGAAAGGAAATGATTGAGAATGAGTGGTGGAAGTAAAAATAGCTTAAAAAATCAATTTTCGCATCTGTTAGCGCCGCAACGCCAATTTCTAGCGCCTCAGCGCCAAAATCCCGAACTGTTAGCGCCTAGGCGTCACTATGCTAGCGCCGCAGTGCTTGAATAGTGCCGATGAACAGTAACTTTTTTTTTTCAAAAATAAATTTTTTTTATTTAAATTCGGGTATTACAATTTCTCCCCTCTAAAAATATATTTTGTCCTCGAAATCAAATCATCAATTTCAAGTCTACGATGGAAAGATCAATACTGAAAATAGAAGCATACTTCATTTTTATAACTCTGGATATTTTTGTCTCATTTTGTTTTCTAATTCCCAAGTTGCCTCATCAACACCATGTCTGTTCCACTGCACTTTAATAATCAACGGTATCAATTTATTTCTGAGTTGCTTATCTTTTCTGTCTAGAATCTTAATAGGTCTCTCAATATAGCTCAAAGTCTGATCTAACTCAACCTCGTCAGGTGGCAGTACATGAGAAGGATCTGGATGATATTTCCTCAACATAGACACATGAAAAACATCATGAACACCTGATAATGCAGGAGGAAGAGCTAATCTATAAGCCAAATCACCAACACGTTCCAAAATCTCATACGGACCTACAAATCTCGGTGATAGCTTTCCTTTCTTTCCAAATCTAACTGTACCACAGAAAGGAGATATTTTCAGAAAAACTCTGTCACCTTTCTCAAATATCAATGGTCGTCTCCTGATGTTCGCATACTTAGCCTGCCTATCCTGAGCAGCTCGCATACGATTCTGAATCAATTTCACCTTCTCTGTCATATCTCTTATCATATCAGGTCCTACAATTGGTGCTTCAGATAAATCGTCCCAATACAAAGGAGATCGACACTTCCTGCCATATAGTGCTTCAAATGGTGAGATTCCAATGCTCACTTGATAATTGTTGTTATAAGAAAACTCGACAAGTGGTAACGAATCCTGCCAACCAATACCGAAATCCATCACTACAGCTCTTAGCATATCCTCTAATGTCTGAATAGTACGTTCTGACTGTCCGTCTGTCTGAGGATGATATGATGTACTCAAATGCAACTGAGTACCAAGGGCCTCTTGTAAACTCTGCCAAAAATGATAAGAAAATCTAGGATCACGATCTGATACAATGGACTTAGGTACACCATGCAATCTCAAAACTTCTCTAATGTACAATCTGGCCATCTGATCATGCCTATATGTCATTTGATAAGGAATGAAACACAAAGACTTGGTTAATCTGTCAACAATAACCCAAATTGCATCGCAACCCCTCGACGACCTCGGCAATTTCGTGACAAAGTCCATGGTGATATGGTCTTACTTCAATTCTGGAACCTTAAGGCTATGCAAAAGACCTCCTGGTCGCTTCTTTTCTACTTTCAATTGTTGACAATTCAAACATCGAGATACAAATTCTGCTATGTAAAATTTCATTCTTTTCCACCAAAATTGTTTCTTCAAGTCATTGTACATCTTTTTGCTTCCAGGATGTACACTGAATTTACTGCAATGAGCTTCACGCAAAATCTGTATACTCAACTCTGAAATATCAGGAACTACAATACGATCATTCACAAAAAAAATACCATCAGTATTGACCTGAAATTCAGACCGATGTCCTGATCTGACGAGTTCAACTGATTTCTGAATGCTTTGATCAACCCTTTGGGCCTCTCTAATTTTTACAAACAACTCTGGCTCTGCCTGAATCATAAATACTCTTATAGGTTGAGTATCTACCACAAAATCCAAACCAGAAAGACAACAGTCTTCTACTAGATCAGATACACTGCTAGTGATCAAGGACATACTGCATACTTTTCTGCTCAAAGCATCGGCTGCTGCATTAGACTTGCCTGGATAATATTTTATTTCGCAATCATAGTCTTTTAACAAGTCTAACCAACGTCTCTGTCTCATGTTCAGCTCCGCTTGTGAAAAGAGGTATTTCAAACTCTTATGATCAGTGAATATCTCAAATGTCTCCCCATACAAGTAGTGACGCCAAATCTTTAGAGAAAAAACCACTGCTGCTAGTTCCAAGTCATGCACTGGGTATTTAGACTCATGTGGCTTCAACTGTCGTGAAGCATAGGCAACAACACGACCATGCTGCATTAATACACAACCCAGTCCTTGATGTGAAGCATCAGTGTGCACTGTAAATCCTCCTACACCTGATGGAATAGTCAGAACTGGAGCACTAGTCAATCTCTTTTTAAATTCAACAAAACTAGTCTCACATGCCTGAGACCAAATAAATGGTGCATTTTTTTGTGTCAGCTGGGTAATTGGCCTCGCAATCTGTGAGAATCCTTCAATAAATCTGCGATAATATCCTGCCAAACCCATAAAACTACGCACCTCAGGAACTGATGTCGGTCTAGACCAATTGATGACTGCCTCAACTTTACTCGGATCAACTGATATACCAGAAATCGAAATCACATGTCCAAGAAAAAGCACTCTATCCAACCAAAACTCACATTTGGATAATTTAGCATACAACTAATCAGTTCTCAAAATCTGCAAAACAGCTCTCAAGTGCTTGGCATGCTCAAATTCAGATTTTGAATAAATAAGAATATCATCAATGAAGATCACAACAAATTGATCTATATACCGTTGAAACACACGGTTCATCAAATCCATAAATACCGCAGGCGCATTGGTCAACCCAAAAGGCATAACCAAAAATTCAAAATGCCCATACCTGGTACGAAAAGCAGTCTTAGGCACATCTGCCTCTTTAACTCTTAACTGATGATATCCAGATCTTAAATCAATATTAGAATATGCTGAAGAACCCTGCAACTTATCAAAGAGATCATCAATCCTTGGTAAATGATATTTATTCTTTACTGTGGCTTTATTCAATTGTCTATAATCGACACAAAGCCTCATAGACCCGTCTTTCTTTTTCACGAATGAAACCGGAGCACCCCAAGGTGAAACACTTGGTCTTATATATCCTTTAGCCAATAAATCCTCATGTTGTTCCTTTAGTTCCTTCAGTTCAATTGGCGTCATCCTATAAGGAGCTATAGAAATAGGCTGTGTACCTGACATCAACTCAATGTTGAACTCAATATCTCGGACTGGTGGAAATCCTGGAATTTCATCTAGAAATACATCTGAAAATTCACTAACAATTGGAATATCTATCAATTTAGGTACTGACCATGAAATATCAATTGCATACACCAAGAAACATTCTACTCCTTTCTGCAACAAACGAGTCATAGACAAAACAGATATCAAAGGAATCTTAGCTCGAGAACCCTTACCATAGAACGTCCAGTGATCTGTCAAATCAGGACTAAATTTAACAATCTTCTGAAAATAATCTACAGTTGCCCTGTATCTTGTCAGCATGTCAATGCCAACTATGCAGTCAAAATCAGACATCTCCAACACAATACAATCAAGTTCAATGACATTATCCTCATAACAAAATTCACAACCATTTATCATTTCAGCTGACTTCATCACTTTGCCCAGTGGAGTAGAAATAGATAATGTAGATGATAATGGCATAGAATGCAACGAATGCAATGTGACAAAGTGCTCAGCTATGAAAGTATGTGATGCACCAGTATCCATCAAAACATAAGCAGGGTAACCTGAGAGAACACAATTACCTGCAATGACATTATCTGGAGCATTATGTGCCTCATCCTCAGTGAGTGCAAAAACTCGGGCTTGTTGTCTAGGTGGTTGTCCTACCCTGTGGCTACCAGTCTGTTTGTTCTGATCTGACCGGTTTGACTGCTGATAGGAATGAACTGTAGGGGTCTGGCGGTTCTGGTGAGGTGTCTGTCTCGATGATCCCCCACTCTGAGATATATCACTGCCACGGTTAGGACACACTCGAGCATAGTGTCCCACCTGATTACACAAGTGACAAGCTCTCGAGACTCCTTTACATTGATCGGTATAATGTCTACCGCCACATTGACCACAAGTCAGGCCTGAATAACCAGTGCTCTGAACTGAACCAGACTGTCTCGATCCACTAGAACTCGAAAAATTACTGCCATGCCTCTTAAATTGTTTCTCTCTAGCCCTAAACTGCTCTCTTATGTTGCCACTGTTACCGCTACTATTACCATGCCTGAACTGCTGTCGATTCTTTGGCTGTTGGGATCGTTGCATATACTGAGAACCTCTCTGCCTAATGATTCCGGTTTCAGCTCCTTTGGCTTGATCAAGAGCCTCAGCAAAAGTGTTAGGCCTTCCAATATTAACCAGGGTAAAGATATCAGAATTAAGACCATTTATGAAGTGATCGGCCTTAGCTTCTTCATCAGATGCTACATGAGGAGCAAATCTCAGTAAATTTGAGAACTTAGCGACATAGTCCTCAACATTCAGATTTCCCTGCTTCAAATTTGCAAACTCGGCTCCCCTATCTTTCCTGTATGAGGTAGGAAAGAAACGCTGATAAAATTTAGATTTAAAGATATCCCAGGCAACAATCATACCTCGACTCTCTAAAGCTTTCTTGGTCATGATCCACCAACTTTTAGCAACATCCAATAACTGATGAACAACTAACTTGATTCTACGATTATCTGGATACTCAAGAGATTCAAATAATTGGTCCGTATTCTCCAACCAGTTCTCACACTCTAATGCATTCTCTGTACCCTTCAACATCGGTGGGTGCAAAGACTGAAATCTGGCTAACAGTATCTCCATCGGAGTCGGAGTTATATCCATCTGAGTATGAGTAGCACTGCCCTGATCTTGTGCCACTGGTACGTTCTGTCTAGGTCTACCACGATCTATACCTCGAGTAGCCATGTCTGATATACAATAGATCAAACACATATAAAATAACAATATCATAATCATCTCAATCTTGTATCATTCATCTCTGGCACTCGAGACTCAATAATCTCAAAATAAAGCTCAACAATATAATATCTCAATTATAATCATGTATTTCACAGTATGGCACAATGAAAATGCTAGCAAATATATCACATGATCAAGCAATTCGAACTGACTCGATTTACCCTGTTCCCAAATATCATATGCTCTGATACCACTTAATGTGGGGCCCCGGGTCCGACATCTAATATTAATAATTATAAATGTAACGAATCAAATGATTGAGTAAAATACATAATCAGTGGTTCACCAACCGACATAAATATCGTTAAAATAATTTAAAGATCTCAAATACTTGAAATATAAATTTTAACATGCCAAAATAAAGTAGTGAACCAAAGAAATCCAACATCATCACATAGCTCCTAAGACCCGAGAATCCCACTCTAACTCGTATCTCCTCGCCTTGAGCTGAACTCTGGCATCCCAAGCCTCGCCTCACCTACCGTCAAGCACATGAAAACAAGAGGTAGCCGACGTGCCGGTGAGTATAAACCCAGTATCATACAATCAAAAACATATGAGATTTAAAATGACAAATAGTTCATATAATTTCATAAAGATGCAATATAATGCAATGCATGATCAGAAGCTGTGGGCTATCAATAAATCTCAAGATCAAGTGAATCATCTGGTCATAGGGTACCCAAGGGAAGAGAATCCCCCAGCAACATCAACCGACTCATCCGCTGGGGGTGGGTTGCTGTGTTCTACAATCCCAGGACTATGGTACGCCTATAGAGAGTGTTCAGGCCATAGCAGCGACCGCCGCATAAACTATGCCAACTCAACTATAGCCCGCCCCATACGTCCAACAAATCAATAAATCAAGGCGACCTCCGCCATATCATATCTGAATCGACAAGTGGCTCAATATGCAATGTAATGATGCAAATCAATATCATCATCTCGATATCATAATAAACTCATCTCAAGACAACAATCATCATCAATTCACAAGTATTTCATCGAGCCATAGAATTTTCAATTTAAAATAAAAATGATACTTTTACCTCGTATGTTACCGACCGTAACATACCTTTCAAATATTACCAAAAGGAGATTGAAAGGTGTAGTTGAGAAGTCTTGAATCTTTGAAGTATACTATAACTCAAGAACTCGGTTCATTTATCAAAATAGAGCAGTTTCTGTACAAAATTCATAATTAATTCAATATTGCTTCAAATCAAGATCCGCGAATTGGATATGCAAGAAAACTCAAANATACTCTATAACTTTTATTTGAACATCAAATTCAGAATCCAAACCGATTAATACCAGAATTTGAATAAACATAAGGCATGTACACAAATCTGCACTAACTCGGAATTCCAGAACAGTTTTACTAAAAATTACATATCTCTCTCATTTCTTTATGGAATTGAGTGATTTAAGAACCAAATCGAAGCTAACTTGATGCTCTACAAGTTTGATGAAGACCGTAAAATCAAAATCCAAATTGAAACGTCCCATATACCCGAAATACAGTAGGCATAAAAACTGATCTTGCCCAAAAACAAGAAACCATGCTCACATCCATTTTAAATTCAAACCAACTCAATTATAACATCTTCAACATCTTAATATCTCAAATATCAACTCAAATATCAATTCTAAACTTCAACTCATTTCCAAACTTGAACAAAAATGAGAAATACTTACATCACCTTGAAGATCTTGAAGAGATGATCACAAATCTATCCTTATTTCATAATTTCCTTGAGCAAATCTCCCTTAAATTGAAGAAGAAATGTAAAGATGGAAGGAGATGGATGAGGATTTGCGTGGAGGAGAAAGGAAATGATTGAGAATGAGTGGTGGAAGTAAAAATAGCTTAAAAAATCAATTTTCGCATCTGTTAGCGCCGCTACGCCACTTTCTAGCGCCTCAGCGCCAAAATCCCGATCTGTCAGCGCCTAGGCGTCACTACTATGCTAGCGCCGCAGCGCTTGAATAGTGCCGATGAACAGTAACTTTTTTTTTTCAAATATGTTTTTTTTTAAATTCGGGTATTACAGTAGAGATAGAACACAATTTGGTTCAAAATCCTTTTGAGAGTACAAAATTATTTTTGCATATTGTAAGAGCCGAAAAAAAATTCTAGCAATTCATTGAAACTCTCGAATGAACCTATGCAAAATGGAATAAAGAAATCTTAATATTTCTTTAATCATGATTTACTTAATTAATCTCATTAATTAAGTAAACTAAATATTCGGAGGATTTAAAGTTGTGATTTTCGAGAATCACACACAATGAAAATTAGTGTGTTGTGGAGGCTAGGGTTTTTGTCTTGATCACTCCTATTTATAATCCAGCCAAAACCTAATACACATAATTAACATTAATGGGCTTGATTAATTAATTGGGCTAGTCCAACTAGTTTAATTAATTAATCAAAGTCCATTAAGAACTTTAATTATTTAGTATGTTGGACTTGTACTCCTACAAGCCCATTAAACATACTTTTCACTATATTTAATTTAATATTTAATAAACTCAACCTTTGAGCTTAATAAACTAAATACATTATAAATTCAACATTTGAATTTAATATTTAAATTATAAATTCAACTCCTTGAATTTTATCACCTCCAAAATTTAATATTTAATAAACCCAACTTTTGAGTTTAATAAATTAAATTATCAAATTTTATAAATTCAACTCCTTGAATTTATTCTCTCCAAATTTCATAAATTCAACTTCTTGAATTTACTATCTCATAAATTCAACTCCTTGAATTTATTTTCTCAAAATTTAATTATCATAAATTGAAGGAGTTGAATTTACTATATCATAATATAAATTCAACTCCTTGAATTTATACTCTCAAAATTTAATTATCATAAATTCAACTCCTTGAATTTACTATATAAGATAAATTCAACTTCTTGAATTTATTCTCTCAACGGGAACAAATGATCCAGTGCTTGTGTGACCCTCAATGGTTCAGGGATACAGCTAGCCGTGGGTTCACAACTCCTTGTGATTCAGAATAACATTTATTCTTATTCGGGCTTATCCTAGTTAGCCCCATTCTTTTCATCAACACCTTGATCAAGAATGTCAGAACTCATTTCTTATTGCACCCATCAGATCATGGTAAAAACGTCTAGTTCCATAGCCCCACGATCCCCTAGGTATCACTGATAGTGCCTGCAAGAACCATTCGATTATGATTAACGTACAGTACGGTCCCTTCATCTCATATATCCCGATCGAATCTACAACCATTGGTTCATCGAGGGTTGCATATTAATTCGATAACTATGTGACACATATAATAGTGGCATCGCATGTACTATTGGAGAACTCCTTCCCTAACGTATATCTCATACTCTGGCCAGAGATTCCACGCACTATTATTTCATCAGATCACATAGGATATCCACACCCGTAGGTGAGCGGCGAATCCCTGACTACAATGCACTGGCTCCTATATGTGTCGCAACTTTACCCAATCTCGCCACCTGATGACTCTCCTGGAGCCGGTAAACGAGTCAAAGCACAACCCTAGCATATAGAGCCTCAGTGATGTCCCGGGTCGTAAGGACTAATGGTGTACAATCATAACCACGGACTTATCCTCTCGATGAATGATAACCAATTGGAAAGTCCGAGGGAGGGTTGTTCGGTATAATCATCATATGACTACCCATCTGCATGTTTGGACATCTCTATGCCCTTACCAAGAAACGCAGTACACAACATCACAGATGCTAGTCTCAAGCTCAAGCGACCTTTATCCCTGTTTTAGGCGGCTGAATTGACTAGGAACGAATTTAGAATATGTAGTGTTTACAAATGAGTTTCAACATCGAATTACGATTCATTTGTATTAAAGCATAATCAAGGACTTTATATATGCTGCTTGCAAGGGTATACAGCTAAAGTATAACGAAACCATTAAAAATTAAATTATATTAAAATAAAGATTTTTTATTACAACTGAGTCAATAAAATCCCTAGCCAACAGTTGGCTTACAGGGCATCTACTCTAACACTTTGCGTTTAAAACGCTCGAAATACGAATACCGTAGCGGTGAAAGTCGGTGACGAACGGAGGACGATTTCTATTTTTTTCTACCCTTTTCTCTTGGCAAAACTCCACCGAAAACCCACCTTGGGATGTACGGGAGTTGGGTGATCGTTGTTGGAAGGAAGAAAGAGAAAAGAAAGCGAAGAACGAAGGATTAAAAAAATTCAAAACTACTTTGCCCCAAGAACTAAAGTCTCGGCCGATTCCTTCTTTATTTTACAATTTACGTAACTTTTAGTGTGTGTTCGGTGTGTTTGTGTGTGTAGGTGAGTAGGTGTGTGTGTGGTTGGGTTTAGGTATAAATAAAAAAAACAAAAAGGCTTTTTAACTCTTAAAATAATAGGCTTAATCAACACTAGTTTTTTTTTAATTAATAATTTAGGCCCATTAAAATTAATAAAATCATTAGGCCTAAATTAAAAGATTTAAAATATATAAATCCAAAAATCCCTTATAAATTAAATAAAATTCCTTGTTCCTACAAATTAATTTAAATTTGATCTTAAAATGCTAAAATTCTTAAAATATTTAAAATAACTATTTTCTTAACTAAAAATAAAATTTTAGCTTTTAAAATTTTAACACCTTAGTCGTCTCCGTTCCGGCCAACTACCGATATTCGTCTAAAAATCTTTAAATCATGAATCAAACAAAATTACACAATTAATCATTTAGTCAATCAAAATATATCATTCATACATCTAAAATCATTTAATTAAAATATTTTAGCAATTTAATAATTTTCATACATGCGGTCTGAATGGACTGATTTCGGACGTTACAGTGTCTAAGCATGACATGCCTTGTTTATTGAAAAAGTTGCCTCCAACCCTTCACCTCCCTTGCATGCATTTTATTTGGCCTTGTAACAAATACAAAGCCCATGGACTTTTATTTAAATATCTCAAACAAATTTTAAAGCAACTAAACCTTACTTGATATTACTCAATCTCACTAGTTGAATAATTATTTCCTATTGGGCTCTACAAGACCCAATGTTATTTAATTAATTCAACACTTGAATTAATTTAATTATTTGGATTCTACTAGGTCCACTAGTGTTTAATTATTTCAACACTTGAATTAATTTAATTTAGTCCATAATAATGTTTATGAAAATCACAATTTTCAAATACGTTATTTATTTGAGCCATCTTTTAATTTAGGAACACTTTTACAAATTAAAAGTTACATTCCCATAATACTCTTATAGAAGGCATACTTCTATTTTTCTTTGCGCTTATAAACTCTTTTATAATCTGTTCAACACATTGAACTATTTTCCTTCTCAACGGGATCTAGAAAGTTAGCACTTGTGTGATCCTCAATGGTTCAATGATACAACTAGCCGTGGGTTCAAATCTTAATGTGATTCGGGACTAAACATGTCCTTATATGAGCATACCCAAGTTGCTCCATTCTTACTTATCAACTCCTTGATAATAAGAACGTCAGAACTCATGTCTGTAGTACCGAACCAATCATGTAAAACGCCTAGACGCATCGCTTACATGATTCCGTAGGTATCAAATGATAGTGCATGAAAGAACCAATCTATTATGGTTAGCGTACAGTACGGTCTCTTCATCTCATATATCCCGACCGATTTGACAACTATTTGTGTATCGAGAGTTGTCGAAAAATCGATACTATGTGTCATGTCGTCGTTGCATCGATGGTGCAATCTATGAAACTCCTTTCATAATTACCACCAACACTCTGATCAGAGATTTCAAATTATATACACATGATATAACATAGGATATCCATACCTGAAGGTAAGCGGTCAATCCCCGACTACAATGCATCGACTCCTATATGTTTCGACAAAACACCCAACCTTGCCACCTGTTGACCCTATAAGAGTCGGTAAACAAGTCAAAGTGTAATGCAAACATATAGAGTCTCAATATTGTCCCGGGTCATAAGGTCTAATGGTGTACAACCATAAACTAGGACGTTTCCACTAGATAATTGAAAACCACTTAGAAAGTCCTTTATGGAGGGTTGTTCCGTACACTCTACAAGGAGCACCTATCTGCATGCTCGGACATCACAATGTCCCCTACCAATGAAACATGGAACTCACATCGCAGATACTAGTCTCAAACGCAAGCGGCCTTTATCCTTCTTAATGGCGGCTGAATCGACTAGGAACTGTTTAGAATATACAGTATTCAAAATAAGAGTTTAATGATACTCATCATATGAGCATCTCATATTCTTTCTACTATTTGTATATTCAAAGATTTTATCTGTGCTCTTAGCATGTGTAAACAGATAAAGATGTGCCAAAGCAATAATTTCAAATATTATTAAAATAAAGATTGTTTGTACATACAGTTTAACCATGAACCATCGGTCAACACTTGGCTCGACGGACACCTACTCTAACAATAATAACTACTCAACTCCTAGACAAAATCACACAAGGGAAAGCGTAGACCCGCATCTAATTGATGTTGGAAAAAAGTATTACAATCTTTGGGAGCTAGATAGGGTCGGTCTTCAGGGGTGGGAATGATGATCTTATGGAAAGAGAGAATATGCCACGAAGCCCTAAGGTCCGAATCATTAGTAGGAGAGATGTGGGATGATAGGTGGCCGTACCATAGATTATCGATGTTGGATATATTCATCTGTTGGTTCACATGACGGATTTCCTTACCGGGACGACTATGATTTACAATCTCCTCCTCGTGGGAGTTGGGGGAAAATTCAGGATCTTCTAAGGCAATCCTAGTCTCATCAAACTCGCTAGACCTCTCGTAATCGCTCGAGGAAGTGAACTCAGAATCAAATGAAGACATGGGTGTTAAGGATAACTAAACAAACAGAGGAGAAAACATACCCGGAAAAAACGTCGGAAAAAACTCGAGGAACATGACCAAGGGAACGAGTAGGTGGTGGGCGGAGCGAGGGTGCTCGAAGAAGCGTGCGGAGGCGACGTGCTACGCTCGAGGAAGGGCGAAGCTGTTGGGCGAGAAGGGTGAGGGCGAGCACTTGTAGGCGAGGGGATGCGCTCGAGGCGGGTTTGCTAGGCCAGATAGGGTAGGGGCTACCGGCAAAGGTCAAAGGGCGATGCAGGATTGGCGAGAGATGTTGCGAGGCGAAGGGCGAGGAAGGAGAGGCGGAGGGCGACAGGCGTTGATGTGGCTAAGGTGAGGAGCCCGTGCAGAGTGGCAAGGGGCGAGGAGATGAGCGACGAGGCATGGATAGGGGCGAGGCGGGGCTAGGGGATGGGAAAGAAGGGCGAGGGCAAGCAGTGTGGGCTATGGCGAGTGAAGGGCGAGGGCGAGGGCGAGATCGAGGGCGAGGGCGAGGGCGAACATCAAGGGCAAAGTGAGGCTGTGGGGAGGGTAGACGGCAAGGAGGGCGAGCGGCGAGGCACGAGCGGCGAGGGTTTGCGGAAGAGAAGGGCGAGGGCGAAAAGAAGGGATGAGACGAGGCGAGAGGAAAAAAAGGGTGAGGGCACTGCGCAGAAGGCGAGGCTGCGCGAGGGGTGATGCGAGGATGGGGCGAAGGCTGAAGGCATGGGCAGAGAAGCTAGGCGAGGGCTCGGGTGGGGCTGTGGGCGAGAGAAAATATTAAGGGGAGACATGATAATGAAACGAGGAGGGACATCTATTTATAGAGGAACAAAAAAATGAATGAAATGAAGGGTTATTGATGGATAGCGTGTGTTGTGACTTTGATTGTTGCACTCCCAAGAGCATGTTGTCCACAAGTAGTATAATTCGGTGAGTCCAAATATCGTATCTAAAGAGAAGCTAAGGTAATTACAAGTCCACTACAATGTCCATTTGTTTTGTTTTGTTTTTCTTTTAATTGTTTTAATCTTTAATTGATAATTTTAATTGTTCAAATTTTAATTTAAGTAGTTGAGATTAGAGGATCCACTCTTAGTATTTTAATAAAGTTAACATTAATGAACATTATTGAAATCCACTTATTAAAATGGTTCCAATATATTAAATAATCATATTTATATTATGTTATATATTATATCTTATAAGTATATAATATATATCAAAACTTATAAATGTTGTCAAGTATTTATTGTGATATATGTAAATTTGTAAACACTAAATCAAGGTTCCCACTTTAAATTGTTGGTAAAACCAAACAAACATTTAAATGGTACCAAGAAATTAATATAATGATATATTTATATATAATAAATCAAGGCATTCACTTTAAATGGTTTGTAATACCAAACTAACATTTAAATGGTTCCAAAATTTAGTGTAACATATAGAAACAATAAATCAAAACTCTCACTTATAAGTATGGTATAAAAATGATTAAAGAAATAAATATAACATAAACAATAAATAATGGTTAAATAATATAAAACATAGATTCTTACCTTTTAACAACCTTATTATCATGTCAATAGTTTCACCATTTCATCTCAACTTTAGGAAGTTAGCTATTCATTATTCAAAGTGTAAAACTTTGAATATGAAATTAACATGCTAATTATATTTAAATGAAGAAATAAAGAAAAAATAAAGATAGAAATATTATGAACTCAAAGGTTTGTTCATAGAATGAGGGATATCTCAATTTATTACAATGCACCCCTATTTATAGCCAAATTTGGGGAGACAACCACAAATAAAATATTATTTTTTTACACATAAGTCTTTATTGGTGTTTCAAGAAATTATATTTTAATACACATCATTTTTAAAAATCTTTCCATCTGAATTTTCTTTTCTACATAAAATAAAACGTGTAGATAATTGAGTTGTTTGAATTGTGTTATTTTTTTTAACCATTTGACCAAGTAATTGGAGAGATATGGTCAAAATGCTAGAGCATGGTAAAACTGCCACTCCTTCATTAACTTTATTTGTTGCTTAATTTGATCACAATTGTGAGAATATTTTTATCTCATGCTTGTCACTAATATTGTAGATATTATCATCAACTTTCTACAGGTCCAAGAATCATCTTAATCCCATTTGCAACGCCAAGGTTATTCTTGTTTTATCGAACCTGTAAAAATAGTAAAAACTTATAATTACGCACCTACTTATATTTTATACAATTTATTATAAAACATATAATATTTAAACATTTAATAAAACAAAAACTATAAATTTATATTATAAAACATTTAATTAATATACAATTTTTTATCTTTATCACACTCCCCAACCAGCTTATTGCTAGTCCCTAGAAATTTAGGCGTTAATAGCAACACAAAACAAATTGATTAATTTAAATAAAAATGTAATCGGAACTATCCAAGTGTTTAAATTAGATTTGAAAATTTTCAAATTTATATCGAGATCATCCTAATTATAATTTATGAAATAATCTAAGATGATCAATTCAAAGCTTATTTTCAGGTAATTAAAATGTACTTGGCCTTCAGAAATTTCTAGTAAGAGTCTCAAATTCATATCCTCACAGGTTAATAAATGTTTCAATTATGGGAACGATTTCTCTCATGGAGTTAAAATTCAGATAAATGCTCAGGAAAATAGTTTACAAAATGTAGACAGACAAACGATCCAGATTAATCAAAAGATAGGAAATCTATTGATTCAAAATCTAGTTTTTCTTATTTTATATATATA
>NC_133315.1:11688797-11841136 GCF_012295235.1 Primulina huaijiensis | reverse complement strand
GAATCAATGATCCAACTTTCTTTTCTTACTGCTTGATTGCGACCAATTGATCTTTTCTATCATCGGATCATGCTTATGAACAAAAGCTTCCAAATCATCAATTAATTGGTCGGCAGTTGAAGCAGAAACGAGCATTCGTCGTGAATTTTCTAAAAATGAAATTATGTTCTACAGCTTTATCAAGAAATGTCAACAAACTGTCATAATAATAATTGATATTCAACAAGCCCACAGGTTTATTATGTATATTAAGTTGTGAAACGTCTGCCTTTCTTTTGCTTAAAAAGTACTAGAAATTTTTTTTTTCCCTAGCATCGGCCGAACCACAAAAGTTACATAAAATATTTTGGAACCATTTAAAAGTAAAACAACCAACTATATTTTTTAGAAATACAGCACATACTATAATCTCTCAAAAATATCTCAAACCATAAATGTAAGTCATAAAAATATCCTTAACATAATTTAAAATCATAAATCATAAACTAGTGCGGAAAACTAGCGTCGGTCCTCGAGTTATGTGCACCTACAGTCCAGCAAAGTCAACCATCAAGACCTCCATAAACATTATTATCATAATCACCTGCATCAATCACACCAAGTTCGTCTAAAGACTCAACACGTCATATTCTTGATGGGAAGTAATACGTATAAAACCACAAGCAACAGTGAAAAATACTTGTACTTAAAATATCGTTTTCATGAAGATGCATAAACTCCAAACATGAACATTTTCGTAAACCTTTTTATGATGCATGCACTTTAAATAGAAACATTTTCATAATGATGCATCAACTTTAAACATAAACATTTTCATGACATGCATAGCGTAAACCTCAACTTTTTCCTTTTACCCCAACATGACATAACATAAAACTTTTTTCATGATCATAAACATTTTTCCTTTTCCTTTTTCTTTTCATTTTCCTTTGTTGAATTCAGATCGTTAATTGTGACTTTTCTTAAACCTCAAAATTCGATGGATCCATCTACATGAAACCGCAGTACTGGGCTGCGGGGGACACCAGCAACACTCTCACCGATCAACTAGGCCCTGGCCTATCCTCTTTCGAATAGCAATACGATCGTCGGGGTTCCCTCTAGGGTCTTTTCTCATAAATAGGGACCCTCTGGGACCTTTTCCCCTCACGATATTCTCATTCTTACCGTTACCTCATACCGTTACCACATACCGTTACCTCATATTCGTAATAATGGAAATACGATCGGCGGGCTCCCACTGGGACCGTCCCCTCACGATATCTCCAACAATATCGAATTAGTCACAATTACTTCACTTCCTTCAATGTTTACATTCTCATTACTTTATAAAAATCATGCAGAACATATAATTTTGTTTTTGAAACCAAGCATGCAACATGTCTTCCTTAAATCATAAAAATCACATAGACATTTAAAAATCATAATTTAACATGTAAAAATTCATAAACATTTGAAATAATCATTTTAACCTCAAAACATTTAAAATAACATTTTGACATATTAAATCATAAACATATAAAATTCCCTAAACATTTAAAATGTTATTTAATATATAAAATCCCATAAATATTTATAACTATAGAAAAAATTTATATTAGCACATAAAACAACATCCAGGGTACTGTCATGACGTTTACTAATTTTTAGTTGTGAAAAGAACGTTTTACCTCTGGACGTAAAATTTCCCGTTCTTGACATTTTCTTAATTTCATTAACTCTAACATGTCCCAAATAATTATTTAAGTTTACTTGAATTTTCTCATATTTTTATTTGTCTTAAATCGATAACTTTTAATTTATTCTTTAAATATAATATATTAATGCATTTTATTCCCGAATTAAACCAAACCTTAATATAAAATTCCCAAATTAAAAAATTAGAATTTTAATAATTATTTAAGCTTAAATATAATTTTCCATAATTTTAAGAAGCATAAAACTAGGCGTTTCAATTAACTCGTTAATTAGCGTTTCGTGCGGCGATTAAATCCCGAATAAATCCAAAACTACATATTTTGATCTCAAATTATTAACATAGCATTTTTATTACCAATTCTACCCTTCCAAGTCATGAGCCACCCACGTGGACCCATGGATCTATTTTTCCTTCTTTATTTTTTGTTTTTGACACACTAACGAACCCGCCAAGCCATCTCCCAATTTACTCGAGCCACGCCCGAGCCACCTTGAGCCAAAACCTAGCCAACCCATCTAGGAACCCTCTTGACCAAGCCCAAGCCCTAGACCAACCCCTTAAACCCTCAAAACGCCTGTTGCACACTACACCAGATTGCATGTGTGTGTGCGTGTGAGGTGTTTGCTTGTATTGGGACTCTTCTCCTCCTAAGAACCTTACAGCCACCTAACCATCTACCAGCACTGACCCTCACCGAGCCTAGACCATACTTAGACCCAGCCTGACCCAGCCCAAGCCCTCGAAACTCACCCCCCAACCCACGCACAAACCCAGCAACCAAGTACCAGATTTGCCCGCACTTTGTGATCTTCCCTCATGTTTTGCACCTCCAGCTAAGCCAGCAGCGAACCCTCTTGAGCCAACCTCAACCCAGACCCCCTATGGACCCTACTGAAACCTTAGAACATATGGACTCGACCCCAAGCTCCAAAACCGAAGCTCCACCAGCAATAGCATAATATGGTAGAGAAACCCACCTACCTTGGACTCCACGTTTCTGTAGATAGGACCTAACCAACCACACCAGACCTTGAACCAACCTTTTGTGCCCCTTCTTAGGGCCATAAGGACCTAACCTAGCCAAGCACCAAAGCCCCTGGCCGAGCCACAGCCCCTGCACAAATTGTTGTACCCTGCGCTACCCTTTTGCTAGGACTCCTCCCCAGCCCCTGGTCTCAAGTTCTAGCATGGCTAGGACTCTTCCCTTGACCCCTCATGGACCCTAGTCAAGCTCTGGTCCAGCCCCGACCAAGCCCCATGATGCCATGCATAGAAACGAGGCAACAGGCCACATACAGGCACACAACCTTCAAACTCTCGGCCCTTCCTACTGAATTTTTGCCCACCGTTTCTACCCTTGTTTTCTCAATTATTTATCATGTTTTGGCTATAAATCATTTCATATTAATACCCAATCCATGGCAGCCCTTAGGTACATGAAATTCATGGTTTTTGGATCAAGATACATGTTTTAAAAATCATACAAGGTGTATATACGAAAATCTTCAAAGGTGCAACTTATTTTCATGCAATTTCAACATAAAATAAATAATATGGTGTTATGATGAGTAAAAGAAGAATATGACGTGCCTTTGCGGTTTAAACGCACGAAAAACCGTTGACGACGAAGAACGTGACGAGGAGACGATGGCTAGGAAACTACCCCTTGTAATACCGAAATTCCCCTTCAATTTTTGAGTGTTTTTATCGTGTATAAGGGGGTGGGGAGAGTTTGAGTTGTTTAAAAGTGTGTGGCCGTGTGTAGTGTGGGTGGGGGAAAAGGTTTAATATAATAAATAATCATATATTTATTAATCAAGGCTTAGGCCTAATAAGCCCTCAAATTAGGCCAAATTATCTTTAGTTAAATAATAAAAATTATTTTGTTTAAAATAGTTTGTGAATTTATTAGCCGGGTTGCCATTAAGTTCGTATTTTTGTTGAAAAACCAACACCGATAAAATTTACGTCCCGACGTATAAAATCACCTCAAAACCCCTTATTTTCAAAAATAAGAAAAAGCATCACCCTTAATTTAAATTATCAAAAACAATTATTTAATAAAAACATTTTTTATTTTTTTCGGCCATCGGTCTCCGTTCTCCGATCGCAAATCGAATAACCTTTAAAAATAAATTTTTATGCAACAATGTAAAAAATATAATTTAAACATGCAAATATGCACAACATAATTAATTTATGCAATTAAAACAAGTAATTAAAATACAAGAGAATTTAATAATTTCATTCATGTGGTTTGCGTGGACCTTAAAATTTTCGGGGCGTTACAATCTCCCCCCCTTAAATTGAATTTCGTCCCCGAAATTCGCTTTAAGTTCTAGAATATCCTTACGTCTTCTAGATCCCAATTAAACTTTCCTTCTAAATCCTTATTTTCAAATCGTAACTTAAAAGACCCATAATGACCTAGTGCTATACTATTATAACCCCGAATTTTAATTTTTCTTACAATTCCTATTATTAAAAGATGAATGATCATGCTTATCGTATATATTACTTTCCTTGTTTTATACCCAAAATTCTCATGGACTTATAAAATTTCAATCTTAAAATCTCAAACGCGTTCGCTAACGCTTAGATTTTCAAGCTTAATATTGATTCATACTTAAAAATCCTTGATTACCATTCCTTACAACCCTATAACCAAGATATCATAGGGTTCTAAATATTCTTAAAAGTTTACATCATAAAAAATTCTTATCAATTAAAACATCAAATTATCGTTTATTGTTAAATTAGTCCTCAATTTCCTTAACACTTGCAAAATAAATTCTTAATTTCCCAAAAAATTATCTTAATTGCTCCTTAATTTCAAAAATTCTACAGTTAACCCATAAGTTCTCGGTATTCTTAATTTTCTTCTACAGTTTTTCCATAACATAATTTCAATAATTTAAACTTATTTACCCAAAAATCAATTCCTATAACCCATCTTACCTTTCATCAAAACTTAAAATCCCAATTTATACATTTCTATACTCCCAAAGTCGTTACAAATCCTCAAATCATTATTACTTATGAGTAATTCCCAAAAATTAATTCAACTAGTAACCACAAATCACAAATATTTTCTTTTAAAAACTACATGTCCCAAAAGCATTCATAATATTCACGACTAACTTATGGCCCAAAAAGTAGAACGTCAATACTAAAACCCAAAAATCAACATAGTCTAATTCCACCACGAAGCCAACATGCGTTAAAATCAAATAATTTCTTATTTCATTTCATATAACGTATAAAAATTCCAAAGTATATAAAACATATATTATCATGAAGCTATTAAACATGTGACGTAAACATATAATTCATGTACTTATGCAGGTAACATCATAAGATCACATAAAGCATAAAACTTACAAATTTGAGGCATGATGACTGATTTTTCTGGCGCTGATGGTGGCACAACCCTTTACAGGACCATTGCTCTGATACCAACTGAAACGTCTGCCTTTTTTTTGCTTAAAAAGTACTAGAATTTTTTTTTAAACCTCCCTAGCATCGGCCGAACCACAAAAGTTACATAAAATATTTGGAACCATTTTAAAAGTAAAACAACCAACTATATATTTGAGAAATACATCCCATACTATAATCTATCAAAAATCTCTCAAACCATAAATGTAAGTCATAAAAATATCCTTAACATAATTTAAAATCATAAATCATAAATTAGTGCGGAAAACTAACGTCGGTTCTCGGGTTATGTGCACCTTCAGTTCAGCAAAGTCAACCATCAAGACCTCCATAAATATTATTATCATAATCACCTGCATCAATCACACCTAGTGAGTCTAAAAACTCAACACGTCATATTTTTGATAACAAGTAATACATATAAAACCACTAGCAACAGTGAAAAATACTTGTACTTAAAATATCGTTTTCATGAAGATGCATAAACTTCAAACATGAACATTTTCGTAAACCTTTTTATGATGCATGCACTTTAAATAGAAACATTTTCATAATGATCCATCAATTTTAAACGTAAACATTTTCATGACATGCATAGCGTAAACCTCAACTTTTTCCTTTTACCCCAAAATGACATAACATAAAACCTTTTTCATGATCATAAACATTTTTCCTTTTCCTTTTCCTTTGTTGAATTCCGATCGATAATTGTGACTTTCCTTAAACCACAAAAGTCGATGGATCCATCTACATGAAACCGCAGTACTGGACGGCGGGGGACACCAGCAACACTCTCACCGGTCAACTGAGCCCTGGCCTATCCTCTTTCGAATAGAAATATGATCGTCGTGGTTCTCTCTGGGGCCTTTTCCCATAAATGGGTTCCCTCTGGGACTTTTTCCCCTCACGATATTCTCATTCTTCCTGTTACCTCATACCGTTACCACATACCGTTACCTCATAATCATAATAATGGAAATACGATCGTCGGGCTCCCACTGGGACCGTCCCCTCATGATATCTCCAACATTGTCGAATTAGTCACAATTACTTCACTTCCTTCAACGTTTACATTCTCATTACTTTATAAAAATCATGCATAACATATAATTTTGTTTTTGAAACCAAGCATACAACATGTCTTTTACATGTCTTCCTTAAATCATAAAAATCCCATAGACATTTAAAAATCATAATTTAACATGTAAAAATTCATAAACATTTGAAATAATCATTTTAACCTCAAAACATTTAAAATAACATTTTGACATATTAAATTATAAACATATAAAATTTCCTAAACATTTAAAATATTATTTAACATATAAAATCCCACAAACATTTATAACTATAGAAAATAATCATATTAGCACATAAAACAGCATTCAGGGCACTGCCATGACGTTTACTAATTTTTTGGTGTAAAAAGAACGTTTTACCCCTGGACGTAAAATTTCCCGTTCTTGACATTTTCCTAATTTCATTGACTCTAACATGTCCCAAATAATAATTTAAGCTTACACGAATTTTCTCATATTTTTTTTTGGCTTAAATCGATGACTTTTAATTTATTTTTTAAATATAACATATTAATGCGTTTTAACCCCGAATTAAACCAAACCTTAATATAAAATTCTCAAATTAAAAACTTAGACTTGAATAATTATTTAAGCTTAAATATAATTTTTCATAATTTTATAAAGCTTAAAACTAGGCGTTTCAATTAACTCGTTAATTAGCATTTCGTGCGGCGATTAAATCCCGAATAAATCCAAAACTCAATATCTTGATCCCAAATTATTAACATAGCATTTTTATTACCTATTCTACCCTTACAAGTCATGAGCCACCCCCGTGGACCCATGGATCTATTTTTCCTTCTTTAATTTTTGTTTTTGACACACTAACAAACCCGCCGAGCCATCTCCCGATTTACTCGAGCCACGCCCGAGCCACCTTGAGCCAAAACCTAGCCAACCCATCTAGGCACCCTCTTGACCAAGCCCAAGCCCTAGACCAGCCACTTAACACCTAGAAAAGCCTACTGCACCCTACACCAGATTGCATGTGTGTGTGCATGTGAGGTGTTTGCTTGTATTGGGACTCTTCTTCTCCTAAGAACCTTACAGCGACCTAACCATCTACCAGCATTTTGACCCTCACCGAGCCTAGACCACACTCAGACCCTGCCTGACCCAGCCCAGGCCCTCGAACCTCACCCCCCAACCCACGCACAAACCCAGCAACCAAGTACCAGATTTGCCCGCACTTTGTGATCTTCCCTCACGTTTTGCACCTCCATCTGAGCCAGCAGCGAACCCTCTTGTGCCAACCTCAACCCAAACCCCCTATGGACCCTATTGAACCCTTAGAACCTATGGACTCGACCCCAAGCTCCAAAATTAAAGCTCCACCAGCAATAGCATAATATGGCCGAGAAACCCACCTACCTTGGACTCCACGTTTCTCTTGATATGACCTAACCAACCACACCAGACCTTGAACCAGCCCCTTGTGCCCCTTCTTAGGGCCCTAAGGACCTAACCTAGCCCAGCACCAAATCCCCTGGCCGAGCCACAGCCCCTGCACAAATTGTTGTACCCTGCACTACCCTGGTCTCGAGTCCAAGCGTGGCTAGGACTCTCCCTTGACCCCTCACGGACCTTAGTCAACTTCTGGTCCACCCCCGGCCAAGCCACATGACCCCATGCAAAGAAACGCGGCAACAAGCCACATACATGCACACAACCTTCAAACTCTCGGCCCTTCCTACTGAATTTTTGCCCACCGTTTCTGTAAGGTCCAAAATTAAGACGACGTAACCCAACGGCACGCAAATCTAAGAAATATGAAAAATAAATAATTAATTGATTTAATTGCTTAATTGGTTATGTGACATGCATGATTAGATGTTAAACAGGATTTAATTGTCATGATGCTTAAAATGTGATTTTTAAAGGATTATTCATTTGCGATCGAAGAACGGAGTCCGAGGGCTGAAAAACGTAAATTATTTTTAAATAATTATTTAATTATTTAAAATATGAACAATGCTTTTTCATATTTTTGAAAATAAGGAGTTTTGAGGTGATTTTATACGCCAGGACTTAATTTTTATCGGTGTTGGTTTTTCAACAAAAATACGAACTTTTTGGCAACCCGGCTAATAAATTCACAAACTTAATTAAATAAAACTTTTTTTAGTATTTTAATTAAATATTAATGTGCCTAATTAAACCTTTAATAGGCCTAAGCCTTGTTAGTTGATTACCTATGTATTTTAGTGTTAAACCCCACCCCAAAACCCTCATTATCATCAGCCACTTTTCTGAAAATCCTTCACCAAAACTCTCCTCACACTACACGACACACACACATCAATTTAAAGAAAATTTCGGAAGCATGCTTCAAGGATTTCAAGCCAAGGTTCTTGCCCCGTTCTTCGACGTCGTCAACGAATAATCGTGCGTTAAATACGCAAAGGCACGCATATTTCTTTCCTTCAAACATCATCACACCATAGTAATTGTTTATGCATAATTTTTAAGGAGAAACATAGCACACAAGTGAAATTTTCGTAACTACATGCCTATGTGTTCTAAACTTGTGTTTTTGATTTCCAAAATCATGTTTTATATGTGTTAAAGGGGCTGCCATGATTACGACTTGATGAAGAATTGTTTTACATAAATTTAGAAGCCTAGAACATCACCTAAACACCACACACGAACACGGGAATAAACTGAACACGAGTTGCTGTCATAGGATATCAAGGGCTTCAGTTTTGCTCTTCAATACTAGGCTTGGTCTTGGCTTGGTTCTAGGGCTAGCAAGGGCAGTGGGGGAGTCAAGGGAAGAGTCCTAGCCATGCTAGGACTCGAGTTGAGTGCCCGAGAGCTGCTAAAGAAGGGCGCAAGTTCAGCGCTGGTGCAGGAGCTGGGGGGCTCGGCCTGGGGTTCAAGGGCTAGGCTAGGGTGCGTCCTAAGGGTCTTAGGCGAGTGATGGAGAGGATGGTTCAAGAGCCAAGTCGATGGTTAGAGTCCTAGGCACCTAAACATGACTCCTTGTCCACAAGGGAGTTCTCGGCCACTTCATGGGAAGGCTGATATGGTTCGGTTATGGGTCTATGGATGGGTTCTGTGGGTTCCTAAGGTCCAGTAGTGTGTCTAAGGGTGTCGGTCAGAGTTTGGTTCATCATGGCTCGGGGGTGACTCGAGAAAATCGGAAGATGGCTCGGGGTCGAAGTTTATGTGTCAAGTTAGGGTTTTCTAAACTTAAATAAGTGAAAGAACGGCTCACGGGGGTCGAGTCATGGTTCATAAGGGCTAAAATAATATAAAAAGACTAAATTTTAAATTTAGAAATTTTATATTAAAGTTTGGAATTTTTCGGGAATAAAACGCCTTCAAAACGATTAATTACGAATTAATTAAAAAACCTAGTTTTTAAGCTAAATAAAATTATGGGAATTTTGATTTAAGCTTAAATAATTATTTGGGACATGTTAGAGTCAAAGAAATCAAGAAAAAGTCAAAAACGAAAAATGTCACGTTCAGGGGTAAAACCGTCTTCTTACACCGGGAATTTAGTAAACGTCATGGTAGTGTCCTAAATGCTATTTTATATGCTAATATGATTGTTTTCAATGATTGTGGTTGTTTATCAATTTTTATATGTTGAAATATTATTTTTAGATGTTCATGAATTATTAAGTTTTAAATTGGACATTTAAAAGATATTTTGTATGCTTGGTTTCAAAAATAAAATGATATGTATATGCATGATTTTTATTAAGTGATGATAACATGTTGAAGGATGTGAAGGGATTGTGACTACTACATGTTGTAGATATCGTGAGGGTTATGGTCCCAGTGGGGGCCCGACGATCGTGTTTCCTTGGATACGGATACGAATACGAATATGTTAATACACTGGCCAAGGCCCAGTTGACCGGTGAGAGTGTCGCTGGTGTCCCCGCCGCCCAGTACTGTGGTTTTATAGATGGATCCATCGCCCAATACGATTAAGAATACGAGTCACAATCACGATCTGAATTCAACAAACACGAATATGAATACGAATATGTTAAAATGTTGATATGAAAATGTTTATGAAAGTGTTATTTTAAGTACAATTATTTTTCACTGTTATATGTTAACTGTATTACGTATTACTTGTTATCAAGGATATGATGCGTTGAGTCTTTAGACTCACTAGGTGTGTATGATGCAGGTGATATTAATAATTATGATGTTGGAGGACTTGATGGGTGACTTTGCTGGACTGTCGGTGCACTTAACCCGAGGACCGACGCTTCTATTTTCCGCTTTTAAGTTTATGATTTTAAGTTAAAGATTTTTACGATAATTTTTTTAGGCTTTTTGAGAGATTTTGATAGATTTAGTATGGGCTACACTTTTCAACCTTTATTGCTTTTTAGGTTTGGTAAAACGCTTTACGATTTATTGTTTTGACTATTTTCCTCTGGGATTTCAAGTACTAGTTGGATGTTTTTTTTAAAAAAAATGGTGCAAAAGTATTTTATTTATATGTATATGTAGAGGCCGAAAATTTGAGGGAGAAAAATTTTTTTTAGTACTTTTAAAGTAAAAACGAAGTAGCAGGCGTTTCGGTTGGTATCAGAGCAAAGGTCCTGTAAAGGGTTGTGCCATCATCAGCGCCGGAAAGATCAGTCGTCAAGCATCAATTTGTAAGTTTTACATGTTTATTATGATTTGATACAATGTTACCTGCATATTGACATAAATAATATGTTTACGTTACTTGTTTACTAGCTTGTGGAGTATTTATGTTTTGCATGCGTAAATTGCTAAAAATGAAGTAGGATATGTCACATGATTAGAAAACTTAGATTTAAACGCATGTTAGTTACGTTAGAACATGGAAAACTTTCAAATAAAATGCCTCCTAGACGTGCCCCTGTTAATGAGAATCAAGCCTAGAACAGCATGAATCATCAAGAGAATGCACCACCACCTCCTCCTCCAGGGGATGCGGCTACTCGTGCTTTAGAGGGGATGGCTCATCTCTTTGAGCAACAGTTACAACAGCAACAGTTACAGCAACCGCAGTTGCAGCAGCAGTTACAGCAGATGCAGCAGGCACCGAGGCCACAACATGATATATATGACCAGTTCCGTAGGCTAGCGCCGAAGGAATTTTCTGGCACTACCGATCCTTTTTCTGCGGAGGGTTGGATTCATCCACTCGAGGTACACTTTCGCTATCTGGATATGGGGGATGCTGACCGTGTGAGGTGTACTACTTATCTGTTTAGGGATGACGCTTCTTTATGGTGGGAAGGAGCCGAACAAGGTGTTAACCTTGCCACACTTACTTGGGCCCAATTCAAAACTATATTCTGCGAGAAATATTTTACTGCTGATGTTAGAAGCCGATTAAAGAGGGAATTTATGACTCTCCATCAGGGAGACGCTGCTGTTGCCGTATTGGTGAAGAAATTCGATAGGGGTTGTCACTTTGTACCCCTTATTGCCAGGGATGCCGAAGAAAAGCTTAGACTCTTCATGGATGGTCTACGACCTACCATACGGAATAATGTTATGATGATGCGTCCTTCGGATTCTGCCACTGCAGTCACTTATGCATTCCAGTCTGAGCAATCCTTGAAAGACATCGAGTTTGAGTTACAGCGCAAAAGGCAGCAACATCAGAACAACAATCAACCAAATAAGAAGCCATATACGGGTCCTCTTAGACCTCAAGGGCCTCAAAAGACCCAAGGTCAAGTCAAGAAGCAAGCACCGTCAAAGCCATCACCTGCAGCACCAAAGACGGCAGAAGGACAACCATGCAAGAAGTGCAATCGACTACACTATGGAGCATGTGTGTGGGGTACTTCTAGGTGTTTCATATGCAAGGAAGAAGGGCACAAAGCAGCGGACTGCCCAAAGAAGAATGCACCTACTATGGGACGAGCATACGTTATGAATGCCGAGGAAGCTGAAGAGGAGACAGACACTACGCTCATCACGGGTAACCTAGTGATTTAACATTTTTATATTACTTTTATTTGCATGAAATGTTAAATTGGTTATCAGAATTGAAATGGGAACAAGATCTAACCTAGTGGAATTTAGGTTGCATGTTCTACCCTAGTTGGATTTAAGTTACGAATTTAGAAAACCCTAGAACGATATTTAATTTGGTGCCTTAATTTATGCGAAGGAGGGAATAATTCCAAATAAAAAGCTTTATGGCCAAAAATTAAGAGAAAACTGCAATCAAGCGTATTAGTGGTTTCGAATTTTATAAAAGGGTCAATATGCAACTTTCAAAATTTTAAGGGTCTAAAATGAAATTTTCGAAAATTAAGGGACCAAAATGAAATTAACAGATGGTCAGTCTGAGAGAGTTATACAGATTCTAGAAGATCTACTGCGGGCTTGTGTTATTGATTTCCAAGGAAGTTGGGAACCGAAATTACCTCTAGTGGAGTTTACCTACAACAATAGCTTCCAATCATTTATTGGGATGGCTCCTTTCGAGGCAGTTTATGGAAGAAAATATAGATCTCCTATTCATTAGGACGAGGTTGGTGAAAGAAGAGAGATTTGTCCAGATGTGATTGAAGAGACTACCGAGCTTGTAGTCAAAATTCGTGAACGAATGAAGACGGCGCAAAGCCGACAAAAGAGTTATGAGGACAAAAGACGAAGGGACTTAGAGTTTGCAGTGGGAGATCATGTATTTGTGAAAATAGCGCCTATGAAAGGTGTTATGCGTTTTGGCAAGAAAGGCAAGATTAGTCCAAGATTTATTGGTCCATTCGAGATTTTAGAGAGGAATGGGACACTAGCTTATAGAGTGGCGTTGCCACCAATGCTATCAGGAGTTCACAATGTGTTCCATATTTCGATACTACGGAATTACATGTCAAACCCGTCATATGTACTCAACTATGAACCTCTACAATTGACTCCAAATATGACATATGAAGAAAGATCTGTCCAAAGCTTGGCAAGGCAAGAAAGGAGACTCCGAAACAAAGTCATTCCAATGGTCAAGGTCAAGTGGCTGAATCACTCGGAAGAAGAAGCCACTTGGGAAACCGAGAGAGACTTGAAGAATCGCTATCCAGAACTATTCGATAAGTTCTAATTTCGAGGACGAATTTTTTAAGGGGGGAGGAATTGTAAGGTCAAAAATTAAGATGACGTAACCCAACGGCACGCAAATCTAAGAAATATGAAAATAAGTAATTAATTTATTTAATTGTTTAATTGATTATGTGGCATGCTTGATTAGATGTTAAACAGGATTTAATTGTCATGATGCTTAAAATGTTATTTTTAAAGGATTATTCATGTTGCGATCGAAGAACGGAGATCGAGGGCTGAAAAAGTAAAATATTTTTAAATAATTATTTGATTATTTAAAATATGAACGATGCTTTTTCATATTTTTTAAAATAAGGAGTTTTGAGGTGATTTTATACGCCGTGACGAAATTTTTATCGGTGTTGGTTTTTCAACAGAAATACGAACTTTTTGGCAACCCGGCTAATAAATTCACAAAATTAATTAAATAAAACTATTTTTAGTATTTTAATTAAAGATTAATGGGCCTAATAAAACCTTTAATAGACCTAAGCCTTGTTAGTTGATTACCTATGTATTTTAGTGTTAAACCCCACCCCAAAACCCTTATTATCATCGGCCACTTTTCTGAAAATCCTTCACCAAAACTCTCCTCACACTACACGACACACACACACATCAATTTAAAGAAAATTTCGGAAGAAAGCCTCAAGGATTTCAAGCCAAGGTTCTTTCCCCGTTCTTCGACGTCATCAACGAATAATTGTGCGTTAAATACGCAAAGGCACGCATATTTCTTTTCTTCAAACATCATCGCACCATAGTAATTGTTTTTGCATAATTTTTAAGGAAAAACATAGCACACAAGTGAAATTTTCGTAACTACATGCCTATGTGTTCTAAACTTGGGTTTTTGATTTCCAAAATCAGGTTTTATATGTGTTAAAGGGGCTGCCATGATTAGGACTTGATCAAGCATTGTTTTACATGAATTTAGAAGCCTAGAACATCACCTAACCACCACACACGAACACGGGAATAACTGAACACGAGTTGCTGTCATAGGAGATCAAGGGCTTCGGTTTTGCTCTTCACGGCTAGGCTTGGTCTTGGCTTGGTTCCAGGGCTAGCCAGGGCCGTGGGGGAGTCAAGGAAAGAGTCCTAGACATGCTAGGACTCGAGTTAAGTGGGCTGGGAGGAGTCTTTGTTGACAAGGACTCCTACCCGAGAGCTGCTAAGGAAGGGCGCATGTTCAGCACTGGTGCAGGAGCTAGGGGGCTCGGCCTGGGGTTCAAGGGCTAGGCTAGGGTGCGTCCTAAGGATCTTAGGCGAGTGCTGGAGAGGCTGGTTTGAGAGCCAAGTCGATGGTTAGAGTCCTAGGCACCTAAACATGAGTCCTTGTCCACAAGGGAGTTCTCGGCCACTTCATGAGAAGGCTGATATGGTTCGGTTATGGGTCTATGGATGGGTTCCTAAGGTCCAGTAGTGTGTCTAAGGGTGTCGGTCAGAGTTTGGTTCATCATGGCTCGGGGGTGACTCGAAAAAATCGGAAGATGGCTCGGGGCCGAAGTTTATGTGTCAAGTTAGGGTTTTCTAAACTTAAATAAGTGAAAGAACGGCTCACGGGGGTCGAGTCATGGTTCATAAGGGCTAAAATAATATAAAAAGACTAAATTTTAAATTTAGAAATTTTATATTAAAGTTTGGAATTTTTCGAGAATAAAACGCCTTCAAAACGATTAATTATGAAATAATTAAAAAGTCTTGTTTTTAAGCTAAATAAAATTAAGTGAATTTTAATTTAAGCTTAAATAATTATTTGGGACATGTTAGAGTCAAAGAAATCAAGAAAAAGTCAAAAACGAAAAATGTCACGTTCAGGGGTAAAACGGTCTTCTTACACCGAGAATTTAGCAAACGTCATGGCAGTGTCCTAAATGCTATTTTATATGCTAATATGATTGTTTTCAATGATTATGGATGTTTATCAATTTTTATACGTTGAAATATGATTTTTAAATGTTCGTGAATTATTAAGTTTTAAATTGGACATTTAAAAGATATTTTTGTATGATTGGTTTCAAAAATAAAATGATATGTATATGCATGATTTTTATTAAGTGATGATAACATGTCGCAGGATGTGAAGGGATTGTGACTACTACATGTTGGAGATATCGTGAGGGTTATGGTCCCAGTGGGAGCCCGACGATCGTGTTTCCTTGGATACGGATACGAATACGAATACGAATATGTTAATACATTGGCCAAGGCCCAGTTGACCGGTGAGAGTGTCGCGGGTGTCCCCGCCGCCCAGTACTGTGGTTTTATAGATGCATCCATCGCCCAATACGATTAAGAATATGAGTCACAATCACGATCTGAATTCAACAAACACGAATATGAATACGAATATGTTAAAATGTTGATATGAAAATGTTTAAAAAAATTTTTTATTCAAAGTTTATGCATCATGAAAATGTTATTTTAAGTACAAGTATTTTTCACTTTTATATGTTAACAGTATTACGTATTACTTGTTATAAAGGATATGATGTGTTGAGTCTTTAGACTCACTAGGTGTGTATGATGCAGGTGATATTAATAATTATGATGTTGGAGGACTTGATGGGTGACTTTGCTGGACTGTCGGTGCACATAACCCGAGGACCGGCGCTTCTATTTTCCGCATTTAAGTTTATGATTCTAAGTTAAAGATTTTTACGAAATTTGGTTTAGGCTTTTTGAGAGATTTTGAGAGATTTAGTATGGTCTACACTTTTCAACATTTATTGCTTTTTAGGTTTGGTAAAACGCTTTACGATTTATTGTTTTGACTATTTTACTCTGGGATTTCAAGTACTAGTTGGATGCTTTATTTTTAAAAAATGTTGCAAAAGTATTTTATTTACATGTATATGTAAAGGCCGAAAAATTGAGGGAAAAAAATTTTCTAATACTTTTTAAGTAAAAACGAAGTAGCAAACATTTCAGTTTCTAGCCTTGTTTTCTCAATTATTTATCATGTTTTGGCTATAAATCATTCCATATTAATACCCTATCCATGGCAGCCCCTTAAGTACATGAAATTCATGATTTTTGGATCAAAATACATGTTTTAAAAATCATATAAGTTGTATATACGAAAATCTTCAAAGGTGCAACTTATTTTCATGCAATTTCAACATAAAATAAATAATATGGTGTGATGGTGAGTAAAAAGAAAATATGACGTGTCTTTGCGTTTTAAACGCACGAAAAACGTTGACGACGAAGAACGGGACGAGGAGACGATGGCTAGGAAGCTGCCCCTTGTAATATCGAATTCTCCTTTAATTTATGAGTGTGTGTATCGTGTATAAGGGAGTGGGGAGAGTTTGAGTTGTTTAAAAATGTGTGGCCGTGTGTAGTGTGGGTGGGGGAAAGGGTTTAATATAATACATACTCATATATTTATTAATCAAGGCTTAGGCCTAATAAGCCCTCAAATTAGGCCTGATTATCTTTAGTTAAATAATAAAAATTATTTGTTTATGATAGTTTGTGAATTTATTAGCCGGGTTGCCATTAAGTTCGTATTTTTGTTGAAAAATCAACACCGATAAAATTTACGTCCCAGCGTATAAAATCACCTCAAAACCCCTTATTTTTAAAAAATAAGAAAAATCATCACCCTTAATTTAAATAATCAAAAACAATTATTTAATTAAAAAGATTTTCTATTTTTTTCAGCCCTCGGTCTCGGTCCTAGATCGCAACTCGAATAACCTTTAAAAATATATTTTTATGCAACAATGTAGAAAATATAATTTAAACATGCAAATATGCACAACATCATTAATTTATGCAATTAAAACAAGTAATTAAAATACAAGCAAATTTAATAATTGCATGCATGTGGTTTGCGTGGACCTTAAAATTTTCGGAGCGTTACAAGTTGTGCCCAAGAAACAGTGTGAAAAATTTCTTCTAATGTACCAAAACCACCTGGTAACGCGATAAAGACATCGGAATTTTCAATCATTTTTGTTATTCTTTCATCCATAGAAGAAATTTTTAATTTCTCTCCAATCGTAACACCTGTAATATTTCCTTCAGCTAAAACTGTAGGAATAATACCCGAAACCTGACTGTCTCCAAGATGTGCAGATGTTGAAATAGATCCCATTAACCCAATATTACCTCCCCCATATACCAAGTGAATATTTCTCTCAGCCAATATCTTTCCAAGATTATTCGTTGCTTCTACAAACACTTCATTTTTTCAGGACTCGACTCACAAAATATACAAATATTTTTCAATGTTTGTGCAGAGGATCCAGCCATGTTTTTACTTTCTTTTTTTGTCTGCGAAAATAGAGAGAAAGATGATAGATTTTATAGGGGTAATATGTTATCAGGACAAAACTATGGGTCACAGTTGTAAACAGAATAAACGGTAAAAACAATAATGACACAGATGCAGATAAACAGTAGTGTGATTGTGCTCACAATTTTCCTCTGGTTTTATGTCCAAAACGGCTTCAACGCCTTCTATGAGTCGAGGATATGCTTCCCATCCAATTTTCTTATAAATTGGCAAACAGGGTCTTTTTTAGTCGGATTCCCAAGACTATTATGATGACGCTCATCTTGGAATTGTTTTCATAAAAGGAGAAGTTCAATATGCACGTGTCTACTAGAATGCGTCTCAATAGTCAATAAGATGTTATCTAAAGACTCCTTACTCAGCCCATTCTTAATGGAACCAATTTTATCTTCTNCTTCTGAAAATGTTCTAAGAAAAATTTATGCAGGTAGGTGTGAAAGATTGAGATTGCTAATGCGAAAAAGAATTCCAGAAGATATTCGTCTTGTAATAGAANAAAATGATTTTTTGTTTTAATTTTTGTATCAGCAATTGTGGGAAACTGATTAAACCGACTATGAGAGCCACTGAGTACCGTTATCCGCCATTTAACCGAGAAAATAAAAAGATTAAGGAAACCTGAAATAAAAACAAACAAAATTAAATGCAATACAAAAAATCAAGGATCGTAAAGGGAAATAAACTCTTCTTGAAAGATTTCATTTTCTAAAAATGGTTTAAGACTTTGGCCATTTACTATAAAAACATCACCATTTTTAGGGTTTTCAATATCCACAACTCCATAAGTATACACATGCTTTACAACATATGGGCCTGTCCATCTTGATCGTAATTTTCCTATGAATATGTGAAGTCGCTAATTATAAAGCAAAACATTTTTACCAATCTCAAAAGATTTTCTAAAAATTGTTTTATCATGAAATGATTTTAGTTTTGCTTTATAAATCCTTGTATTCTCATACGCGTCATTTCTGAGTTCATCATGTTCATTAAGTTGCAATTTACGCAATTTGCTAGCCTCATCCATACTTGAATTAAAAGTTTTGATCGCCCAATAACCTTTATGTTCCAATTCCACAGGCAAATTACAATGTTTTCCGTAAACCAACCTATAGAGAGACATATTCAATGATGTTTTAAAAACTGTTCGATATGCCCAAAGTGCATCATTAAGTCGCAGAGACCAATATTTTCTATTTGGGTTAACAGTTTTTTCTAAAATTTTCTTTATCTCCCTATTAGCTAATTCAACTTGTCCATTTGTTTGAGGATGATAAGGAGTAGTTATTTTGTGAGTAATACCATATTTTTTCAATAATAAAGCAAATGATTTATTAACAAAGTGAGTTCCCTCATCACTTATCATGGCTCGAGGAATTCCAAATCTACTAAAATATTTTCTTTCAAAAATTTGATGACGATTTTATGATCATTTGTTCGACATGGAATTGCCTCTATCCATTTAGAAACATAATCAACTGTAACTAAAATATATAAGTATCCAAACGACGGTGGAAAAGGTCCCATAAAATCAATTCCCCAACAATCAAAGATTTCGATTTCGATGATAGGATTCAAAGGCATCATGTTTTTTTTTGAAATTGCACCCAATTTTTGAAAATTTTCACAGATCTTGCATATTTCGTAGGTGTCTTTAAATAAAGTGGGCCAATAAAATCCATACTGCAAGATTTTTGCAGCCGTTTTCTTTGAAGAAAAATGTCCTCCGCATGCTTCTGAATGACAAAATTTAACGACACTACTTACCTCATTGTCGGGTATGCAACGTCAAAAAATTTGATCTGGACAATACTTGAACAGATACAGATCATATAATAAAAGATTTTTACCTCATTCGAAAATTTTCTTTTATCTTGGGAACTCCATTGCGGTGGCATTTTTCCTGTCACAAGAAAATTTATTATGTTAGGAAACCAAGGTATAGTAGTAACTGAAAATAGAAGTTCATCAGGAAAATTATCATCAATTGGTATCATTTCACAAGATGATCCTGTTGCTAGTCTTGATAAATGATCAGCTACGACATTCTCGGTTCCTTTTTTATCTTTGATTACAATGTCAAATTCTTGGAGCAACAAAATCCATCGTATCAGTCGTGGCTTTGCATACTGTTTGGTCAGCAAATATCTAATAGCAGAATGATCAGTAAACACAATAGTCATTGATCCAATCAAATAAGAACGAAATTTATCTAATGCAAATATTACAGCAAGTAGTTCTTTTTCAGTTGTGGAGTAATTCATTTGAGCAATATTTAAAGTTCTGCTTGCATAATATATCACATAAGGCTTACCGTTTCTTCTTTGTCCCAATACTGCACCGACGACATAATCGCTCGCGTCGCACATGATTTCAAATGGTAAAGACCAATCAGGAGGTTGCATGATAGGAGCTGATGTTAAATGTCGAATGATTTTATCAAAAGCATTTTGACATTCTTGAGTCCACTCAAATGCAGTGTCTTTTGTTAAGAGGTTCCAAATGGGTTCAGAGATTAAACTAAAGTCCTTTATAAACCTCCTATAAAATCCAGCATGTCCCAAAAATGAGCGAATTTCTTTAATGGTTTTTGGAGGGGTTAAATTGGCAATGACATCAACTTTTGCTTTATCAACTTCAATTCCATGAGATAACATGACATGTCTCAAAACAATTCCAGAAGTAATCATGTAATGACATTTTTTCCAATTTAAAATAAGACCTTTTTCCTCGAATCTTTTAAAACTTTTTTTAAATTTTCAAGATAATTATCAAATGTATTCCCAAAAACAGTTAAATCATCCATGAAAATTTCCAAACAATTTTCAACCATGTCGCAAAAAATGCTTAGCATTCATCTTTGAAATGTTGTTGGGGCATTGCATAAATCAAATGACATTTTTCTAAATGCAAATGTTCCAAAAGGTATGTGAATGTAGTTTTTTCTTGATCTTCGAGTGAAATGAGAATTTGATAATAGCATGAATATCCGTCTAGAAAACTGCAGTAGTTATGACCTGCTACTCTTTCTAAAATTTGATCCAAAAATGATAATGGAAAATGATCTTTTCTAGTGGCGTCATTTAATTTTCTATAATCAATACACATCCGCCAACTAGATGAGACTCGACTTGTTAACAATTCACCTTTTTCATTTTTTATCACTGTGATGCCATATTTTTTTGGAACTACTTGTGTTGGACTTACCCACTTACTATCAGAAATAGGATAGATAATTCCAACATCAAGTAGTTTAAAAACTTCAGTTTTCACAACATCTTTCATGTGTGGATTTAATCTCCTTTGTGGTTGTTGAAATGTTTTAGCATTTTCTTCTAAATGAATTTTGTGTGTGCAAATTAGTGGATTAATTCCCTTGAGATCTTTTAGTGTCCAACCAATTGCATTTTTATGTCTTTTAAACATATCAACTAATTTACTTTCTTGATCACTTGCTAGTTTGGAAGAAATTACCACCGGATATGTTTCATCTTCTCAAAGGAATGCATATTTTAATTCTACTGGCAAGGGTTTTAACTCCAATATGGGTGGTTCATCTTTGTTCTCAAATTTTGCCTCAAATTCTTTCTCTGATCCTGGTAACGAGTGATACCTGATAAAATCATTAAGATCAATTTCAATATTTTCTTTAACAGTATCAATTGAACAAATATCTAATTGGTTACGAGTACTCCCTTCTTGAATGTTTTCTTCCACAAGAGTTTCAATAAGATTTTCATTTTCACTTTCATCTCCTTTGTCATGTGGTTGCTTAAAAAGATTAAAAACATTAAGCTCCAAGGTCATGTTACCAAATGACAACTTCATTATTCAATTCCTGCAATTTATAAGAGCATTATAGGTTGCTAAAAATGGACGACCCAAAATTACAGGAATTGCATTACAAGCTTCGTAGGTTGAGTATCTAAAACTATGAAATCGACAGGATATACAAAGTTATCAACTTGGACCAACACATCTTCTACCATACCTCTTGGCACTTTAAAAGATCTATCAGCAAGTAAAAGTGTTACCGAAGTAGGTTTTAACTCGCTTAGATTGAGTTCTTGATAAACAGAATATGAAAGTAAATTCACACTAGCTCCAAGATCAAGCAAGACTTTTTTAATCTTTCGTTCTCCAATAATACATGAAATAGTAGGACAACCGGGGTCTTTGTATTTCAAAGTATTATTATTTTGAATGATTGCACTTACTTGTTCGGCCAAAAATGCTTTCTTTTTCACATTCAATTTTCTTTTCACAGTGCACAAGTCTTTCAAAAATTTGGCATATGATGGTACCTGCTTTATTGCATCTAATAAAAGAATATTAACTTTTGCTTGTTTAAAAATATCATATATATCAGAATTCAAATTTGATTTTTTTGTATTTTTCAATGCTTGAGGAAATGGTGGTGACACTGTCTGTTGATCCTCTTCTTCGCAAGTTATGGGTTCCACTTCTTTACCCTTTGGAGTTGATTGATCATCTTCTTCATAGGGTTCAAGAATGGATTTTTCCACAACCTTACCACTGCGAAGGGTAATAACAGATTTTACATGATCCATCGGTTGAGTTCCAGAAGTTCCAGTTTGTGTATGATGATCCTTGGGATTAGGCTATGGTTGTGAAGGAAATTTACCTTTTTCATGAACATTAAGTGCAGCTGCAAATTTAGCAAGAGTATCTTTCCAATTTGTCATGGTTTTAGCAGTTTGAGTATTGATAGACTCTTGCTTTGCAATGAAAGAATTCAATGTATCTTCCATATTCCTTTTTAGTGGAGGAACATAAGGTGCATAATTTTGAAAATTTTATTGATTTTGGAAATGTGGTTGTGAAAATTGTGCAGCATTATCATTCCTCCAACTAAAATTTGGATGATTTCGCCAACATAGATTGTAACTTTGAGATAATTGTTCAAAATTTTGCCTTTTAAAATTGTTTAAAACATTGGCTTGTTCATGGAGACATTCTTTAAAAGAGGCAAAGTGGGACATTCTTTTGTAGAATGATCACTTGTATCACAGATGTGACACGCAATTTCTTGAACAAATTTTAATTGACCATTCTTTTTCAATTTAAGTGTTTCAACTTTTCTTGCCAAAGAGGTAAATCTAGCTTGGAGATCATGTTCATCCTTGAGGATATACATACCTCCACCTGATGTGGGAGATTGAATCTTGTTTAATGGTTCGATTGTACCTATAGTGTCCCAGTTTTGAGCATTTTCAGCTAATGAATCGAGATACTCAATTGCCTCGTTTGGATCTGTATCTTCAAATGTTCCATTACACATAAATTCAATCATTTGCGTATCTTTAGGTGTTAAGCCTTCATAAAATTGAGAAACGACTCTCCAAATTTCAAAACCATGATGTGGACAAAGATTAAGCAATTCTTTATATCTATCCCAACACTGATAAAAAGTTTCTCCTTGTTTTTCAATGAAAATGATGATTTGCCTTTTAAAAAAATTTGTTCTATACGATGGAAAAAACTTTTTCAAAAATTGTTGTTGCAATTCATCCCAAGTTCGAATGGATCCCGATCTAAGATTTTGTAGCCAAGTTTTAGCTTTATCTTTTAAAGAAAAAGGAAAAAGCTTAAGTCGAATGGTGTTCATGCTACAATTTAGATCATTATATGTGTTGCTCACTTCTTCAAATCCTCGTAATTGCATGTATGAATTTTCAGAATCTAAGCCATGAAAGTTGGGTAAAAGTTGGATAATACCAGGCTTAAAATTGAAATGAGATGCATCAGGGGGAAAAACTAGACATGAAGGTGCACTAGTACGTGTAGGATTCACGTGATCTTTAAGTGTTCTTCGCCTATCATAATCATGTTGAGATTGAATTTCATCTTCATTTTCCTGGATGGGTTCTTCCACCATGTTTTGTGAAAATAAAGGGTTATTTCGAATGAGTCGATCACTAAGTGTATGTGACCAAATAATGCTCATGCAAATGCAAAAAAAAAGAAGAAAAACACACAAAAACAAAAAAAAAATTCAAAGAAAGAAAAGTAAAATATAAATAAAATTAAATAGACTTGAAATTAAATTATACTTCCCCGGCAACGGCGCCAAAAACTTGTTGCGACTTTGATTGTTGCACTCCCAAGAGCAGGTTGTCCACAAGTAGTATAATTCGGTGAGTCCAAATATCGTATCCACAGGGAAGCTAAGGTAATTACAAGTCCACTACAATGTCCATTTGTTTTGTTTTGTTTTTCTTTTAATTGTTTTAATCTTTAATTGTTCAAATTTTAATTTAAGTAGTTGAGATTAGAGGATTTACTCTTGATATTTTAATAAAGTTAACATTAATGAACATTATTGAAATCCACTTATTAAAATGGTTCCAATATATTAAATAATCATATTTATATTATGTTATATATTATTATCTTATAAGTATATAATATATATCAAAACTTATAAATGTTGTCAAGTATTTATTGTGCTATATATATATTTGTAAACACTAAACTTTAAATGGTTGGTAAAATCAAACAAACATTTAAATGGTACCAAAAAATTAATATAATGATATATTTATATATAATAAATCAAGGCATGCACTTTAAATGGTTTGTAATACCAAACTAACAATTAAATGGTTCAAAGATTTTAGTGTAACATATAGAAACAATAAATCAAAACTCCCATTTATAAGTAGGGTATAAAAATGCTTAAATAAATAAATATAATATAAACAATAAATAATGATTAAATAATATAAAACATAGATTCTTACCTTTTAATAACCTTATTATCATGCCAATAGTTTCACTTTTTCATCTCAACTTTAAGAAGTTAGCTATTCATTATTCAAAGTGTAAAACTTTGAATATGAAATTAACATATTAATTGTATTTAAATGAAGAAATAAAGGAAAAATATAGAGAGAAATATTATGAACTCAAAGGTTTGTTCATAGAATGAGGGATATCTCAATACATTACAATGCANCATAAAATAAAACATGTAGATAATTGAGTTGTTTGAATTGTGTTATTTTTTTTAACCATTTGACCAAGTAATTTGAGAGATATGGTCAAAATGCTAGAGCATGGTAAAACTGCCACTCCTTCAGTAACTTTATTTGTTGCTTAATTTGATCACAATTGTGAGAATATTTTTATCTCATGCTTGTCACTAATATTGTAGATATTATCATCAACTTTCTACAGGTCCAAGAATCATCTTAATCCCATTTGCAACGCCAAGGTTATTCTTGTTTTATCAAACCTGTAAAAATAGTAAAAACTTATAATTACGCACCAACTTATATTTTATAAAATTTATTATAAAACATATAATATTTAAACATTTAATAAAACAAAAACTATAAATTTATATTATAAAACATTTAATTAGTATACAATTGTTTATCTTTATCAGCGTTTTCAGACGTCTGGGAAGCGCCACTAATCGAACTTCGAACCTGCGATTCAGTTCGACTTGAGAGGGGGACACTAGTAATACCCCATGAATAGGCCCATCAAGATCAGGCCCAAACCGGATTTTGGACCCCGACCCATAACTAGCCAAGGTAGAAGACTCATGATGGACCTCATGTACGCTCCTATAAATACCAAGTTTGAATGTCTAATTCATTCATTTACTATATTGATTCTTAGCAGCGTCCATAGCTGCTCTCTCATTTTATTCTAGATGCTTGACTTGAGCGTCGGAGGGGCTACATCAGGACACCCTTCCGGCCTCTTTCTAACGGTCTCCTTTGTGATTTCAGGCTTAGAGTAAATTCGAGGTCTGCATTCGAGCTAGTATCATCTGCTGGAACCGAACCTTATATTTCTAGTGAGTATCACATTCATTCATGGAAATGATAAAAATATAATTTATCGTCTTATCCAAAATTTAATCAATCAAGTGAAGCATATTATTTATTCAATATTATTTCACATTCTGCTCAAATATTTTAATAATCACATATTTATTTTATATCTAATTTTATCAAATCTCACAACTCAACTACGCGCATTGCGGTCTTAGGTTTTTATATTGATATAATTGGCTTTTAAATTTTTTGTATGATCTACTTACTGAACTGATACCCCAGGGATGAACCCATCAAGAGCAGGCCAAAAATCCCGGCCCATCTCCAGCATCTCTAGGGCCCACAGGTGGAGGGCCCATGATAAGCCCAGGTATTCTCCTATAAATACCAGGTTTGAGCGTATGATTTGGATTCAATATATTGTTTTCAGCAGCACCCTTAGCTGCTCCCCCCATATATCCTCAGTCTCTGACTTGAGCGTCGGAGGGGCTACGCCGGGACACCTTCTCGGCCCCCTTCTAACGGTCTTATTCGTGATTTCAGGCTCAGGACAATTTCTAAACCTGCGTCTGGACTAGTGACACTTGCTGGAATTGGACCCTAAATTTTCCGTGAGCATCACTTGGCGCCGTCTGTGGGAAACTTTGAGTTGAGACGTAGAGATGGTAGGCAGGAGAGGGAACAGAAGAGATAACTCTGCATCGTCGCGTCCTCAGATGGGACCCAAACAATCTCATGTTGAGACGAGGCAGGAACAACTGCGTCTTGAGACGAGGCAGGAACAACCTCTTTAGGAGGCAAGAGCCGAGAAACCCCAGCACGAGACAAGGGTCGAGCAACCCCGTCCCGATGAGAATATGTGGAACTTGACCCTGGAACAGTTGGGCCAATTTATCACCCAGACAGTGGATGAGACCATGAAGAGGAATCAAGAGTCTATGTTTGCAAGAGAGCAGGCCGCTCGCCAAGTGAAACGACCTCGAAATTTATTATTTTTTTTCCTAATATCTAAACCATAACTTCTAAATTTCCAAATAAAATAATTTAACATAATCATGAATCCTAATAAATTAACAATTTAAAACTCAAATGCATAAAATAATTCATAAATCATCACCTAACCAAAACATCCTAAATTGTCCTTTGAAAAGATCATTAACGATAAAAATAAAGCATAAGAATTCTCTAATAAAAATCATTACCATAAATCTTTAAATCTTAAATCTAATAAACTAGTGCGGAAACATAAAGGCCCTCGGGTGTGTACTGCTGCACTCGATCGACTCATTCGTCACCGCCTCCAAAAATCATCAGATCCTGCATCATACAAACCTAGTGAGTCTAATGACTCAGCACATTCTAAACATAGATAACAAATAATACATATACAAGCACATGCATTTAAAAATCCTATTTTTATTTAAAATAGCTTTTGAAAATAAATAAACCGTTTTAAAATCCTTTAAAAATCATTTAAGCTTAATTATATCATAAATCGTAAAATTATTTTAAAATAACTTTTAAGTATAAATAAATCCTTAAAACAAATCATTTAAAAATAAGCTTTGGGCATAAATAAATCATTTTAAAAATAGCTTTAATTCTCATCATAAATCATATATCATATAAATATTTTTATCATAAGCTTTCAATTATATATCATTTTTTGGTGAAGCTTGATCCTTGAAAGTGACTAGCTTTTATCCTTTGGTCGACTGATCAGTCTTCAGCTCCACATGGCCGATGGGGGTGTGCACTAGGCTCCACCGTGGAAATACGTTCGTCGAGGCTCCCTCAGGGGCCTTCTCTCATAGACGGGCTCCCTCTGGGGCCTTTTCCCACGTATGGGCTCCTTCTGGGGCCTTCTCCCATAAATAGGCTCCCTCTGGGACCTTTTTCCCTCACGTTATCCCCACAAAATCATATATCATAAATCATATCTTTTGTCATAGTCAATTCACATCCCTCAAAATATTTTTCTCTTTCTTTAAAAATCATGAAATAGCACAACTTTCCAAAAATAGCATTTTAAAAAGTAAAAATTGCACAGCTTTACCAAAAATCATAAAATAACATATTATCATCAAAATAATCATTTTAAATCATAAAATATCTTTTAACATGCGTTATGATCCTTCGGGACGCTGCCAAGCGTTTTCGTATTTTTTTAGGTGTAAAAAGACCGTTTTGCCTTTGTACGTAAAAATTCTCGAATTTATCTTTTTCGCACTTTTAATGACATGAGATTATTCTAAATAATTATTTAAGCTTACAAGAATTTTTTCATATTTTTAATTGGCTTAAATCGATATCTTTTAAATTAATCTTTAAATAAGACATATTAACGCATTTTAATCCTGAATTAAACCAAACCTCAATATAAACTTCCCAAATTAAATACTTAGACTTTTAATAATTATTTAGGCTTAAATATAATTTTTCATTATTTTATGAAGCTTAAAACTAGGCTTTTATATTAATTCGTTAATTAATGTTTTGTGCGGCGATTAAATCCCGGAAAATTCCAAAACTCATTATTTTGATCCCAAATTTTGAACATAACATTTTTAGTATTTATTCTACCCTTCCAAGTCATGAGCCACACCCGTGGACAAATGGATTCAATTTTTGTTCTAAAATTCGAAATATTGACACCTAATCAAAACCACCGAGCCATCTCCCAATATACTCGAGCCGCGCCCGAGCCACCTTGAGCCAAACCCTAGCTAACCCCCCTAGGCACCCTCTTGACCAAGGCCAGCCCAAAGAAAAAGCCCCTACCTCGCTCAAACCCACCTTAAACTTGACCCCAATTTCTGCATGTGGGCGTGAGTGCCTCCTAGCCTATCTTAGGACTCCTAGCCAACTAGGACACCTCCAGCTGAGCCACCACCGAGCACGCCTGACCCTAACCTTCCCTGGACCATGCCTAGACCTAGCCTAGCCCCTGATCGCGCGCACGTAGCACCTGAATCAAAACTCCAGCCGCGCACCAGCATGCTCGCGCTTTAAGTCTCCTAGCCACCCTAGGACTCCTATAGCCACTTAACCAGCGATCCCCTCGGACCCTCACCGACCCTAGACCATGCCCAGACTCTACCCAGATCAGCACAAGTCCTGAACCGCACGCACGAAGCCCCTGAACCAAGGACAGCAGCCTCGCGCTACACCTTGCTGCCATGCTTCCCTCACGTTCCTTCTAGCCACAGTGCACCCACTTGCACCAAGCCCTGGCCCAAACCTTACCCATCTCCTTAGGACCCTGATGGACCACCTAGCCAGCCCCTAACCGAGCCACACCCTGCAACTCTCGGCCACCCCATAAATTACTTCGGAGAAGAGCCCCAACCAGCGTGGACTTCTCCCTTGCCCTGCTGCGCGAGCCCTAGCCCCCTAGGACTCTAACAGACCCTCACACCGAGACCACCACTGCCCCTGGACGAGCCCTAGACAAGCCCTACCAACCCATGCAAAGAAACGAGCCATATCATCTTGTCAAAGCCAACACAACTCACGGCTCCTATTCTGAATTCTTCCTGATACTCACGGGAAATTTCGGGTCCGATCCCAACGAGCGTCACTAGTTCAGACGTGGGCTTTAAGATTACCCTGAGCCTGAAATCAAGAATAAGACTATTAGAAGGGGGCCAGGAGGGTGTCCTGGCGTAGCCCCTCCGACTCTCAAGTCAGAGACTAAGGATATATGGAGGGAGCAACTAAGGGCGCTGCTGAAAACAATATAGTGAATAATTCAACTGAACGCTCAAACTTGGTATTTATAGGGGGATGCCTGGGCTTGTCATGGGCCCTTCACCTGTGGGCCCTAGATATGGGCCGGGAGTTTGGGCCGGATCTTGATGGGCTCATCCATGGGGTATCACTTCCCTTCGGTTCCAGCATGCTTTTCTTGTTAAAATTGACATGTTTTGCTCATATTTTAATCATATTTTATCATGCTTTGGCAGCGTACTCGTTGGATTCAAAAAGTTTTTCATAAAAGCATAAAAACATCGTATTTTTGAAAATAAACGTTCTACCATAAAAATATTCAAACACCTATTTTTTTCACACACAAACAATTAAATCATGCATAATATGATTTGTATGATGTTTAAAAAAGTTTAGGAAACGAGAATTTGCATTTATAACGCTCGATTATTCGATCTTCGGCGAGGGTGCGACGTTGGACGACCGGACGACGAAGAACACAAGCTTTTCTCTCCTCCTAATTTTTGAAAAATCTGAATTGTGTGTGCATGGTGTTTCACAGCTGATGGAAGGTTTAATTGTAGCGTTTTAAAAGCCTAGATGACTTATTTATAAACAATTTAACATATTAATGGGCTTTGGTTTTGGGCTTGCAAGCTTAGGGATTATTGAGCCTACTTAATTAATTAAATTAGGCCCAATAACACTTATTTAATTAAAACATAAAAGTTTATAAAATAAGTTTTCATAAAATACTATTTTTGATCTTTTAAAACTCCTTGTTTGCGCAAAACCGGCTTCCCGGGAAAAATAAGCTCGACTCGTAAAATAATTCGAACTCCAACATTTTCAGGAAAATTAAATCATTTTTAATCATATTAGGAAGCCTTGTCATTATTTAATGAAAAATAAATATTCTTGTCTAGGTCGTCCCCGGTCTCTTTTCCCCTTCTATTATCGAATATTCGGGTAAAATTCTTAATTTCATGAATTCATATCATATTATCACTTAATCATGTAATCATACATTTAATCATCTAATAAATATCATGCTAGCATTTAAAATAAATTAAATAAAACAATTAAGCAATTAAAATAATTTTTGCATGCATGTGGTTTACGTGGAATGATTTTTCGGACGTTACACCAAGAGCGAGAGGAGAATGTCGAAGCCCACCAGAGCAGGGTTGAAGAGTCACAGCCCCTCCAAAGTGGGGAGATTAGTGAGATGGGGGAGATGTGGAAGGAGATACGGATGTTGAGGCAGCAGGTAGGAAGCAGGGCGCCGGTACCAAAGAGATGAAGTCCTTTTTCACTAGCCATCTTAGAAGAAGGGCTTCCTCCAAGTTTCCGACAGCCAAACTTCAGATAATATGACGGACATACTGTCCCCGAAGAACACTTGGGAAGATTTGAGAATGCGGCTCTGTTGCATCAGTATTCAGATGGAGTCAAGTGTAGGGTGTTTCTGGTCACGTTGGTGAGGTCAGCTCAGCAACGGTTTAACACCTTGCAGCCCAACTCCCTACGATCTTTCGAGGATTTTTCCGTTGCTTTCTTGTATAGATTCACTAGCTAGCACCAGAAAGCACCAAAGAAATTATTTAAGCTTGTTTGTGATGAAGTAGCAAGAAACTGAAACTCTGCGAGAATTTATCCGGCGTTTCAACGATGTAGCGCTGGATATACCAGCTGCTTCTCGTGACATCATGATAAGTGCATTTACCCAAGGACTGAGAGGAGGGGAGTTCTTTAAATCGTTGGTCAAGAAACCTCCATCAAGTTATGATGATCTGTTATCTCGGACGGAAAAAAATGTAAATCTAGAGGATGCCCAACGACACAAGAGGATCGAGCAGCGGCCCGGGAAAGGAAGAGTTGAGGGAACAGAGAGAGAAGGAAGGAAGAGATGTGGATGGGAAAGGGAGGAGGATAAAGCTAGGGACAGAAGACAATTCTCATCACATGTTTCTCTGGATAGGAGTCGTGACGAGGTGATGGAGGTGAGGGAGCCCGAGGGGAGGTGGGAGAAGTCGCGAATGGTTAAGAGCAGTGCTAGATTGCCTTCGCGGGACAGACGAGAAGGATCCGCATCCGGGAGTCGACCGAAGTCTCGCCCGTCCCCTAGGCGTGGTCAAGGCCCTCCGTGGATAAATCATAGGGTCGGGGAGCAGAGGGGGGAAGGTCGAGGTCAAGATGTTCCTCAGGAGCCCGTCGAACGGAGGAGGAGAATGGATGAGGATAACCACCCTACGAGAGGAATGATTCATATGATCTCGAGGGGTACTACTGATGGAGAATATGGGCGAGCTTGGAATGCACATGGGAGAAGGTTGGAGAACTTTGAGATATCTAGGGGTGCAGACTTACCACAAGTCCCCGTCATCAGCTTTGGGCCAGAAGACCTCCGAGGCGTTGTGACTCCATATAACGATGCCTTGGTAGTGACGACCACCATTGCCAATTATGATGTGGCGAGGATATTTATTGATAATGGAAGCTCCGTGAACGTCTTGTTCAAGAGCAAGTTGGATCAAATGAAGATGGAAGGATTTGAGTTTGAGCCGGTATCCACCCCGTTGTATGGGTTTGAAGGACACGCCATCCCGCCTTTGGGTCAAATTGTTCTTCCCCTATCCTTGGGGACTGATCCTTGGCAGGTAACAAAAATGATAGCATTCACCGTGGTGGATAACCCGTCAACGTAATGGAATTCTAGGACGGCCAGCCCTGAAGGATTTTAGAGCCGTAGCTTCCACTTATCATCAGAAGCTTAAGTTTCCTGTGGGAAAAAGAGTTGGAGTCTTGTGCGGGGACCAAAAAGTCGCACGTCGTTGTCATGAAAGAATCATGAAGGAAGAAGAAAAGAGAAGTCGCGAGCATTCACATGGAAGCTTAAGCTCAGTCTTACGGTTGTAGAGTCATTCAGAGAAGCTTCTAAGTGGATAACTTTGTCCTGTAGAGATACAAGAGGAGCAAAGAAGAAAGTTGGAGAATGAGCTGTGTAAGGCTCTAAAAAGGCCCGGGAACGCTTACCACCTTAGAGAATAATAATCTTGACTTTATTTTTTATGTATTTCGTTTCCGAATTTTTCTTACGTTATCAGTTGAAATTTAATAAAGCCAAGTTCTTATATTAAGTTTGTGGATGTTCTTATATTATGAGAATGATATGAATTAAATTTTCCTGCTAAGGCGTCGCCTAGCAGAGGAGCAGAGTGGAGGAGAAGAATTTTATTTTCCTGCTAAGGCATAGCCTAGCAGAGGAGCAGAGTTGGAGTGGAGAAAAATTAAATTTTCTTGCTAAGTCATCGCCTAGCATAGGAGCAGAGTGGAGGAGGAGAAATAAATTTTCCTGCTAAGGCATCGCCTAGCAGAGGAGCAGAGTGGGGGTGGAGAAAAATTAAATTTTCCTGCTAAGGCGTCGCCTAGCTGAGGAGTAGAGTGGAGGAGAAGAATTTTATTTTCCTACTAAGGCGTCGCCTAGCAGAGGAGTAGAGTGGAGGAGAAGAATTTTATTTTCCTGCTTAGCCATCGCCTAGCAGAGGAGCAGAGTTGGGGTGGAGAAAAATTAAATTTTCCTACTAAGGCGTCGCCTAGCAGAGGAGGAGAGTGGAGGAGAAGAATTTTATTTTCCTGCTTAGCCATCGCCTAGCAGAGGAGCAGAGTTGGGGTGGAGAAAAATTAAATTTTCCTGCTAAAGCGTCGCCTAGCATAGGAGCAGAGTGGAGGAGAAGAATTTTATTTTCCTGCTAAGGCATCGCCTAGCAGAGGAGAAGAGTTGGGGTGGAGAAAAATTAAATTTTCCTGCTAAGGCGTCGCCTAATAGAGGAGCAGAGTGGATGAGAAGAATTTTATTTTCCTGTTAAGGCATCGCCTAGCATAGGAGCAGAGTTGGGGTGGAGAAAAATTAAATTTTTCTTCTAAGGCATCGCCTAGCAGAGGAGCAGAGTGGAGGAGGAGAAATAAATTTTCCTGTTAAAGCATCGCCTAGCAGAGGAGCAGAGTTGGGGTGGAGAAAAATTAAATTTTCCTGCTAAGGCATAGCCTAGCAGAGGAGCAGAGTGGAGGAGGAGAAATAAATTTTCATGCTAAGGCATCGCCTAGTAGAGGAGCATATTTGGGGTGGAGAAAAATTAAATTTTCTTGCTAAGACGTCGCCTAGCAGAGGAGCAGAGTGGAGGAGAATAATTTTATTTTCCTGCTAAGTCATCGCCTAGCAGAGTAGCAGAGTTGGGATGGAGAAAAATTAAATTTTCCTGCTAAGGCGTCGCCGAGCAGAGGAGTTAGGGGGTGAGGGTGGAGAGTTTTTTATTTTCCTGCTAGGGCGTCGCCTAGCAGAGGAGTTAGAGGGTGAAGGTGGAGAATTTTTATTTTCCCATTAAGGCGTCGCCTAGCATAGGAGTTAAAGGGTGGGGGAGGAGAAAAATCAAATTTTCCTACTAAGGCGTCGTCTAGTAGAGGAGCAGAGTGGAGTAAAGACATCTTTAAATTTCCTACTAAGGAGTCGCCTAGTAGAGGAGCAGAGTGGAGTAGAGAAATTTTTAAATTTTTCCTACTGAGGCGTCGCCTAGTAGAGGAGCAGAGTGGAGTAAAGGCATCTTTAAATTTTTCCTACTCGGGCTGAGCCTAGTAGAGGAGTCAGGGGTGAGGAGGTAAAACCTTAATTTTCCTGCTATGGCATCGCCTAGCACAGAAGAATGGGATGAGTTGAAAAATAAATTTTATTTTCATGCTGAGGCATCGCCTAGCAGAGGAGTCAGAGGATGAGGAGATTGAAGTTTGATTTTTCCTGCTAAAGCCCGGCTTAGCGGAGAAGTTACGTGATGATAAGGAGAGAGTTTTATTTTCCTACTAAGACCCGGCTTAGTGGAGGATTTACAAGATGATGATGTGAGTTTTATTTTCCTGCTAAGGCATAGCCTAGCAGAGGAGTTAGGCGGTGAGAAGGTTGAAGTTTTATTTTTCCTGCTAAGGACTATTTTAGGAGAGAAGTCAAGGGCACGGAGAAGTAAAAAAATTATTTGGTTTGCCGATAACGAACGATGTTTCCCGCTGCGAAAATTACGGGGATCGACCTGAAAGCTCTTCAGGAACCAAGGACTGCGGGCGAAAGGAGAGTGCGAGGCGCTGTGCTAGGCGAGAGTGCAGGCTTGGTGTGCGAGGCACGGCGTTGGGCGAGGGCTTGGGCGCGGCGAAGCAGGGTCGAGGGAGGGGCGAGGCGCTCGGACGCTGGGCGAGGGCGCGCAAGGCGAGGGGCGAGCGTGCAGGTGGCTTGGGCGAGCCTGCTGTGGGCGAGCGTGAGGTGGGCGAGCGTGAGGAGGGGCGAGTGTGCACGGGCGAAGGCAGCGAGACGAGGCGAGGAGAAGGCAGGTGCAGGGCGAGGGCTTGTGCGCGCTGTGCAGGCGAGGGGCGAGGGAGGGTGGCGAGGCGAAGCTGCTGTGGGCGAGCGTGAGATGAGCGAGCGTGAGAAAGGGCGAGTGTGCACAGGCGAAGGCAGCGAGGCGAGGAGAAGGCAGGAGAAGGGCGAGGAGAGCTAGCCGAGGTGATGACTGGCCGTGCGCGACGAATGTCAAAAGAGCGAGGTGATGGCTGGGCGGGGTGATGGCTGGATCTGTGCGCGAGGTGAAGTTGTGCTTGGGCAGGGGTGAGGTGACGGCAGCACGCTGGGCGAGGGAGTGCTTAGGCGAGGGTGAGGGTGTGCTTGGGCGAGGCTGTGCGTGCCTAGGCGAGGATGTTCGGCGTGCTCGGCGCGTTGGGCGAAGCTGCGTGCGAGGCGAGACGAGGGTGATGGCAAGGCGAGGTGGAGCGAGGGATGGCGTGGGAAGACGGCGGGGCTGGGCGAGGTTATGAGCGCGAGGAAGGGCAAAGGTGATGGCGGCACGGGCGAGAGTTTTCGCGGGGTAGGGCGAGGGCTTGCGTGGGGCTGGTGAACGCATGGGCGAGAGCTCGCGGAGGGAGGTGGTGAAACTGGGCGGCTTCTTGTGCGACGAGGCAGGCGCACTACGTAGGCGAGACGGCGGATAGGCGAGAGGGAGCGAGGTGATGGCAAGGGTGATGGCGAGGTGATGGTGAAGCGGCACTAGGGTTAACGCGCAGTTGAGGCGCAGGCGGGGAGGCTTGTGAGCAACATAGGAAAACTTAACAATTCACGCCTTGTGAACCGAGGACAACACAATTAATCAAACTTTGAACCTACGATTCAGCTCGACTCGGGAGAGGGAGACTGTTGATACTTCCGGGATGAACCCATCAAGAGCAGGCCCAAAATCCCGGCCCATCTCCAGCATCTCTAGGGCCCACAGGTGGAGGGCCCATGACAAGCCCATGTATTCTCCTATAAATACCAGGTTTGAGCGTATGATTTGGATTCAATATATTGTTTTCAGCAGCACCCTTAGCTGCTCCCCCCATACATCCTCAGTCTCTAACTTGAGCGTCGGAGGGGCTATGCCGGGACACCTTCCCGGCCACCTTCTAACGGTCTTATTCGTGATTTCAGGCTCAGGACAATTTCTAAACCTGTGTCTGGACTATTGACACTTGCTGGAATTGGACCTTAAATTTTCCGTGAGCATCATGAACATTAGAATAAAATTTGACATTATTTATTGTGGTGTGTAATTTTTCAAGTGGTAAGAAATCATATTCTTAAATATAAATAAAATTTATAATTATGTGTTTTGTGATAAAATAAAAAATAATATATAATAAGTAAATTAATTATTTTCATATCATATAGATTGATTGTTTTTTAAATCGATAAAGGAACAAATCATCTATTTTTTATAACGTAGAGAGAGATCGACATAAGTGAAATTTAAAGAATAAAACTCTATATCAAAGATAATATAAATGAATTAACTTTCAAGCAATTTAAAATTCTTTAAATATATTTTTTATTAAATTGAGAGAATATTTACACCATCAGATTTCTAATATTAATATTAATATACTAAAGTTTAGCATTTTATATTATTATTAGCAAGATTTGTATTAAAAAAATTAATAAATTAAAATAATATATAAGTTAAGAGAATAAAAGAATTTTATCAATAAAATTTTGTATTGAAAACAAAATCTTAGGTCCGCCCTGCAATAAAGTAAAATGAAACACCTGCACAGAGTCCTATTCTTTTGTATTTTAAGATTCTTCACAAAACAAAACATGCAACTCTATGTTTATTGTTTTCTTAAAAATTATAGTTAGTGATATAAGTACAACTCTAATATTTTAAATGTATAGCACCCCAAATGTCACGTGTTGATGACTCTATTAACACTATGAAGAAAAGACATTCCTCCAATTCTCCAGTTCGTTCCATGTATCACAATAACCTAAATTATTATATAAAATTGATAATCTCTTTTTGAAACATAACACCCACAAACTTAAAATGGAAGGCTTACAAACTTTAATACAATTTGATAATTTTATAATATTAAATCTTCTCAACCTTTTTATGTTTAAATTGACTACATTTCTTCACAGAATCTTTTTTTCTATAGTATTTTTTGTCTTTAATTTGATTCATGGAATTTCAATCTAAAAAGAAGTTTGAAGAAGATAACAATACATTAGAAGGTAACACTTAAGAAAAGTGACAGTTCTTTTATAGATAACTCAGATATGTAGTCTCAATTCCACCAATGGCAGAGAAGGAACCATAAGCAATTTTAACCTCTTATTCATGGTGGGCACAGTCATTATAATTTCCCGGACACCATCTCAGTTTAAAAGGTCGTAACATCATGGTCATTTCGTCGGATTTCCAGATTTCTACAGTCGAATCTGAAACGACTTCGACTTTTTTTTTTATACTAATCATAAATCATAAACTCGAAAATACTATCTAAATAAAATAACTTAACATAATCAACAATCATAATAATTTAGCATATGAAATCTCAAGTACATAAAATAAATCTTAAATCATCGACTAACCAAAACTTCCTAATCGACCTTTAAAAAGATCAACTAACAATAAAAATAAAGCATAAAAATATCTCTAATAAAAATCATTAATATAAATTCTTAAATCATAAATCTATCCAGCCAGTGCGGAAACATAAAGGCCCTCGGGTGTGTACTGCTGCACTCGATCCACTCAATCGTCAGCACCTCCCATAAATCATCATATCCTGCATCATACAAACCTAGTGAGTCTAAAGACTCAGCACATTCTAAACATGGATAGCAAATAATACATATACATTCACATGCATTAAAAATCATACTTTTATTTAAAATAGTCTTTTAAACATAAATAAATCATTTAAAATCATTTAAGCATAATTAAATCATAAATCGTAAAATCATTTTAAAATAACTTTAAACATAAATAAATCATTTAAAAATAGCTTTTAAGCATCAATAAATCATATATCATAAAATCATTAAAATCGTAAAACTTTCAATCGTAAAACTTTCAATCATATATCATTTTGGGTGAAGTTTTATCCTTGAAAGTGACCGGCTTTTATCCTCCGGTCGACTGATCAATCTTCAGCTCCACATAGCCCATGGGGTGTGCACTAGGGTCCACAATGGAAATACGATCTTCGGGGTTCCCTCGGGGGCCTTCTCCCATAGACGGGTTTCCTCTAGGGCCTTTTCATATAAATGAGTTCCTTCTGTGGCCTTTTCCCATAAATAGGTTCTCTCTGTGGTGTTTTCCCGTAAATGAGCTCCCTCTAAGGTCTTTTTCCCTCACGACATCCCCATAAAATTGTAAGTTCACCGTCCTCACACAAACAGATCCCCCAAAAATCATATATCATATATATGTTACAGTCAATTCACATCCCTCAAAATATTTTTCTTTTTCTTCAAAAATCATAAAATAACATAACTTTCCAAAAATAGCATTTTAAACAGTATAAATTGTACAACATTACCTTAAATCATAAATTAACATATTATCATCAAAAGCATCATTTTAAATCATTAAATATCATTTAACATGCATTTTAATCCTTCGGGATGCTGTCAAGCATTTATGTATTTTCTTAAGTGTAAAATTACCGCTTTGCCCCTGGACGTAAAAATTCTCGATTTTATCTTTTTCTCACTTTTAATGACATGGGCATATTTTAAATAATTATTTAAACTTAAATATAATTTTTCAGAATTTTATAAAGCTTTAAAACTAGGCTTTTCGATTATTTCTTTAATTAACGTTTCGTGAGGTTATTAAATCCCAAATAAATTCAAAACTCATTATTTTGATACCAAATTTTTTAAAATAACATTTTTATTACATATTCTACCCTTGTGAGCCATTAACCACTACCGTGGACCCATGGTTCCAATTTTAGTCATATATTTTCGTTTTTGACACAATATAGAACCACCCGAGCCATCTCCCAAATTATTCGAGCCACGGTCGAGCCACCTCGATTCAAACCTGAGCCAACCCACTTAGGAACCCTACTGACCAAGCCCAGCCCAAAGAACCAGTCGCTAAGCAGCTCGAAACACTCCTGGACAGAGCTGAAAAATTCTGTGCGTGACTCTTCCTAGCCCAAGACTCCTAGCCAACTAGGGCACCTCCAGGCGACCACCACCGAGCCCAACTGACCCTAACCGACTTTGGACCATGCCCAGACCCAACACCTGAAGATATCAGTAGCCTGCGCGTCACCCCTCCCCCCGGGTGCGTGCTTGCGTTCCTTCGCATGGGCTCTTGCTCGAGCCACCACGAGCCCTGACACTTCCTACTCCTCCCTGAACCATCCTAAACCATCATCTAGACCCCCTAGCCTAGCCCTTAACCAAGCCGCAGCCCCCTGTACAGCAACCGAACGCGAGAAGTTCTTGGAGAGAGTCCTAACTTTCGTGGACTCCTCCCCAGCCTGATACACGACTAGGACTCTTCCTAGGACCTAAGCACGACCCTTAGGACCCAACCCCCAAACCTGGTCGAGCCCCAAAGCCCCATGCAAACAAGCCGACTCCTACATCAAGACATGCATGAAATTGTTCTTAGAAGACCCTCGGTCCTCTCCTGTAATTCTTCCCCTTCGGTTCCAGCTTGTTTTCTTTAAAAAAAACTTCATATTCCTTCATGTTTAAATGAAAAGTCTGCTATTCGTTTTACTTAAAAAGTATTAGAAATTTTATTTTTTTTAAAAAAACCTAACCTACAATCGGCTGAAACATACCATGTACATAAAAATATTTTGTCACCAATTTAAAATAAAACCAACCACTAATATTTGAAAAATTCAAGGAATAGTTCACATCGTAAAATCGTCAAATATTTACCAAACCTAAAATAATCTTTGCAAATATTGCCAAAAGTATCATCCTCTCAAAACCAGCTCAAAAAGCATAAATAAATAGTCTTAAAAATATTTAACGTAAATCATAAGTGTGGAAAAGTAGAAGCGCTGGTTCTCGGGTTATGTGCACTGACAGTCAAGCAAAGTCAACCATCAAGACCTCCAGTAACATTAACATCATAATCACCTGCACCCATCACACCTATGGAGTCTAAAGACTCAACACACCATAATCTTGATAACAAATAATACGTATAAAACCACAAGCAATAGTAAAAATATTTTTACGTAAAAATAACATTTTCATGACATGCATAACATAAACCTAAACACTTTTCCTTTTCCTCATTTCATAACATATATCTTTTCATCATGAACATATACATTTTTCCTTTTTATTGAATTCGGATCGTTAATTGTAACTTTCTTTTTCCTCAAAAGTCGATGGATCCATCAACAAGTATCCACAGTACTGAGCGACGGGGACATCAGCGACACTCTCACTCGTCAACTGAGCCTTGGCATATCCTCATCGAATGGAAATACGATCGTCGGGCTACCTCTGGGGCCTTCTCCTATATATGGGCTCTCCTTGGGGCCTTTTCCCTCACGATATCCCCATTCATATCCTCAATAGTCACATTTACTTCACCTCCTCCAATATTTCACATTTTCATCACTTTATAAAAAATTGATGCATTTAAAATCCTTTTCTTTTAAAAACAAACATGCAACATATCTTTTAACTTTATCGTTTAATCCAAAAATTCCATAAATAATCATAAATTTTCATAAACATTTAAAACCGATAATTTAATGTATAAAAATTCGTAAACATTTGAAATAATCATATAAGCATATAAAACAGAATTCGGTGCACTGCCATGACGTTTACTAATTTTTGGGTGTAAAATTACCATTTTACCCCTGGACGTAAAATTCCTCGAATTTGACTTTTTCTTAATTTCATTGACTCTAACATGTCCCAAATAATTATTTAAGCTTAAAATAAAATTCTCATAATTTTATTTAGCTTAAATACTAGACTTTTTAATTAATATTTAATTATTTATTTTTAAGGCGTTTTAATCTCGAATAATTTCAAACTTCAAAATGAAATTCCTAAATTTAAGAACTTAGACTTTTTATATTATTTTAGCCCTCGTGAACCACGGCTCGACCCCTGTGAGCCATGTTTCGGTCTATTTTCCAAGTTAAAAACCCTAGACCTCGGTTCAAGCCACCTTCGAGCCAACTTGATTTTTCATCGAACCATGCTCGAACCATCGTGAGCCAACCCCTTCCCAGACCACTTAGGAACCTACTGAACCCATGATGACCCCTAGAACTAAGCCCTGGCTCACGCCGAAGTCCACCGAAAGAACCAAGCGTTGCGGCCGAGAGCCCTTCAACCCAAGGACTCCTTCCCTTCGCTCGTACTCCTCTCTACACGGATCACCCCCGAGCTCTCTCCTTCTAGACCCTCACCAGACCCTGACTGAACCCTGCAAGCATGCCCAAGCCTGCCCAAAACCCCTCACGCTGCTGTATGCAGCAACCCGCAACCAAGGGGAGTGCACCCCTACGTGCGGCTCTTCCACGGCTGCCCCCCCAAGAGTCCAAAGTCTCCTAGGAATCGACGTAAGCCTGAACAATGCCCTGCCCGAGCCCACATCGAGTCCTGGTCCAGTCGCAAGCCATGACACTCAAATACCGAACCCTAGTGCACCCATAACAACATGATTCACTCAAGCTCCCTTCCGTGTGTGTGCAGCCTTGGTGTGAGTGTGTCCAGGCCCCTTAACCGTGTAAAACTGACCATTGATGTCCTAGGATGGCAGCCCTTTGTGCAATATCATGTTTTGGGACATAAATTCAAGAGTTTATCACATGTGTATGAAATAATACGAAAATATTCATAAGGATGTCATGCTTTTCATACAAGCGTAATTTCAAACAATAATACGATGTGATAGACGAGAAAATGAGATGTATGACGTGTCTTTGCGTATTTAACGCACGATTTTTACGTTGACGATGAATATAGACGACGGGGAGGGCCTAGGCTTGAATTTCCTTTGAATGCTTCGAATTTTTCTCTCAAACTTTGATGTGTGTGTGTCGTGTATATGCTGGTGGAGAGAATTGTAGGTTGATAGGAGAGTGGGGTGTGAGTTTATGATAGTGGGGAAAGGGTTTTTGTACATTATATATCTTAATTCAAACACTAATCAAGCCTTGACCCATTAAGGAGGTTAATTAGGCCCATTAGTGCTTAATTAAAATATGAAAATTATTTTGTTTAAATAAGTTTGCGAATTTATTAGCCTTGTTGCCAAAACGTTCGTATTTTGGTTGAAAAACCGACACCGATAAAATTTACGTCCCGATATATAAAATCACCTCAAAACACCTTATTTTCAAAAATATGAAAAAACATCAATCATATTTTAAATAGTTAAAAATAATTATTTATTAAAAACATTTTACATTTTTCAGCCATCGGTCTTCGTTCCTCGAATAATCCTTAAAAATACCGTTTAATGCATGTAAATAGAAAAACTACTAAAACGTCACATAAACATGCCACATAATTAATTAAGCAACTAAAATCATTTAGTTAACCATTTTTCATATTCTCTTGATTTGCATCCAGTTGGATTACGTTGTTTTAATTTTGGACCTTACATTAAACATAGATTGGCAGTTTTAATTAAATTTGGCCTAATAACTCTTATTTAATTAAAACATAAAAGTTTATAAAATTAATTTTCATAAAATAATATTTTTGATCTTTTAAAACTCCTTGTTTACCCAAAACCGGCTTTCCAAGAAAAATCGAGCTCGACTCGTAAAATAATTCGAACTCCCACATTTTTAGGAAAAATAAATCATTTTTAAATCATATTAGGAAGTCTCGCCATTATTTAATGAAAATTAAATATCCTTGTCTTGGTCGTCCCCGGTCTCTTTTCCCGTGCCTATTATCGAATATTCGGGTAAAACTATTAATTTCATGTAATCAAGTAATATTATCATTTAATCATGCAATCATACATTTAATCATATAATAAATATCATGCTAGCATTTAAAAACAATTAAATAAAACAATTAAGCAATTAAAATAATTTTGCATACATGTGATTTACTTAGATTAGTTTTCGGACGTTACAGAATCAAATATTTGGAACGAGTTCGAAATCAAAATACAAAACTCAAGCAGCCTACCTTGGTCCTTGGATATTGATAAAACAAGGTGAGGCTATCCAATTGTAGGTCTCATAGAATTGATGAGCCGCAAATTGGTCAGGTGGACGTGGGTTGGATCACTTCACCAGTAATATGATCTAATTTTTCTGTTACATCCAAGAGCCAATTTCATGGATTTCTCCTATTTGTGATAGTTATTCCTGTTGAGCTTATGGAGTGTGAGTTGGAGCGCGGAATGCTACGGAAGGAAGAACTGGCAATCAACGGTGAGACACGATGCAGCAGTGAAGGCAACCAGGTTTTATGTGGACTCGGTAGGCCCTTTGTGTCAAGAGAATTAAGGATCAAGAGCACAACGCTTGATTCGATGAAAGTTTTGAGAATAAAGGGGTGCGCACAATTCACGGAGACGAGATTCACGGATTTTGGGAATATTTCACCCTACCTTATGGGGCACTGCCCCCATGAGGTGATCAAAGCCCAAATTTAACCACATCTATGTGGGGTCCACCAATTCATATGCGGGGTCCACCAAATTCTTTAAAATCAACGGCTTAGATCCTGTGGGAGCAGTAAGGTAGCATCGACATAACCCGGATTTTGTATTCAATTCAACTGACTACAAAATCATTTACTGCACAGAAATAGATAACCACCACACTGCAGAATTTGAATAGCTAATCTTCAGAGAAAATGCACAGAAATAGATAACCACCACACTGCAGAATTTGAATTGCTAATCTTCAGAGAAAATCCTGACTGATGCTACACATCTGACATGACTAGATAAAACAAAATAGTTTTATAAAATCTGAACTGCACAAAAGGAAAATTAACACATGAGCAAAAACCTGAACATAAACCGAAACAAGCACAATTTAACGGGCAAACTCAAATTTCAAAGGAAATGCTCACTCTGTGCATTCATAGCAGGGAGATATGCACACTCCAGAGAACAAAAAATTACGACAATATTCTACTGAGTTGGTTGGCTGAAAATCATTACATGTCATATGCACAAGCAGATATTCAACTAATTTGGTACAAATTCATCAGAGACTATGGCTTACTAGTGTTTTCGCTCCCACTTTCCTTCACGCCTAGCATCCCGTTCTCTCCTGTCGACGATCTGCCTAGATTTGCTACCCCTGGATCCATGCCTTTGAGAAGATGGAAAACCAGTCGACTGTCCCTCTAGGGCAGACACTGTATCGGGGTCCCCAACACTACCCGTATCACCAGAATCCTTGCTCCGTCCATCAATATTATCTTCATAACTGCTGCCACAATCATCTGATCTTTCTCGTGATTGTAGTATCGTGGGAAGTTGACCTGCAAATGGTCTTGCCCCTGATAATACAACTGTTGGCTGGTTGCCCATGGATGTATTAGAAGAAATAGCATCTTGCTGAACCGTTCGTACACTTGTTCTCAAGTTGCCTTCATTACCTTCCGGTAAATTGTCTCTTTCACGGTACCTATCTCGTTGCCTGATGATTAAAAAGTGAGAAATTGTGTCAGATGGCAAGACTTCAAACAACGATTTTTATAAGCATGCCGACATCCATTAGATCTGGCCAGTAAACAAACGAGGTGATGGAAGAAAACCGAGCTTTTTATTAGTAACATCGGTATCAAAATCAAAAAGGCAATCTTTTGGAATTAAGAAGGGACACTGGCCAAAAGGCTTGATGCGAGTCAAGCAGTTCAATAAACTTGAGGAATCTTAACCAGCCTTAAAAGATCAAGACCCTGAAATCACAATAAAATGCTACTACTGCCTGCCTGAAAAGACAGCATATCTGAAATATTGAAAAGAAAATCAAATAAAAAAGAAACACTAGAAATCCACATGATTTAAGGAACATTAGCAATTAATGTCTGACAACACAAAGCAACTGTTATGATAGATGTTTAAATAAAAACAGAGTTTGCGGCCGCCTCCTCGCTCCGAAAAAGTGCTAGTCGGCTAACCTTGGCGGCTGAAAATTATTTCATTATTTTTTTGAGCTTTTTTTGGGATTTTTTCGAAAAGTTTTTTGGGATTTAAATTTAAATTAAAAGCCCAATTAAAAAAAAATTAAAAGTAATTTTTTATAGACCCTTGTTGGCTTGCCCGAACACAACAAACTTCATCTTATTATGTTGATACCATAGAACCCGCCTAGGCACTGGTCATGTGTACCATAGGGCCTCGGGGAGCAGGCAAGATGCACAACTTATTGACGCTAGGCATACCATAGTATAATACACTAAATTTAAATGCTTGAAGAAAATTTTTTCACGAGTACCAATGACAATAAATATTTGTTAGTATCCAAAAGTGATGGCAATGGTATTTCATTTCCATTCATTTAGAACAACTTAAAGGACCCTTGAGCCTTGATACGCACCAATGCTCATGCATCATGGCAAAATCTCCTTTCCCTCGCGACAGCTTGATCCTAGGTGCTTGCATTATGAGCTTTTAATAACTAAAATCCCAGCGGCATGAGAAACTGAGGGAGGTTGAAACTTTCGTATTGGCCAAAAAAGAACTAGCAATGTTCCTTCACCCTGGTTATTATAATTTTCACAAGTTTCAAGGAGAGGTTTGTCATATATTTATAAATCATAAAAGTCAATGGTACTGGACACGGTTATAATTTCTAGTTGGGCTGGTTGGACTTGCTGGTGTGATGGCTCACAATAAATAGCACGATTCCAATTTCAAATCCGTTATCACGTTGGAGACTAGAGTTTACAATCTAACGAATCACTACACTGACAATAAGTATCCTGAAATTCCCAACAGGTCAGGCATGATATCTGCTTGTAGACTGAGAAACTGTCCAGGCCCATAAGACAGTAAATCCATAGCTCCAAGTGACATACCTAGATCAGCTTAATGCTGAAAGGTTAAAAAGATCATATTTTTGTATTCTTAACAGATTGTCCTCGAATGCTACCAAAACAGCTTGTACAAGACTCTAAATTTAAAATTTAATGAAGCAATTGAGATGGAGTGTAAGACACACCTACTATGGCTGGAGGATGCAAATTCTCGTCGTGATGACCGCATTCCAGTTTCCACTTGCTCAAGTTCCCTCTGGAGTTCGCGCTACATAAATTCATCTTGTATTTGATAAGCAAGCAATAGATTGAGAATATTTTCATTTGAATGGTGAAACTATCTTTCAGCCAAATGTATATACCACTCAACTAACGAAAATTTTCAAGTAAATTTAGTCTAGCTTAGCACAAACCATGATCGCATAAGAATAATTGCAGATAGGTCATCACACATGACAAAAGGGATCAATGGAAATCCACGAATTACTGAAAGCTACTAATAAATTAATAAGTTAAACATGTTCACAAAAATCTAAAAAAATGGCCAATGGAAGGCTATTTTGAGAGCAATCAGTTGCTTAGGTCTTACCTGTGCCAACTTCTCTTTCTCAATATCAAGGTTGTGCCGCAATTCTCTGGTTTTTGCACGCTCAAGTTCCAGCACCTGCTGTCTCTGAAGCTCCTTTTCTACTTCAATTGTTCTCTCTCTGATACAACAAAACAAATCCTTCAACAATGCAAGCAGACACTCTAATCATGACACAAAATCTGATAAATTACAGAAAAGTGGAAAACCTATCAAATTTTTGAATGAGTTCTGATTCTCGTAAAGCTGATTCCTCTAAAAATTTTTGGCGTGAAAGCCTTAGAAGTAGCTTTCGCTGCCTACGAGCAACTATATCTTCCCTGACTTTTGTTTTCTCTCTGAAGAAAGAGAATAGGAAAACAAAAGAGTGTATTTAGAGAGGGCAAGCTACAATCACATTGAGAAAAACACATCAACTTTCAAGGAAAATCAGAAAAGGAGAATAAATGATAAAAAGCAATTTTGTAGCAGCAGAAGTATCTTTCCAAAGGAAAGCACAAGTCCAAGTTCTTCTAGAACAACTTACAGTCAGGGATCAGATCCATGTTTTTTACCCATAAATACAAAAAAAAATTCAGTGTAACAAACAGGATGTGATTAACACTGACATAAGATCTACAAAGCAACTACAATTCCTTTAAAAATCTAATATATTAATTCAGTGGCATTTCCAAATATTGAGCTTCTTCAGTTGATGCAGTTGCAATAAGTAAAATAATTCAAGTGCGTGACATCAATAACTGGGACTGGATTCACTTGCTTCTTCTCTAAGCTGCTCATTTGTGATTGACATAAAAAAATATTAAATACACATACAATGATCTGATTCCATCCTTGATTTGCTGCAAGCGGTCATCATCCTTCGCATAAGCTGTATGAGAGAAAAAATTATGAAACTGAAATAGATAGGGAGAGTGAATTTGAGAGATATTAGTTGGTAGTAAACAGTGGAACACAATTACTCTCAGTTCATAGTAACTCATGACAACTGTCTCTCATCCACTCAAAAATGTTTATTATCTAAAACCAAAAGCCTACAAATAGTCCCTTTGGTTCAAGGAATATGCCATCTTGAAGTAAAATATCCATACTGGATAAAAATGGTAGCTGCCGCCAATCTTGAAAATCAATAGATGAATCTGGGACAGGACGTTCAGTTCGAATAAGTTCCATTTCCATTTCAGCTTCTTCTAGTTCCTAAAATAAATAAAAGGTCATAATTTGAATGAGCAGATTAAGGTAGATCATCATAAGTGTGCCAAGACTAACCATGGTCTTTTGCTCAACTTCATTTGAGAAAAAATCAAAGTATGACTGGGCAGAGGATAAATTGCCAATAACCTGCAAAGAAATGAATAATAGATCAAAGAAGCACCATAAAACAAAAGGTAGGCGATAACAATTGACCATTAATAGACTTGTTCAATATAAAGACATGATGTTGTACATGCACATGTGCTACGTCTTCGTAATAAACAATCCTTTTGCTCAGTGAAAGAATAACAGGGACCATGCTCAGGGAAAGAAATTACCAGAATAAACATATTTAACTACTCAATATTCCATACCTGAAGAATTGATTCACGTGTGGTTACAAAATCAGGCATTTGCGTAGGAGAACTAGAAGAGAGCACATTCTTTAAGATCTACATCGCAAAAGATAAAAGAAAAATAAGGTAAGCAGAGCGAGAAATTTTTTTAACTAATACCAAGAAAAAGATGCATCTAGTAGGGTCAATAGGACAAAGTAAGGACATTTCACTTTATAGCTACTGCAGCAAACATCTATAACTAATTCCATAGTCTGACAATTCACATAAATACATGTGAAATTCAATTCTGCCTGGCCACCAACCTCTTTAGCCTGGTCTCCATCATCTTTAAGTCTGCACAGTGCTTCACAAGCCTTTTTCTCGAGATCAGTGCAATATCTACCTGCAAAGGCAATAAACAGGGAAAAATGGTATTCTTCGATAACCAAATCTGACAGACTAGAATTAGACTATATTTCTGGCAGCCCATAGCAAAATTACCATTTCCAGACATTCCAAAAGTTTCAATATTTCTCCAAATACATTCAGGAATCAGAGAGATGTCTTCAACTGGAGAGAAAAGGCAAACACTTGCAATGAGTGCCAAGGAGAACTGTGTCAATGGTCCATAGCATGAAGGTTGTGCGAGAGTCGTCAAACACTGAAGAATACTCTCAGCTGCTGCTAGAAATGACTGTACTTTACTTCTTTCTACATATGGAATATAGTAGATAAGAAGTGCTGTTGCATGGGTTCTTAAAAGCAGTGATGAGTCGGATGACGCCAACAAGACGACCTGGTCCCAGGTAGATGAAACCAGAGCGGATAATTTTGGCTCATAATCAGAAACTGGTAGGTTTGATGAACCTGTTAAAGTTTCAGTTGTTAAAGACAAAAGCCACCTTTCTCCATTGGCATCTTGGCCGACAAGTCTACCCAAGTGCTTAAGGGCAATATATCGTTGTTCAGGCTCAGGATGACCAAGCAAGGAACAGAACAAATCAAACAAGTGTATGGGCATTTCAATTTGACAAAGGTTATGGATTCCTCTCGCCAGAATCAATGATATCATTTTATCAGTTTGTAATCTACAAATAATATTTGGAGCACTGTCCGAAAAATTCCTCACTGCTGAGAATATGTCACGAATCACATTATCCAAATGGGGAAAAAGAGGCACTCCTAGAAGTGATTCAAGCAGTACAGATGCAACCTCCCAACAAAGGTTTTCTTGAAGCACTAAGATCATTCTAGAAAGTCCTTCAAGACTAGTATTCCAAAATCCCGGGAATTCATCAACAAACTTACTTCGGAGCAGCTTCTCCATTTCCGAAGAAGCAGAAGCCCTATCTGCAATAAAAATCAAACACTTTGAGTACATGAAACACTCAGCAGATGTCAGTGCCAACTTCTTTGCCAATTTATGATGTATTTTCCAACATTGTTCTGTGGTCGGGTTGAGTTTTGAAACAAGGGCCTCTAGGTTTTTCGAGATACTCCTTATCTCCTCTAAATCAAGTTGAAAAATCCTTTGACTTGCATCAGCATCTGCACTATTGTTATCTTGATGCCTCTCTGAATCCTCAGTAGGAGAAACAGAGGGGAACATATCACTGAGAAACCCTGAGCGTGACTTGGGAAAACTTTCATCACTATCAAAGGTAGAGTTAGTACATGCTGACATTTTAAGTGGAATGATGCCCCAGATTCTAGAAGTGCCAATCAGTAGGTCTTTGCAGTTTTCCATGAGTGCCTGATATGCACATAAATAATCATGAAATGCAGTTGTTCCCTCGAAGGAAGTAAAATCAGCCCATAAGATGGCGGACTGCAATACCTCAGCTTTCCCGTGGAAAGATAAATTACCAAAAATGGTAGCCAAAACAAATATTGTCAAAGCCTTGCATTTTCCTACATCTTTTGGAGAATCTGAACTTTCATCTCGTTGTCTAATATTGTTAAAAAGCTGACCAAAGCATAAAGATTCAAAGTTATTAAATGACACATCAACCAAAAGCTTTTCTTCATCAGACACCTTGTTCAAGGAATATGCTATGATGGGCTTCAACAAGCGCAATATGGAATTAAGAAATGACACATCAGAGTATGAAGTCCTGCACAGAGACACAAGCACTTGCACCACTTTGGGTATTTCAGGTACCATTGCTTCCATGTGCTCCACCACAATTGCTTCAAGAATGAACAGAATAACAGCTTTAGCATTCTTTGCAACAAAACCTTTGAAATAAACAGATTCAGATTGAAATAAGTCTCGGGGCTTCTGACTTTGAACAAATGGCCACGAACATAAACTAGAAAACCAACACATCAGATCTGGCACAAGAGCGGAAGAAAGAAATTTCAATTGTAAACCAACAGCTTCCAATATAGTTTCCCCAAAGGCTTCAAATTCTTTCTTCAGATTGGGAAATAATTTACAGATACCTGGATATAAAGCATGAAAAGATTGCTGCGCATCTTGATAACTGTGACTACTGCCTCTATCCACCATGTTATTATCCTGGTGGATACGAAGTCTTTCAATTGACTCATTCCCACTTTTCTGTTCAATGATACTATCAGCTAGAGAGAGATCGTCCGAATATATGGACAAAATATATGTTAACTGTGACAAATCAGAAACAAGGAAGAGACGCTCTTTCATATATTGCTTTGCATTACGTGAAACTGCCATCCAACCGAAATATCTAACCAAAGGTCTAGCAGAAGAAGAAAAGGCAGGCACTTTCTCTAGCCACGCAGAAGCGGGAATTAAATTTGAGAACCGAAAACCACTTTTAGCATTGATCGACAGTTCATAACTTTCATCATTACCACTTGACGCAATCACCAATCTGTTGAGAAGAATCCAGCGGCATTGCACCTCATGCAGCTTAGAACTTTTTAATTGTGAATTTCCTTCAAATTCAAATGATTTCAGCTGTCCCTCAAAGGACTCTGCAAAATTTAATATAATGTCAACTACATGCTCCGGGGAACAGAACAATTTTGTAGCTGAATGCAACAAGAAGAGAAGACACCACATCAGAATCTCATACATATAATATTGCTCCCAATATGAATTCCTCTGCAGACGCCTGACCAAAAAATTGCACAGCATCGCTTGGTTTTGCCTAACCAAGGTAATAGCATCTGTATTAAAAATATCCTCCTGGTTCAAATTTATAATATCCTCATCCTCTTCAACATCTGATGTAGATATATCTCCCTCCAATGCAACTTTGTTATATTTCCTGTCTAACTCAGCTGCCGCAATCAAAATTTCAAGAACAAATCTGTCTCTTTGCCTTTCAAGATCAGCCACCAGTTTCAAGTCATTGCTTTTTTGGGGGAAAATACTGTTAATATCTGCAAGCCCACAGTTTTCACTGGTCCTTTTATTGTGAATATTTCCCACACCAACTGAAATGTCCTTGAAAGACCTCATGAAGTAGGGATTAATATAACACTCTGCTGCCAAAAGCAAAGCATCTATCGCAGCATCATGACTCTCCAGAGTAATTTCATTCTGGGAGCTCAAGTCCAGAGCTAAGCGCCTAAACTCGGTAGCCCTCATCTCACAATCTCGATAATTCATAAGATGTGAATAATTAGTCATCAAATTGTACAATTCTATTCCATGACTGGAAGTCAATGCCAAATCATTATGAAAATAGTTAATATTTTTCTGCACAGCATTATTGAACTGAGAGCAAACATTTGAACTGCTTGAATCAGAAATATTTTTGTCTCCACTGGCAGGAACATTGGTAAGATACATTCTATTCACTTCTGGAGGAGCAAAAAGAAGACTTACATCTTCAGGAACATCCACTTTAACACTGATGTCATTATCATCAACCTTCCCATCACCATTTTCTTGGCTATTTAATCTGGAAGAGGCTATTCCATCACAAGAAGCAGCAGGCAAGGTGGTAAACTGTGTTGCTAAAGCAGAAAACTTGCGGCCATCAATATCAGGAGGTAACTGCAACTGAGCATCCAAAACTGCTAGAAGCACACTGCGTAAAGAAATAATTCAGTGTTATCAGCATCACACTTCAAGGAACAATAAAATAAATGGATCGAATTAAACTCATGCTTTTTGAGATCGTAAAGGCTGTTAAAAATAAATCTGTTATGCCTGAAATTATATGTTCAGAATTATGGAATTTAACAATAACGAGTCGAGGCCTTTGGATCAAGCTACTGGAAACAATGTCCCTTTTCCTATATAAATTGAAGTATGAGCATTCATCTGGCATAGAAAAGGTGCAAACTCTAAAGTTAAAAAGAGTTAATATCAATGTTTTACTTGATGCATATTTTCTATAAACATTGTGTTGGAGTAATCTTTGTTGGCTAAACATTATTTATTTAGAAGAACCAAATTTTCAACTGATACTGTTTTGAAAATGGTCCAATGTTCAAGGACCCATCCACCAATCTATTTGACCAAAACCCAAAAGACAGAGACATCCTTAGGAGGCAAAGGTTAAGTTTTTCAAGTCTAAATATTTCATCTAAGATAAATAAAACAAACTCGGTAATGATCCAGTAGTCAACCTTCTCGGTTAAAACACAATACTGGAATTTATATCACAACAAAAGAGCGATTTAATCATAGCTGAATGCCTGAATCGGTAATGTTCAATCTTGCCTTATTTGTTCGGTCTTTTAAAGGACCTGGCTACTTTAGCTATGAAAAGCAGCTCGGTAGAAGAGCATTTCTTCCAATCATCAACAATTTTAGTTGGATTTCCCTGCCATAGGCAGTGTTGTAGAAGGATGATGATGGTTATTATCTTAAATCAGCTGTTAAGATAACAGATTTATATTTAAATTATTTGATTAGATTAGGTTGTTATCAGTTTGTCATAATTCGGAAGTTAGGCACGTTAGATTTTAATACCACTTGATTCAATCATCATTGAAAACACATTCCCTATATTATGCAGTCCTCTACATTTACAACATATTAGCAAAGACGTAGTTGATCCAGTTCATCTGATCCATGACAAAATACGGGATGGCTTCTTCATCGAGTAGTGCTCCATCTTCGTTGTCGGCCAGAGTTGCCGCTCCCTCTCAAAACATGACAAGCCTTGTTAATAATACGTCCATCTCGATCATCTTCCACAAACTGAATGGACATAACTATCTCCAATGGTACCAATCCGTGATTATGTGCATCTATGGAAAGGGAAAGGATGATTTTCTTTCCAGCGCTATCTACTGACCAGAAAAAGATGACGAGGCTTTCAGATTTGGAAATCGGAGAACAGTATGGTGGCGTCGTGACTTATCAATTCCATGACAACCAAAGTTGATGAAAACTTCCGGTTGTATCCTTACGCAAAGTATACCTGAGGCGCTGCGAAGGAAACCTACTTGTGCAAGGAGAGTACAGCCGAACGCTTTGAGATAGATAGCTCCATACATGGCCTAAAACAATACGATTCAGTTGTCACCTCTTACTTCGCTGCCTTACACGCTACCAGCAGCAACTGGACTTATTTGAAGTCAACGATTATAAGTGCCCAGATGACAAGGCCCGTGACAAGTCTATTAGTGAAAAGAAACAGGTCTTTATATTCTTTTATGGGCCTTACCAGTCAACTGGATGATGTCAAGAGTCGGATTCTCGCCACAAAGGCCTACCCAAATTGTGAGAGGAAAAAGAAGTTCAACATGAACAGCCGAAGAAAACTGATGTTGGGCCTTTCATCCAGTGCCTCGTCTTCAATAGAAGGCTCGGCTCTTGTTTCTCATCGCAATTCCTCCTCCGAAATTGTTGAGAACCCCTCTCCCAATTCTGGCCACAATCCTTTCCCTGATGCCATGAATGGCTCATCAAGGTCATCTTCAGTGTGCAAAGTGCAAGAAACCAAATCATTCCTCGAAAACATGCTGGAGAATCCACGGGAAACCGCTAAATGGAAATCTTCTCGCACAAAGCATGCCATTTCTGCTGTGACAGAAACCCCTGCATCGGATCAAAAACTCCTTAGCAAGGAACAACCAGAGATGCTCCACAAATCAACTGGTTCAGCCATTTCCAACACCGACAACTCTTCCCTTATCGTCCCAGGCAATATTCCTTTTGCTTTCTACAGTTTTGGGTTCTGGATCCACACATATTTCCAAGGATTTGTCTTTACATTCCATTTTATTTGTCCATTATCTTCGTAACCTTTTATTAGTTAGTAAAATTCAATCTGGATCTAAAGTGTTTCATTAACTTTTTCTCTGATTTTTGTTTTTTTCATAATTTGGCATCGGGAAAGACGATTCGTAGTGCTGATTTTTGTGCAAGGCTGTATCTCCTTAAGTTGCATTCCTTGCAACGACCAACATATCACAACATAATTTGTTTTTTAAATTTTGTTGTTATTCCAAATTAAGATAGTGATTTATCACCCAAAACTTTGTATATCTTGAGAAATTGTCTCCTTCATTATTCCATAATAAAAAAATCTAATTTTTTGTCCAGTGATGTTTGTCAATTTCCAATAAGTACGCACTTCTTTCATATCACAACCTTACAAGCCTTTACGACCATTCTCTCTTATTCATAGTTATATATGGGGTCTCTGCAATGTAAAAAATATTACAATTTCATGCTGGTTTTTGTTATTTGTTGATGATCATAGTATTGGGAAATTATACCGAAGATTGCGGAATAAAATAATCAGCAAGAACACAAAGATTTACGTGGTTCACCCAAGATAGGCTACGTCCACGGAGCTACTGCAGATCTTTTATAACAGGAGAAATATTACAACAAGTGTATATAACAATACACTAAATATCTCACACTTCCAACCCGAGTATAACCGAGAAAAATAATTTCTCCAACTCACACACTCAACACTCAACGTACCCAACATCACATATGTAATGTTATCTCTTATTAGCACTTATCACCTGCATATTAAGTATTAGTCTCTAGGTTAGATCATATTCAAGTTCCATGCTCCATAGAAGATGCCTTCCAGGACCCTAATTGGAAAGCTGCTGCCTTTTATGAGACAAAGGCACTCGAGAAGAAACAATGCTTCGCATATCATTGATCTCTTCTCAGTTAAATAAAAGGCAGACGAGTGTATAGAATGTTTCGAGGCTCGATTAATAACAAAGGGATATGTAAAATCATATGGCATTGATTATCAAAAAATATATGCTCATGTGGCTGAGACTCAATGTCATCTGAGCTCTCTTATCAATTGTTGCTTAACTGGGATTGGCTTTTGTATCAGTTGGATGTCAAAAATGTCTTCCTCAATGAGGACCTCGAGGAAGAAATTTACATAGATATCCAACCAGTACTTGAAACAACATCCACGACCAACAAAGTATGCAAATTAAAGAAGTCATTGTACGGGTTGAAACAATCACCTCAAGCCCGATTCTTTCGATTCACCAAAGTTTAAATGTCATGGCTAGACACATGGTCATATCACACTTTGTTTTACAAACACCCACAAGCAAGGAAGATTACAATCCTGATAGTACATGTTGATGACATTGTTCTTACGGGAGATCATGATGAAGAAATGACCCGAGTGAAAGCATTGCTCACAGAAGAATTTTAAATAAAAGATTTTTGGAATCTTAAATATTTTCTAGGAATTGAAGTTGTTAGATCTTCACGAGGGATTGCAGTCTCACAACGAAAGTATGTTTTCGACCTCTTAAAGGAAACTAGGATGTTGGGATGCAAACCTGTAGATACACACCGGTTGATGCAAATGTGAAGTTGGGAGTAAGAAAAAGCGTCCATTAGTTGACAAGGGCATATATCAAATATTAGTCGGCAAACTAATCTATTTCTCTCACACAAAGCCAGACATTGGAATTGCCATCACTGTTCTTAGTCAATTTATGAATACTGCAACAGAAGATCATATGGAAATTGTTCCTTAGCTTTATTATGAAAATCTGCTCTTGGAATATAAGGGGAGGAGGGGCTGCAAGAAGGAGGGAGCTTGTTCGCACTGTCATTCGGAAGTAAACTCCGGATTTAGTGGTTGTCTTGGAAACTAAGCAAGAATTGGTGGATCAAAGATTTGTGGCCAGTTTGTGGAAATCCAGATTTGTTGACTGCGTTTATTTGCCTTCAGTGGGGAGTTCGGGGGGTATTCTTGTCATGTGGGATCCGAGAGTGGTGGTGGTGAGAAACAATATGATTGGAAATTTTTCGGTGTCCGTTGAGATTTGTGGGATTGACAACACCATATGGTGGTTCTCTGCCATCTATGGACCTGTAAAACCAAGAGAAAGAGAGTTGTTTTGGGAAGAACTAGCGGGATTGAGCTCTATTTGTGGTGATAATTGGTGCCTAGGAGGGGATTTCAACGTGGTAAGAAATACAGGAGAAAAATGAATAGCACCTCCGTTACTACGAGCATGTTGTGCTTTGACAGATTGTTAGAGGATTTGGGACTTCATGACCCTCCACTTTTAAATGCAAAGTATACATGGTCAAATTTAAGGGCTGATCCGATTTGTTGTCGACTTGACAGATGCTTATTCTCAGGGGGTTGGAGGAACTTGTTTCCCACCTTTAGACAATCGGTCCTACCCAGAATCACCTCGGACCATTGCCCAGTGATTCTCGACACAGCTAAGTTCATGTGGGGTCCTACTCCGTTTCGATTCGAGAATGCTTGGCTCTCGCACCACAAATTTAAAGAACTGGCTAAGTCGTGGTGGAATAATATGGATTGTAGGGGGTGGGAAGGGTACAACTTTATGAACAAGCTGAAAGGAATTAAAATTGAAGCCTCAAAATGGAATCGAGAGGTATTTGGAGATGTGGGATTCAAGTACAAGGAGTTGACAGCAAGGATAAAGCGGCTAGATGCGTTGGAGGCGGAGGGAGATTGGTCGGATGCTCTTCACGAGGAAAGAAGCTCGGTAAGATGTGAATTGGAATCTTTGACGATTACAAAATTTCGAATGGAAAAACAGAGATCAAAATTAAAATGGTAAAGGAAGGTGACCAAAATTCGAGATTTTTTCACTCACTGTTGACTAATAGGAGGAATAAATTAATGATAGATAAACTGCAGTTGGAGGACGGGACTTTGGTTACGGAGGAGAGACAGATTGAGGAGATTATAATAAATTTTTTTAGGAATCTGTACAAAAAATTGGAAGGGGTGGAGGCTGCGGGAAGTGGGTTGGAGGGAGTGGATTGGTGTCCTTTAGAACTTAGGGAGGCGGAGTAGTTGGAGATTGCTTTTTCAGATGAAGAAATTAGAAGAGCGGTGTTTGATTGCGACGCAGATAAAGCGCCAAGGCCGGATGGATTTACATTGGCCTTCTATCATCATAATTGGGATACGGTCAAAGCTGATCTACTAAAAGTTTTTGAAGAATTTTATGAAGGCGGGGTGGTTAATGGTATCACGAATGAAACATATATCTGCCTCATCCCGAAGAAACACGATGCGATCAAGGTCAAGGAATTCAGACCGATTAGTTTGACGACCAGCTTGTACAAAATTTTGGCCAAAGTGTTGAGTAACATACTGAAGAAATTTATGGGAAAATTCAGTTTTCATTAATGGAAGGCCGAGGGGAAAATTCAAAGGAGAGCGAGGACTTCGACAGGGGGATCCCTTATCACCTTTCCTTTTTAATTTAGTAGTGAATGTGTTGGGAAGGCTGGTAGATAAGTCAAGGTTCTTAAATGAAGTTAAAGGACTCGAAATAGGGAGGAGCAAATTGGAAATTTCACATATTCAGTTTGCGGATGACACTTTGTTTTTGGTTCAATCAGAGAGGCATGTCATTGCATTAGTGGAAATAATAAAATGCTTTGGATTTCAATCTGGATTGAAAATAAATTTGGATAAGAGCGTTGTGTTGGGAATCAATTTCCCGGAAGATGAAGTAGATGCTTTGGCACAAACGGTTGGGTGTAAAAAAGAGGTCTGGCCAATTACATATCTCGGGTTACCATTGGGAGGTAATCCCACGAAGTTCAATTTTTGGGAACCAGTTTTATCAAAAATGTCAAGAAAGTTGGCTACATGGAAAAAAGCCTTTCTTTCAAGAGGGGGTCGGCTTGTTTTGATACAATCAGTGTTGAGCGTTTTGCCATCTTATTTCATGTCCTTATTTAAAGTGCCAAGAAAGGTGGAGAAATTGATGGAAAAGGTGATGAGGGATTTCTTGTGGGATGGGGCAGACGAGGACAAGCATTGTCATGTTGTTGGATGGGAACAGGTTACAAGACCGAAGGATAGAGGAGGATTGGGTTTGGGGAACATTTGTTTGAGAAATAGAGCATTGTTGGGGAAATGGTGGTGGAGAGGGTCGGTGGAAAGAGATCCGTTGTGGAAAAAGGTAATAATAAGCATTTATGGTCTACAAGAGAATGGATGGGATTTGGGATTGGCAAGGAATGCGACATCTAGAAGCCCGTGGAAATGTATCTCTCGGTCTTACCCGGCTTTTCATCTATTGGTGGGTGCGGTATTGAAAGAGGGTAATGTCATCTGTTTTTGGGAAGATGTTTGGGAGGGGGGGTCATCGTTTAAAGAGCGGTTTCCTTCTATTTTTCAGATTTCTTCCATTACTAATAAACTGATCAATAGTTTTTTGGTGGAACAGTCTAGTGGGATTAACATTATTTTGCATCGGGACATCCGATTTAGAAGAAATTTAAATGAGGTTGAAGTGGGTGAGTTTGTTAATCTCCTAGGGGTTCTAGAGTCAGTCAGATTACAGAGGGGAGTGGGGGATTTTAGAGTATGGTTGGGAGACCAGTCAGGTATATTCTCAGTTCGATCTTTTTATAAATCCTTCTTTCCTTGTGGATTGTTGCTCTGGGGAAATTACCCACTTGCGATTCGATGCAAAGAAGGTGGCCTCTATGTGTTTCAAGTCCTCAATGGTGCGCTCTATGCCGGAAGCACGAGGAAAATAAGGATCACTTGTTAGTGCATTGCTCTTTCTCAGAAGATATTTGGAATAAGGTATTGCTTGAATTGGGTTTTCAGTGGATCTTTCCGAGGACAGCTGCAGATATGATTGTCATGAAGCCGGGAGGAGTGACAACCAGAAAATTTATGACATTCTGGCACGTTATGATACATTGCACGATGTGGTCTATATGGTTAGAGAAAAATAAAAGAATATTCCAAGACGTGTCGGAAACAACGGAAGAAATCTGGGACAAAATCAAGTTCAGGGTTGAAAGTTGGTTAATAAGTATTAAAGAATTTAGTCATTTGACTATTTTGGATTTGATTAGGGATTGAAAGTATGTATGGGCATGAAATTAGTCGGATATTACTTTCTTAGTTGTGTTCTATCTACTTTTGCGGATTACTCATCCGCTAACTTTGTAAAATTTTATCTATTAATATAATCTAGTTTCGTCTCAAAAAAAAAAAGATTTTTATATAAGTAGTGCATGATGTACCTCTTGATTCAATCATCAATGAAAACATGTTCCCTATACTATGCAGTCTTCTACGTTTACAACAGGCGTGATAGTATAATAAGGTAACCCGGTAGCACATGAGAGCAAAGAACTCAATGAGACCGAAAGGCGTGGTCCAAGATAAGGAGATGACAACAATATTGCCATTCTTAATCAACTATGGGGGTATTGAAATGAAATTTTAGTTTTCTTGAGTGCAAACACGTTCATATTCTACCTCATATGAAAATATACACACATTTCAATCCTCAACAGGAAAGGAAGTAAGCACACAACAAACAAGGGAACCGTATGATAGAGAAGAGGAAACATTCAGAAATTGGCCCACTAAACACACTAAGTTACAGGACAGTGCTAAAATCCACAATCATCTGATTCATCTCAGGAAATATAAGCACTGCCAGAAGAATAGGTTGAACGATAAATGATTTACACTACACAACTACATGATTGGCAGCCAGCATTAAAAAGGATAAACAACTTTTAAACCCCTAGATAATTGTACTTTTGAATGACGTGTTCATAATTGAATAATTAAACTAGAAATTCGCAACACACCCAATTGTTCAAGTTAAAGCCTTTGGAAAAATTAGGAAGAGAACATGAAGTTAAATATTGTCTCAACATGAACTTAAATATTTTCTCAACATGAACTTAGAAAATTTTGAAAGTCGTGATGAACCACGAACACAAGTTTAAATACAATTCACGGTCCCTATTACCTTGGAGCGACAGATCCACGCCTCCATTCAGCTTCCAATGATGAAAGCACCGCAGACTTTCTTATTGCAGCGCGAATCACATCTAATGCAATAGCACAATTTTGTTCTTGATTTTCAATAAAAAAGGAAGACGCATTTCCAAAAGCTATCATGCCCTTTAAGGGGATCAAAGCAGGATCGAGAAAAGGTTCCAGCATCTCCACCAAGAAAAGTATCTGATGCTTTGCCTCCTGTAATGCACGAAGGCCGTGCATAAGCAACCAGAACAAAAGAAGTTTTTTTTTAAAATTTAGATATCAGCCATGAGGTCCATGGTAGAACTTTGGAGCAAGACCTACAATTTCCTTTTTAAATTTTTTCTACTCATGGAACTACCTTATAGCTTGCCAATACATCATCCATGTTTCCAGATAGTGCCAGGACGATATATTTGAGGGCGGCACGTGCACGGGACAATGAAAACCGGGCACCCTATGCAAAATGAAACAGAAAAACTTTTAATGCTTAGCAATCATGGCTAAAGTATCAGTCTGTAAGCGTATCAAAAAGATTTGTTTTACAAAGCTTTTCACCTATAATTTTTTGATTAGAATCTAATCTGAATTCTTTGGATCACGAGGTCTTATGTTAACACCCATAACAAGTACATGGCCACTCCAACGGAAAAAACATTCTCTTTCAATCATGTTGTAGAGTGCTCAAGGTTCTAAAAATTGCAAGGCGCAAGTCGGGAAGCGTCTAGGCGTCGCTAGGCAGATTCCACGGTATCAACATAATAAGATGAAGTTTGGTGTGTTAGGGAAAGCTAACAAATCACATTTCTTGTTGTACTTTGGTTTGGGACCTATAAAAAAAATATCGTTCATTTTATCCAAAAAAATTTTCAAAAAAAAAACACAAAAAAGCCAAAATAAAGTAATTTTCGGCCGCCTAGGCACTGGGCGCAGGCCAACCGCACCGAAAATGTGCTAGTCAGCCAGCCTAGGCAGCTGAAAATTACTATCTTTTTTTTTGGGGCTTTTTTTATTTTTGGGCTTTTAATTTAAAATTAAAAGCCAAAGGCCGATTTATAGAACACTGAGAGTGCTCTAAGGACCTTCCCCGTAAGGATGGATAATCTATCAGTAATAGTATCCACCAGTGGAACTGCACTTTGCTTTGACTTTGTTAAGCTACAAAAGTAACAAGAACTCATCTCTATGCAATACACAAATTATGCATAATCTGCTGATAGAACACTATGTTTTCATTAGAATTTCGAGTTACGTCCGAATTCAGATTTTATTAGCTAGTCACAGTACATAATGAGGAAAGGAACATAGTGGTTCTGTTTATAGCATAAAATTCATAAAAAAAACAGAGGCTCCTAATAGTTTTTTCTCTTATATATATTTTGCCTAGAGGGAAATGAAAGGGAATAAAAAAGTTTTATCGACGAGAATAGCATATATTATGAAGTCCTGGTGATGATGCTTTAAGAGAAAACAAAAACACTTAAACAGAGAAAAATCATTTAATGAGCACCAAGGGGTGACTTTCATGTACATTGAAAGATATTCGCTTTCTCTAGACATGTACATTATGTAATTAGTTTCAATGAAAAAGGCAACATAAATTGAAGTTTTCCTTAGTTCAAAAGAAGAGAGTGCACAAACACTTTCTTCTAAGTAATCTCTGCATTTTTCTTTCCTTTAACACAGGAAAAACAAATGATGGTGCTATATTCTACCAGCTGGAAAAGCAAGAGAAAGTCATCTTGGAATTCGGGGGAAAGAAAAGTTCGAAACATACCTGAATTACTCCTAAAAGGTCCTCTAGTAGCTCCAAAGTTAAGTCCACCTGAAATCCCAAAGCATAGAATGATAAATGACAACGGGTGGGTCCACCAAATGAGGCCTAAAACTATGTAGCAGATGATTAAGCAACAAATCATTCGACCTTTGCAATTATTTGAGCAATGCATGGTGCCAATACACCAGAGCACAAATCAATAAGAACGGATGCAGCCTTGACCTGAAAATACATTAAAGATTAAATCAGGTTATTTGACAAGCAAGAAGAAGAGGAGAGAATAGATCAACCCTAAAAAATATACTTAGGAACAAATCTATTGAGAAAAAAAAAATTAGTATTTTGAAAAAAATAAAGTAAAAAGAAGTAACTAACATGTGATGGCAAAAAAGAAGACAAATAGCCAGCACATGCACGAAGTAGAGGACGGTACACCAATGAAGATGAAGTTGCCACAATCTGCAATTACACAAATAAAAGTCAAGGTAGAAATTAGGATGGAGGGAACAATGGAAATCAAGCAGAAAGACATTTTGATCCATTAATACCTGACACAATGCATTTTGCACGAATGGTTGCTTCCAAAGAGAGAAGCTGTCATCAATTTGGTAAGGGCTGCTGATTACAGGCCGAAGTGCTAGATAAACATAGAACAAAGAATTGTCAGTTGAGGCCTCGAAATTCCTAAATGAGAGCAAGTTATGAAACCTAATAACTAGATTAGTAATACTATTATTTATGATTGTTTAAGCAAGTACAGAATAAAGCATCAAGTTTCGTAAATAAAAATATAAAATATCAATAGTCCATATCATGCTAAAATACTATTTTAGTTGCTAGATACGAAATTTCAAATACATAATCATTTGTACAAATGTTCTGATCTGAATGTCAGGAGAAACCTTCAGGTGTTCAAAAGAAATATACTCCAATCCAAATTAGTGACACTAGTAAAAAAGTAAACTGAATATGTAACACTCTCGTGTGCGAAAATACAATTTATGTTTTACGACACACGGAGCACATTAACTGATTAATCGAATTACAACTTGTGAAAGAGAAAACTTAACTTCAAACAATAGGAAACTTCCCTTCTCGTCTTTACAATAATGAACATGTTTCTCTAAAGATGTTTTACAAAAAACCAAAAAAAATTTATTAAAAGCACAAGGAAACTTGAGAGGGTCAAGTACTGTAGGCTCATTTGGATGATTATGTTATCTTTAGACCTGATTTGAAAATGAAAATAAATTATTTATACTTGTTGCCATGGAACAATTTTAGCACGGCAATACTTAGTACTCATGTTTTCTCTTAGCTATCATTAGGGAAAGATCCACATATTAATTCCTGTTGTTCCAAAGTTCAGTTGAATAAATAATTTTCTCAAAATTTTCTTCGTTCCAGTAAATAATTTGACAAAAATTAAAATAGTAAACAGTTAAGTAAAGTAGAATAATAATTTTCTCAAAGTTTCTCTGTTTCAGTAAATACTTTGACAAAAAATAACGAAACTAACAATGAAAAATGCCATAATTTCAATAGGAAACTGGAATCAGAACAAGGACCTGGAAGCAATGCTTGTATCAGTGGTAGCGCCAAAAAATAGTCTGCAGTGTTCTCTGCCAGCTTGCTACAGAGTAAAGGCTGAACAGGAATTTATATGGTAGTTCTTTATCAAACATCAAGACAACATACGTGAAGAATTATCACTATTGACAGTTTTTGTCGACAAGGCACTTCTGTTCCATTTAACCAACCTGAGATGCAGATGCATAAAGAACATGCAGAATCCCTTCTTCTACTGCCTCAGAATCTAAGAGATTAAGGTATGTTAAATCCCAATGATCATCTGGCATGTGAAACTCTTCCCCAAACAAGTTTGAATAGTCAGTTAAGGAAACAGGAGCAACAGGTTCAGGTTTAAGATCCTCTTCGGCTACAGAAGATGTAACATCGGAAGGTAAAGTAGATGCTTCTCTCCATGTCGTAGACTCTGAAAGTTTTTTAAGAATCCTTGATGCCTAAAACATGGCAAGTATCAGATAAAGAAAAATTAACCTGGTTAAATTTCTTTTTCCCAGAAAGCAAATGAAAAACAAGAAGCATATCTTACAAGCCTGCACAACTTCCCCAGGTTATAATCTTTATAAGCCTTTCTAAGCAATGTGAAGATTGCATCAGGACGAAATACGAAGTGACTAGAAATTGTTGACAACGAAGATGACGTATTTCGTGATCTCCTTGGCTGTGCGCAAAAAAACAGAGAATTTTAAAAGTATCCAATCACTTGGACAGTAGAGTCAAAAGAAAGTGGAATTAGTTGCTTTCACTAAACTATACAGAATTCCAAAAAACTTCTTGATTATTTCATCCCCGTTCTCATATATAAAACGCCAAATAAATATAGCTCAGTATCATGCATCAGTATGCCACAGTTAAGAGGAAAGGCAAGATATTTAACGTTTTCTACATGCCTCTTCACATGCAGGACTACTACTTCTACAGCCAAGCCAAGGTAGTTTCTATTGCATGAGATTAGTTGGCATTGAAAGTTGAAGCTAGATGCTTCGTAGTGTATCTTTTAACAAAGCTGTTTGGTAAAGAAAATAGATAATTATAAAGGAAATATAGAGTCATGCAGAGATAAACAATGATAAAGAAGATGCGTCCAGCTTGCACTTAATCTAGATAATGCAATAATCATCAATACATCAAAAAGGTAAATACCTTTCCTGTCGATACCTCGTACAACCAAAGTATTATCCAGAAGAAATAAAATTTCAAAAGAGAATATTCTAAAATAAGATAGTAAATAGAATTAAGTGCAAAATTTAAATAGAATAAAATGACTTCATGTGAGTACCTCAAAGTTGGAGGAAACCATCAAGGATGTCGATGGCAGATTGATCTTAGAAGCTTCATAGTCAGAAACATTGACAGCCATTTTCGCAGCTTCTCTGCCAAGACTTGGAAAACATTTGTTAACGAACTGTCTCAAAGAGAGTTACATGCCAAAAACTGACATGATTGTTTATGGAACAATTTAACTATATTTGCATCAAAAATAAAAAGCAGATAAGACTTGAGAGCAGCACCAAATAACTGATTTTCAAACATTTTGAAATTTTAAACATTGTGCAAAAACTATTTAAGAATACTGGGTACATTTGAAAAATAAAGGTTTGAACAAAGAGAACAGGAAGAGAACCTTCTTTGCAACATCTCAAACAATGGTAATTTCCCCAGCGATGGGATAGGCACTTTCCAAATAGTACGATAAGAAAAAAAAAGGATAACCAGAGAAGAAAGATTCAAATAAAGATTTCACATAAAAATGTCAAGAAGAATCACAAACCCACTCCCCCTTGTCTTGTACACCCTCAATTAATCTAACCATCTCTAAAGACTCAAGCAAATAACCTAATTCAATTTACTCCTCCCCTTTGAGAAAAATAAAAATTCCAAGAAAGAGTAGAAGAATTGGATGAAAAATTGAATGTACAAAGTGCGGATGATTATGGATCGACGAAATCTGGAATAAAGGCGGATAAAGATCCTGAAAAGAAAAATTCCCCCACCGTCTATCTTCCCAAAAACTAATCTTATCTCTCCCCTTGACCACCGCTCATACTGACCGAAGAAAAACCGGATAAATTCTGGAAATAAATTTCCGAAGACTTCTGAAAGTAACACTTTTAGCAATACCAGCATCCTACCGGTTATTCTGTGTCACATATTTGCTAACCACAATCCACTTCCATAACGACTCCCCTTCAGTAGAAAATCTCCACCACCAATTCCTTAATAAAGCATTATTTCTCAAATAGGTATTACCAATACCCAAGCCTCCTCTCTCTTTTGGTCTACACACTTGATCCCAAGCCACCCAGTGACCATGGTGATCCCCATCTGCTCCATCCAACAAAAAATCTCTCACAATCTTTTACATGGCATCCGCTACACCTCGAGGTACCCTAAAAAAGGACAAGGAATACATTGGCAACACATTCAATACCGCTGAAATCAAAGTCAAGCGTCCTCCTCTAGATATGAAAGCTTTCTTCCAACTTACCAACTTCTTAGTCATCTTAAAAAAGATTGGTTCCCAAAAAGAAACCTTCGAAGGATTTCTGCCCAAAGTAGCCCCTAAGTATCTTATAGGCCACGATTCCTTCCCACAGACAATTTCATATGCTAACATATCCATGTCCTCTGCTTCGCAATTGATCCTCAATAAATCATTTTTTTTCCAAATTGATCTTTAGCCCCGACATCTCACAAAAGGAACGTAAAATCTCTGCTAAAAATCTCAAATGATTCTCATTCTGCACAAAAAACAACGTATCATCGGCAAACTAAATATGGGAAATTTCCACCCTCTCTACCTGCTTCCCAACCTCTACATAAATCCATCACCATTGCATTGTCAACAATTATGCCATAACATCCAGCACAAAATTAAAGAGAAATGGTGATGATGGGTCGTCAAGTCTAAGCCAATTTTCATCTTTGAATTTACCCCTAGGTCTGGCATTATAAGAATCAAAAAAGATACACTCGATAGAAATCCCTTAATCCATTTCCGTCAATACTCCCTAAAACCTTTCTTGAGCAACACAAAATCCAAGAAGTCTCAATCAACATTATCATAAGCTTTCTCAAAATCGACCTTAAAGATCCATCAGCTCCTTTTCTTGATCCTATATTCCTCCACCAACTCATTTGCAATTAGACAACAATCAAGAATTTGTTTTCCCTCAATAAAAGCATTCTGAGAATATGCAATTATGAGAGATATTATCTTCTTTAACCTTAATGACAAAACTTTAGCAATAATTTGAGAGTAGAAAAACCGGGCTGATTGGCCGAAAATATTTATTTTAAACTGTTCTTGTTTTTTTGGTATCAAACAAATGCATGTCACATTTTTATTCTAATTCAAAAAATTCATTAAACACCTTCAACCTTCTGACTGCACCCCGACACTGCTGGTAAACTGAAAGTGAATTAGTCCGGCTAGGTGATTTTGTTCCATCACTCTCAAAGACTGCTCTCTTAATCTCTTCTTCTGAAAAAGTTTTCTCCAATTCTGTCATTCCTTCTATTCCCCACACCCAACCATCGTTTTTACTATACAACTATTAACAGAACATTTACTCACCATGTAAATATTAAAGGTCGCACACTCAAAATTTCACGAGTGTAAAATATTGTATTTTCCTGAAAAATATACGCATTCTTTTATTGAATATTCCTTAAAACGGGCCACATGATAGAAATATACTATCAGTCATCACGATAGTCTAAAGTAGAAAAAGGCATACAGACTAAATTTATGGACTTTAAATATAAATTAATTTACCAACCTTTCATTTGCAATCTGAAGGATTGGATAAAATGGACCCGAAAGCATTGCAAGAAAACGAATGGCAGGTTCTGCGCCTTCGGAAAAGCTATTAAGATCAGCCTGCACAGTAGCAATTAACATGCATGACAGACTTCAGTAATCTGAAGAAAAGAACAGCGATGAAAACCCCTTTCCATGTGTTAAGACAGGCTCAAAATCTGTACCTCAAAGTAAGGAAGAAATTTGGCCAACCTGCTCGTGATATCTTGAAGCAACTATAAATTAATAGTTAGAAAAGAAATCACAAAAGGAACAAAAAAAAGAGAAATGTCTGATTATACAAGAATCTAAGCAGCATCTCATGCACTGTAGGTACTTGCAGTTTGTTCACCTGAAGATGCATATCACCAGCATCTTGTTTGTGGGATATTATACTTGACAGCAAGTAGTTAGCCACTGGTTGAAACTCAGGCTCGAGACCAATAACTGGAACCCCAATAAGCTGTAATGAAGAATCATAAAACCTAGATACTGACATCACATTTTCAAGACATATTAACTGCCAAAGGTTTAATAAAAGGTCACTTAAAAAAATTTATATGTAACAGAATATCAACGATGAGAAATGTGTACGGTAATAATGGCAAGCAAAGTTTGCACACCATTCAAATTGTATCCAGGAGTGACTACAATCCCATATAATGAAAGAGAAGGTGTAAGGTCCAAAATTAAGACGACGTAATCCAACTGCATGTGAATCTAAGAAATAAGAAAAATGAGTAATTAATTATTTTAATTGCTTAATTAATTATGGGTCATGCATGCTTATATGCTAATCATGATTTTATTATAATCATGCAGAAAAAAATGTAATTTTTAAGGATTATTCAAGTGACGATCGAGGAACGGGGACCGAGGGCTGAAAAATGTAAAATGTTTTTATTAAATAATTGTTTTTAATTATTTAAAATATGAGTGTTGCTTTTTAGTATTTTTGAAAATAAGGGGTTTTGAGGTTATTTTATACGCTGAGACGTAAATTTCATCGGTGTTGGTTTTTCAACTAAAATACGAGCTTTTTGACAACCCGACTAATAAATTCATAAATTTACTTTAACAAAAAACTTTGTTAATATTTTATTTAAATCCTAAAGAGACTAATGGGCTTAATTTAATTGGCTTAATAGGCCTAACCTAGTTAGCAAATTAATTAGCTATTTAAAAGTTTTTAATCACCAAAACCCTACACTCCTAGCATCACAACAATCGGCCACCCATTTTTAAAATTCATAAACTCTCTCCCAAGACACCACACACACGGCCCGAAGAAAAATTCGAAGGGGCTCAAGGAGAAGATAGCCTAGGTTTCGTCCCGTTCTTCGTCGTCAACGAATATTCGAGCGTATAATACGCAAAGGCACGCCATAATTCTTCCTTTTCTCGTCTTTCACACCATAGTAGATATTTTAAATCATTGTGCATGAATAAACAAAGAACACTTGATTATATTTCGTTTTTCATGCATATGTGTTGTGTAAAGCATGGTTTTTAATTCCAAATTCATGTTTTATTGTGATTAAGTGGCTGCCATGATGTTAGGTTTGATCAAGCAAGGTTTATACATGATTTAAGGCCCTAGAACACACACCAAACTCACGGCTATCACTAAAGGATCAAGCTGAAACCGATTTTTGCTGTCATGGGGTCATGGGGTTCGGTTGTCATGTCTTGGCGGCTTGGCTTGGTTCGGCTAGGACCAGGACTAGCCACGGTTGTAGGGGAGTCGAGGGAGAGTCCTTGCCATGCTATGACTCGAAGTTGAGGGCTGGGGAAGGAGTCCTAGCAAGGGGTGCGTGCTGCGCAACTCTAGTGCAGCAGCACGCAGGGAGTCAGGGTTCGGTTTAAGGGGCACGGTGTGGGCTAAGTCAAGGGTTAAGGGTCCTAGGTGGGTGCACGGCATGCTGGTTCATGGGTTGGGTCGAAGGCTAGAGCCCTAGGCTCACAAACTTAGAGTCCTTATGCACTAAGGATTCTCGGCCGTAGCATGGGGCAACTTCCAGCTTTCGTTTTTGGTTTTTGGGTTGAAGTCTTGGCAAGCTTGGGGTCCAGTAGGGTACTTTGGGTTGTTGGTCAAGTTTTGGTTCGAGATGGTTCGGGGGTAACTCGTGAAAATCGAAAGTTGGCTCGGGGTCGAAGTTTAGGTGTCAATTAGGGTTTTTAGAATAAAGAAAATTGGAAAACGGCTCACGGGGGTCGAGTCGTGGTCCATAAGGGCTAAAATAATATAAAAAGACTAAATTTAGAATTTAGGAATTTTATATTAAAGTTTGGGATTTTTTCGGGATTAAAACACCGTCAAAACAATTAATTAATGATAAATGAGGAAATCTAATTTTTAAGCTAAATAAAATTATGAGAAAATTAATTTAGGCTTAAATAATTATTTGGGACATGCTAGAGTCAATGAATTCAAGAAAAAGTGAAATTCAAGAAATTTTACGTCTAGGGGTAAAACGGTCTTTTTACACCTAGAAATTAGTAATCGTCATGGCAGTGCCCTAAATGCTATTTTTATGATATCATGATTATTTTTAAATGTTTGTGAAATGTTCACGATTAAATTATGATTTTTAAATGTTCATGGGATTTTTATGATTTAAAGAAGACATTTAAAAGACATGTTGCATGCTTGGTTTCAAAAACAAAATGTTATGTTATGCATGATTTTTTTTTATAAAGTGATGAGAATATAAATGTTGAAGGAAGTGAAGTAATTGTGACTAATTCGATAATGTTGGAGATGTCGTGAGGGTTATGGTCCCAGTAGGAGCCCAACGATCGTATTTTCATCATTTCGAATATGTGGTAATGGTTATGTGGTAACGGATTTGTGGTAACGGTAAGAATGGGAATATCGTGAGGGGAAAAGGCCCCAGAGGGAGCCCATTTATGGGAAAAAGCCCCAGAGGGAACCCCGACGATCGTATTTCTATTCGAATAATGATAGGCCAAGGCCCAGTTGACCGGTGAGAGTGTTGCTGGTGTCCCCCGCCGCCCAATACGTTGGTTACATGTAGATGGATCCATCGACTCTTATGATCATGATCAGGAAAGTAACAATTAACGATCTGAATTCAACAAAAGAAAAGGAAAAGGGAAAAGGAAAATGTTTATGATCATGTTAAATGTTTTATGTCATGATAAGGAAAAAGAGAAAGGATTAAGATTTATTTATGCATGTCATGAAATGTTATTTTTACCTAAAAGTATTTTCACTGTTGCATGTGGTTTTATACGTATTATTTGTTATAAAGATTATGGTGTGTTGAGTCTTTAGACTCACTAGGTGTGATGGATGCAGGTGAGTTTGAGGGAGGTCTTGACGGATGATCTGATTGGACTGAAGGCGCACACAACCCGAGGACCAGCGCTTCTATTTTTCCGCACTTGTGTTTTTGACTCATGATTTACGTTAAAGATTTTAAGATTATTTAATTATGTTTTGAGAGATTTTTGTGAGGTTTAGTATGGGCTACACTTTTCAAACTATTGCTTTTTTTAGGTTTGGTAAAACATTTGACGACTTCGTTTTATGACTATTTCACTTGATTTTTAAAATGCTAGTTGGTTGATGTTTTATTTTAAAGGGTAAAATATTTTATAAAAATATTTTCATGGGATGGACGAAATATAGAAAAAAAATTCTAGTACTTTTAAATCAATAAAAAGGGAGGACGTTTCAGAAGGTATTCACTAGTTGTGATTGCAAGGAAATAAATCTTCACAAAAATTGCGATCAACATTCTGAGAGCTAAACCTAATTCTGTGGCGATTTTCTGATTTTTCAGCATGTCCTCCGAGTGCCATGACGGGCCATCTCACCGCTACAGCTGGACAAACCACCCTCCTCTGAGCATTCGCCTCCACCTTCGCTGTGTGCTCCAGCCATTATTTCCTCCCTCCCCCCAATCTCCTCTCCAATGCCTGACAGATTAGTCGATGATTTCTCCTTCAAGCTGCTTGACAGCATTGCCACTGTACCGTTATAATCGCCTCCTACACTCCCCGCGACAACTCCGTTGAATATCTCCAACCTTTTATTAAATCCCTCCTACATTTCGTGCCTTTACCTCAAAATTACCTAGTGAATTGATTCCCAAGTCTATCATGGAAGCACTAGTTATTCTTGAGTAGAAAGCTACCGTTATTGAAGAAATGCATGCCCTAAAACAAAATAACACATGGAATTTGGTAGAGTTACCACAAGGGAAGAATACTGTTGATTGCGAATTGGTGTTTATGATCAAGGACAAGACCTATGAATCCATTCAAAGGCATAAATCACATCTAGTGGCGAAAGCTTTTACTCAAACCTAAGGGATTGACTACATTGAAACTTTTGCCCCCGTCGCCAAACTCAACAGTGTCGGGATTCTTCTGTCACTGGTAGTTATCCTTGATTGACCTTTACATGAGCTCGATATAAACAAATGTCTTTTTCAATGGATAACTTCAAGAAAAGGTCTATATGAGTCAACCTCCTAGATTTCAACATAATATAGGTGGCAAGCTCAACCATTCTCTCTATGGGCTAAAACGGTCTCTTCATGCTTGGTTTGATCGATTTTCCAAGGTAATAAAAAATATTAGCTATATTCAGGGACATGTGGATCATACACTATTTGTCAAAAAATCACCATTCTTAGTTTATGTTGATCGCATCATTTTCACAGGTAATGACAATAAAGAACTGGAGGAAATAAACAATATGATGCGAGAATTTGATGTAAAAGACCTTGAAACTTTGAGATATTTTATGGGAGTGGAGATTGCCAGAAACAGAAAAAATCAATCTCCCAAAGAAAATACACTTTAGATCAGTTGAAAGAAACTGTTTTTTTTATAGGAAACTATAATATATTATAATGATAATAAAATTGTACAATAAGCGGATAAGCAATCCGCACGTTACAAGGGAAATAAAATCAACACTACAACGCCATAATCGCGACCACACATATTTCCAATCCCTAACTAAATCTAAAATACATAGATGTTTATACTCTGGCAATATTGTCGACCAACTCGCGACTCTGAATTTTATTTTCTCCCAGACTTCATCCACGGACTCCGATATCAAGAAATAGTGCTGAAGCAAAATACCAAGCTATGGCTCATGGAGTATGTAAACTCATTTGGATAAGAAGAGTGATAAAAAAGTTAAAAACTCAGTTTGGAGATACTATGTTAATGTACTGCGATAATAAGTCAGCTATCAGCATTGTTCACAACCTTGTTCATCATGATATGACTAAACACGTAGAGGTAGACCGTCATATCATTAAAGAGAGTGGATGAAGGCAGCATCGTTATTTTATATGTTCCTAATCTCACCAACTGGTTCATCTCCTTACAAAAGGATTGTTTGAACAAGCTCACGATTTTGTTGCACGCAAGCTTGATCTCATCAACATCTACAGCCAAACTTGAGGGGAAGTGTAGAAAATATTCAAATCACTTTGTATTTATCGTAAATTATTGTCCAAAATCAATGACGGATACCTGATACAATATAATCAATTACAATAAGTTATTTTGGCAGAATAGTTTCCTTTATTTATCTGTTCATTGTAACTCTAAATAGTGTGTCTTTCTCCTCTTAATTTATACCATGGAAAACAAATGTGGGTTAGTCCAAGCCTTGGCACATTCAGGAGTCCTTGACATTCGTCATTTTTTGGTTTATTTGGACTATGAGCAATGACTCTAAGAATCATGGTATTCTGATTTCCCCGGCCCAGATCTAGTTTCATAGTGTGCAGTTCCTCCATTTTAGTCTGGTATCTAAGGCCTTGTATTCAGATTCAGAGTTCAAAGAAAAAATAGAATGGTTCTTTCAAAATCCTTTTTGTCCAGATCAATAGTTATCCGGTTAAATTAGATTCATTTTGGAAACATTTCGGACAACAAATATGGCATACATTTGGCTGCTTTATTTCATAGTCAATGGCTTAGTATGTGATAAACACTATGACATTCATCCCTAATGTTCAGATGGACAAAAGGTAATCTAATTTACCAAGAAATGCAAATAAGACAGAGATATTCAGCTTAAAAATAATAAATATTGGTAGCAGTAGCATGTTATAGCTCAAGAGAGAGCTTTTACCTGAATGAAAAAAATAGCTATGGGGTTTCCACGCATACATGATAATCGCACATAACGGCATGGGGTATAGTTCATTGGGTACATCATGTCACGCCGAGGTGCTTCACAGCGGGGACGAACTTTTACAAAAGCCTCTGGCTGCGTAAAATATGTTGAAAGGACATATAAGGATAGCAAAATAAAAAAGTGAGATAACCACCACATTTATAAAAGTATAACTATTCAATAACAAAATTACAAGACAAATAACATTATAGCAGAAACCAAATACAAATCACATCATGCTATGAGTAATCAAGGAAAAGACATCCAATCCTTACACCTTAGCAACACTATAGGAGGAAAATACAGAAGCTTAAGATGACACAGGCTGTGATAATTTGAAAATGAAAGTAGTAAGTGAATAAGAATCTAGATTTGGAGCATTAACTAGATTATGATAAATTAGGAAGGAGCCTAGAAAAGTAATATACTTCGGACAGAACAGCTGAACAGGTTGTAACTAAAGAGAAATTATCTAAGCTTTGATTTCTCATATGCTCATGGAAAAGGGACAGAAGGATGAACATCCAAAAATCGGAAACTTAAACCATCAAACATGCAAGCACTTACTCTAACATAACTAAACCTGATTAATATACTGCACAAACAAAAGAGTCAAATGGGGAACTCTAGGAGCAAGATCGAATAAAAACTTATCTAGTTTAGCAGAAACTGATTTACTAAAAAAGATTCTTCATGCAGAAGATTTTACAAAGTACAGTTTGGCTGAGTTGAAGCATGTTGGATCTAGAAGATGCTCGAAATCTCATAGGATATGAAGATTTGTTTTCATCCCTCAGCAAACTACATAATACGAGGTAAATGAAAAAAAGCCACATCACTATAGACAGGCAGGCCCTCTGTTGGTAGTTTAGAAAAAAAAACTAGATTGTCAAGGCATGGCTCGTCAATTCCATGGAGCCAGACATTGGACAAACTTATTTGTTTTGCAAGACAGACAAGAATATTGGGAAACTATCCAAGAGATTTATTCTGATTTTTAAAACATGTCCCGGTCAATGTTTAGAAAACAGAAAAAATCCCAATACACTAGGCAAGGAAGCAACACTATGACAGAGTTTTACTGAATTCTGGCAAGAAATGGATCTCCTTTTTACGAGATAGGATGGAGTTGTGCAGCAGATTCTAAAAATACCAAAAATGGTAAGAAAGAGCGCATTTTCAAAAACCTACAGGGGGTTGATTAGATTTGGATGAAGCATGTGGGAGACTGTGTGGTATGAAGCCATCTCAACCCCTTTAATTGTCATTAGCAAAGGTGAGAACATATCAAGGAACCGAATGTTGATAAATCCATCACACTCCTGAATTAAATTCCTTACATATGAGAAATTCTGGTCTTGCAAAGATAGTGTTCGAAGCTCGCAATTCAAGGAAAAAATATCTTTTTTTTTTAGACGAAACTATTATTATTAATAAGAATTGTATTACATAATAAGCAGATGAGTAATCCGCACAATCGATAACCAAACAAAAGAAAACACTACAGTGATACTGTCATGCCAAAACAAATTTTCAATCCCTAACTAAATCTGAAACAGACACATGATTGAAATCTTTGATATTAGATGTCCAAGTAACCACCCTGAACTTGATCTTCTCCCAAACTTCGGCATCGTCGTCGAACTGTTCTTTGAAAATTCTGTTATTTCTCTCTATCCATATAGACCAAAACGTACAGTGAACGACCAAATACCAAAAGATCTTCGTTTTTCTGCTCCAACTTCCCCCTGGCTCAATAATAAACGAACATGCTGCCCTCTGTGGTAGGACGTAAGTGAAACCCAATTCAAGTTGAATTCTAGTCCAAATTCCTTTTGCAAAAGAGCAGTGAAGCAACATATGATCCTGATTTTCTTCATCATTTCGACACAGCGTGCACCAATGCGGGCTCAACACACAATTCGGCCACCTTCTCTGCACTGAATCACAAGTTGGTAATTTTCCCAATGCAACAATCCACGAGAAAATTTGAACCTTTTTAGGGACAGGTACTTTCCAGACGTTTGTGTGATAGGTGAATGACAGAAAAGAGGTAGGTGGAAAGAAAGAATTGTAAAATGATTTGACAGAGAAAACACCTGAAGAATTCAAGGAAAAAATATCTTCCGTGATTATTGTAAAAAAAATGGATCATACCCGAGAGACATGTTGGGAGCTCCATCGTAAGCCATTTGGCTGGAGATGGAAAAAACAGAGAGGGCGTCATTGTAACATGACGCAAGTAGCATAATCTGAACCGGGAAACATGTTGGGCCTAATTTTCCATTTCCCCAAGTAGGTTGAATTTTATTCAACTTCTCAACGATAAAATGATTGAGACCACATGTTAAGGTCAAAACTCAAAAACTTCAACTGCAGCGACGGTACAAGCAGGTAACATGAGTAAATCCCTTTTATAATAAAATCTTGTGAAGGAAAACATTGGATTGTGGATACACGGGACTCTATTTGGCTCCTCGGATGTATTTCAAAAATATGACACATGAGCGAATGAGAAGGAAAAAGTAGTCTAGTTGCCGGAAAGGAAGTGGTTTGCTAACCCGATATAATTAAAATCAGTTTTGTATGTGCCGAAATTATCTTACGATTAGTGTCTATAAGAAATTAGCAAAGGAGATAATTTATATTTCGAGATATTTTCCCATCTCATGGTGAATTTCTAGGCCAATTTTTGTGGAAGATGATTGGCAGCTCTGACGGAAGAGATGGTTCATACATCTTAGGGACCTACACTACTAGATTTGTGCCACAACATAAAATGTTCATGGCAGTTGAATCTGATTCTGATATCACGTTACGGCACCAACAATTAGAACATCCAAATTTTTCTTACTTGAAAGTTTTGTATCCCCATCTCTCCGTCAAGAAAGAAATATTTTCATATAATTGTAATGAATTGTTCCAAAACGACTTCTAGTCAACCATCTCATCATCCATGCATTTGTGTAAATTCTCTAAACCATTTCAGTGAACACAGTGACATACCCATGGGTAGAAAGATTGTGAGAAGCATATGAAATTTCACTGTAAAATGCAATGCCCATGGCGATGTTGAAAGATGAAAAATTATATCTAGTATAAGTAAGGATCTTTCCAAAACTAAGTCTATAAAAACGAAGAAAGTGTCTAAGTTGAAGAAATCTTTTTATGGCCTGAAACGATCTACACCAGGTTTGGTTTAAGAGGTTCTGTACTTTCTTGATCAATTTATTTGAATATCAATTAGGACAAGCAAATCACATAATTTCATAAAGCAAGTGAAAGAACACAAAATGGCTATCCTTATAGCATATGTAGACAATATATAATTACCTGAGATGATGTTATTGAAATCATACAACTCAAGGGTTACCCAAGGGAGTTGCAGAGACAGGATTTGGGCGCACTTAACATATTGTCCCAGTCTTTGAATGGAAATTGCTAGGAATCGACCGTCAATAAAAGTATATTCTTGATTAATTGAAAGAAGCTGGAAAAAAGGATCCAAACCAGTAGGCAAACCACATGAAAAGAAATGGAAACAGAGGACGAGAAACGTTAATCTTTCTATTGACAAGGGTAGGTGGGAAACTTAGTTATTTGTCTCTTTGTTAACTGAAGATTGTCTATGCAATGAGTGCTGTAAATCAATTTAAGCACCCTCTAACTAAGTGCATGTAATGACCCGAATCCTTATTTTGAATTAAGTACTAATTAAAAGATGATTAAAGGGTTGTTAATTAAGCATTATTAAAGAATTGATAATTCGGGATCAACCTGTTGTGATCCACCGAATTTAAAATGGACAACCTGAACTACTTCATATTACATTATCTCGAGAAATCCAACTAGACAAATGAGATTATAACACGTGGCAGATAAGATTGATTCGAATTTTCTGAACTAGTTCGGATGGAGCCTACGAATAGAAGTTGATTTCATTTGTTTCCTATACCGCTTCCTACAGCTATTCTCTCTCGAGTTCTAACCATATATCTTAGGTTTTCTAGCCAGTTTCTAGGGCGCAAGGTTCTTAAATTCGCTAGCCGCTAGTCGGGCGCCAGACCAGCGCCTAGCGCCTAGGCCGCCTAGGAGGGGCCTAGGAGTCGCTAATCGGATTCTACGGTACCAAGGACTTTCACACCCACCTGAAACGAGGAGATTGAGATAACGATAAAACCAGAAGAAGTTGCTTAATAAAATGGTACAAGAATCAGTGATGAAAATTTTTCAAATCTATTTCATGTACTTGAGGTAGCAAAGGCAGAAATATCAAGAAATGCAAGAAACCGAAAGAAAAAAAAGGTAGAAGAAAGACATCGCTGCTGCTTCACAAGACGGGAGATGTAAATATTTCCCATCAGGCTTCTCGATTTCTTTGGTGGTGCGTTAGATTTAGGGCAACCTTAATTAGGCTTTAATATATTTTTTTTTTTATAAGAAACGTATATTATTAATACTAGAATAAGAATGTTTACAAAGTGGACTAGTAGTCCACTGTCATAATGAAAAGCACAAAATGATTTATCTCAATGATACACATAATCCCAACTTCTCATCAAATCTAAAACTGAGACATTCTTAAAGTCATGATGATTGCCAATCCACAACGCAATATTGAGTTTTATTTTAAAACCACAAACAATTTTTTTCAAAACAAATCAGGCCATTTTAAGGGTGTCCAGGCCCACCCAGGAGCGCCCAGGGTGGCCGCCTAGCACCTTATCGGTGCGGTAGGTCGCCACCTAGCGCCTAGGCGCCCGCCTAAGGCGCATTTTAGAACATTGCCAGGGCAGTTTAGTGTTGGGAAGTTTCGGAGCTAGTGTCAACTCGAGGATGAGCCGGTGGACCGGGACGCAGATCGAGACATCATCAGCAGGTTAACGACGGACGCAGATATAATCTTAAAGCCTTAAATAGTGATTTAAGGATCGTTAGGAGTTATTTCATTATGTTGGTATTGTCTAGGTTCAGACGAATAAGCTTTCTGTCAGATTGTTTTAGTGAGGTACGTGATGTAGTGACTGAGATATCCTAGCGTAGTATACACACTTATGTGCTGCATATTTATCTGTTGCATGATACATGTTTTACTACTTTGTCATATTATGCATTACATATCATGTTGGGCTTGATATATTTTGAGATATACCTCGTTTTTTGGGGCCGCTCATCCCTGTTTTGTATTGTAGACGGTTGGGCATCGAGAGATACAGTGTCCGATGGGACTCGCAGGCTCTGATGACCCTGGACATTGTAGGTCCACGTCTTGATGATTAGTGTGGGAGTCAAAACATGCATAAGCAGATCAGAGACTACACACTCAGGCGCCTCTAGAGTGAGCATGAGATTCTTGACTTAATCCTTGATATCCGAGCATATTGCATTTCACATACATCATATCAGTTTGTAGACTTGTACATTCTCGTATTGGGCGATTGTCGCTCACGTCGTTTTTTCATCTTGAGCACCCTATTCCATGGGCAAATCTTAGGTTGGACGGTTCGGATGGCAAGGGCAGTGGTTAGAGTAGTTAGGTTTTCAATAGTGATCCAGTTGAGGTTTTATTTGGTTATCGTATTCTCGTGCAGGATTATGTTTTCAATATGGTTGTATTAACGTCTTAGACTGAGATTATTGTTCTGTTTTTATTTGAGTTGTAAGATGATTGAGTTATTTGGTTTCCGATGTTTAGTTGTTGTTATTAAGTTTTAATTTTGCATGCTTATTAGTCTGTTTAGTAGTAGCTCGGGTAAAGGCGCTACAGTGCATGTGAATGTCATAAACTATATTTGAAGGGAAGTCCAGATAAGGGTGGAATACAACAACAAAAACAACAAGCTTTTATCCCACTAAATGGGGTAGGTTGTATGTATTTCCGTAGGCCACGGTGTCCAGTCCCCTACTATATCTCCACTATATCTCCATGTATATTTGAATGAATTTTATCATGTTTCATTGTTGCTAGTCAAGTCTTCTTTGGTGTTCCTCTTTCTCAGTTAATATGTGTATTTGACATGGTCTCACATCACCTAACTAGGGCATTATTGGTCACCTAAGTACATGTACATACCATCTTAAACGCGTCTCTTGAAACTTTTCTTCAATGAGCACAACCCCAATAGGCTGTATGTATTCTCCTGCGCCACAGTGTCCAGTCCCCTACTTATCCTCATATATATTTGAATGAATTTTATCGTGTTTCATGTTGCTTATTAAGTCTTCTTTGGTGTTCTTATATTGTCATCTCTGAAATTCTAATTTTTTGCTTGTGCGCTCGGTTCATAGTCAGGCACTCAACTCCATATAACATAGCATGTCTAACAATCGTTTTGTAATACTTCCCTTTAAGGTTTAGAGGTACCAAATGATCACAAAGAACATGTGACATCCTCCTCCATTTCAACCATCATGCTTGTGTTCTATGTAAATCATCGCTATCAACCCCTCATCATTTTGCAAAACAACCTTAGATACTTAAAGCTCTCACTTATAAGTAACTCGTTATCTCCAATGACCTATCTTAGCTATTGTTTTGCTACATCTAATAATGCTAAACTTAAATTCCATATATTTTATCTTTACTCTACTATTCCTATTACTTTATACTTCCACTGTTTCCTACCAAGATTCTTCTGCTAATGTTTATTGGACTAGGTAAGTTGAAACCACTAGGCCCACTTCCTGTTACTGCACAAAGTATGGGGGAACCTAGTAACTTGTAGCAAAGATGAGAAAGGTATATAGATGGTTTTGCAGATTATTTTTGGGGTTGTGAAAATAGAAGATACTATAGTAAACCCAATTCCGGTTATGGCACAAAGTTACAAGGCAAACCTAATAACTGTGAGGAACAAGAAACAAACTATCATAGCTCGAACTAGTATTCAGCATAGAATCGGGTGATAAGACAAGGGATTTGTGAAATAATTTAGCGTCTAAAACTACTTAATGATGTACAAATATCTATCAGTTTTTTTACTAATTTATATAGTGAAAGCACGTCTGCCAACAATATAGTTAGCAATCCAATTCAACATGATAGATTGAAACATTTTAGAATCAATTGCAACTTTATAAAGCATGAAATTGAGGAAGGAGAATTATGATACATTTCTATTCAATTCCAGGATGCAGATGTCCACACAACCACAAAAGGCCCATTCTTTAAGCAATCTTGTGTAAGCTAGTAAGGATGAGCATCTAGTTCTCAATTTGGGAAGTGCTGGAGAGTCTAGAAGACACTTAAAAGTTATATCCCAAAAGATTAGAAGATATGTTTTTACAGGGAAGAATAATTTTACGATTTGATTAAGCGGATTTCGGGGAATGGTTTTTTATATTTGTCATAAATATTTTCCTTTCTAATTAATTTTTTGTCAGCTCGAGGATAATTCTTCTTCTTTGGTGGATTTAAAAGTATGCAAGAATAATTAGCAAAAACTCTTCTTTAATAGTATAACTAATTAATGGTGAAAATTAGTTTTTATACTGTCATTTGTGTTTCCACACGCTGAAAATGTAATTCAAGATACAATATATCTAAAACATCATTCAATAAAGCTATAAATACAGTAATAAAATGAAAAAAATTAATTTCTTTCTGTCACAAATGAACAAACTCTAGATTAAACAAAAATAAAAACAAATAAAATCAACTTCGTTTTTACACAGTAGTTTATTAAACTCTAGGATCACAAGGTTCTTGATAAAAGTACAAAACAAACAAGCCAAAATATTACTCTAGAGTTTAGATGATGAATAATGTACATAAGATAAGATAGGTTTTATTGTTTTAATATCAACATGGAACCAACAAATGCTTGACCACTTACTCTCCCATTCTACCACTCATGGCTTTCGATGCCTTTTGCATTATCATCCATGGACAAAGTGATGTGACCCCATTCTAAGTCATGAATCAAAATCAAAGCCTCGTCAAGAATCAAGGTAGGAAAGATTCGTGCGACCAATTGTGAATTGACAGATCGAAATGGAGCGAAACAGTGAAAGCTAATTGAACAAATTATTTGACAATGAGCAAAAAGTCTTATTATTATTTAAATATGAGCCTCAAGTTAGTTATTTTAATTTTCCTATAAATCCCAAATAGTACTTATATGGCTAGCTTAAGACCTATCCCTTTATGGTATATTTACGTTGTGTTATGTATACATACACAAGGGTCCGAAATTAAAGAAAAATTAGATACTTTCAAGAAGCAACTCTACAATGCAACTTATCAAAATCACAGTCCCTAGTGTTCGATTCAAACGAACGAATGCCATCTAAAACCAATTCAGAACCTAGATGAAATACATTTATTGATTATCACATAATTGTTAGATCGTATATCCAATCCAAACCAAGATACTGCATCCCCAGCCTGGTTTTAGTATTATAGTATTTGTACTCAATCGATGATATCAGGAAAATCTTGAGGGAATATTTATACAGGAATTCTTTCACTATATTGCTGAGGTTTTCATTACCGAGGCACAAAAAAGAACCAATCGAAATTGTCAAATGCAATCAGCTGTATAAGATATCAGGAAATCAAACTATGGGCTCATTGTTAAGAGAGTAAGGGAAACTGAAATTCTGCATGATTTCTTTGTTATTGCTTTCCAAAGAAAAAAGAGAACAGAAAAATTATAATTCAGTATATGCATAACTGAAACTACCTCAACAAGCGGTATCTTCCCTTAGAACTGCATTAGACTCCCATTTTTCTGTAAAAGTGAAAAATGACCTAATAATCTAATGCCCCTTTAGTAGGCACACTAAGGTAATTAAATATGGATTTTTTTCATAAAAAAGCCCTGTTTCATAAAAAGCCCTGCTCCTTCACACTACGAATTTACAGCAAAAGTAAATGCACTCATAAACTCTCATTCTCCACGTCTGGAAAGTCAGAATGAAAAAATGGAAAATATTGCCTAGCACAAGCATTGTTATTAAAAGATGATGAAGATGAAAAGCACATATATAATTCGAATTTTACGAAGGTGAACCACATGTATATATAAGGATTACAATAAAAAAAACCTTGAGGAAGAAAGCTCTTTATAGAAAACTCTGAAAGGAAAAAATTGAATGCATTTTCTGTTAAATCTCATGTTCTCCTGACCTTGTAACTCAATCCAACTGAAATTTCCCATTCCAACACAGACTTGTTATAAATCCTTATGTGTGACAACAAGCAAGGAACCTGGAGTGAAATAAAACCACTGATAGCATTAGATTATAAATGTATTGTACACAACATTAACAAAGACAGGAAATAAATTTCCAACAAACAGATAGGCCACATAAATGTCCAAAAGGCATTCGTCCTCGCATAGTTTACCAAACCACAAAAGCCAAAATGAAAAAAATGCTGCAATAAGTCATAATTCATAAGACGAGTTTTTAAATTAGCATAAACGGACAACGAAATAAAAGCTAAATCACAATATTTGCTACTTAACCTAGCTATAAATCAATCAAGCCTGCCATATTTTGCTGGACAACACTATGCCAAGCCCCAATTCGACAAGTAAGGTCCCACAAGCTAGCCTAGTGACAACCTATAGCATAAAATTTTAAGCAGCATTTAAACCTGTTAATTTTAGTGTGGAAAACAGTAAAGCAAACATTCATTTGAGCAAATATGATAATGAGATAAAATTATCACTTATTCTAATCTATTTTATTCAGTTTTGCATGATAGTATTCAAAACGTTAACACAGTTTATGCTTATATACCATCAAAAAAGGAAAATTACAACAGAATTTGGTTTCTATAATTTCTTTTTGCTTGATTTCTTTCACTTCCATTTTCCTTACTATAAATCAAAGGCAAAAACATATCGTTCATGAATTGATAGCAGGCTGTACAACAACTAAAAAGGAGATCAGGGATTGACCTTTAAGATGATTTAAGCATGTTCAAGTCCAATGTCAAACATTGAGACACCCACGACAAAATGAAAGGAAAAATATCAATTAGTGCCTACAACAAATGATAGAAACTTTTTCCATTAAGAACAAGACAACAGGATATCATAATTGAAGATGGATGACTTCTGTATTTCCTATACGCACAATTTTGAAAATTGAAGAGCAGCTGCATATGCTATGCTGCAGTAGTTAAAAACAACTATGGAAAAATACCTCAAATGGAAATTTGTACGGGGGAAGTTCCTATGATTAGAGGATCACCGCATTAGGTGTGTTAACTAATCGAGCCGGCCCGAAAAAAATTTGATTTAAATTTAAAATTATAGATTCTATCTGAACTCAATCTTTTTCCAGCCATGTTCGAGGCCAAATTATCTTGCTCGATAGTTTCAAACTTTGATATTTTATTAATATATAATGAATATAATATAATATAATATAATTAAATTATATATTAAATAAATATATTTTAAGCCTATATTTTCGAGCAGTGATTTGAATAGCTCGTAAACATACACTAACATTTCCAACGAGCTCAAACTCGAGCTCGAGCCAAATTCAAGTTTTGTATCAACTAAAAAGGAGATCAGGATTGACCTTTAAGATGATTAAACATTTTCAAGTCCAATGTCAAACATTGAGACACCCACGACAAAATGAAAGGAAAAATATCAATTAGTGCCTACAACAAATGATAGAAACTTTTTCCATTAGGAACAAGACTATAGGATATCATAATTGAAGATGGATGACTTTTGTATTTCCTATATGCACAATTTTGAAAAATGAAGAGCAGCTGCATATGCAATGCTGCAGTAGTTAAAAATAACTATGGAAAAATACCTCAAATGGAAATTTGTACGGGGGAAGTTCCTATGATCAGAGGATCACCGGATTAGGTGTGTTAACTAATCGAGCCGGCCCGAAAAAAATTTGATTCATATTCAAAATTATAGATTCTATCTGAACTCAAACTTTTTCCAGCCATATTCGAGGCCAAATTATCTTGCTCGATAGTTTGCTACTCCTTTCAAACTTTGATATTTTATTAATATAATATAATTATAATTATATATTAAATAAATATATTTTAAGCCTATATTTTCGAGCAGTGATTTGAATAGCTCGTAAACATACACTAACATTTCCAACGAGCTCAAACTCGAGCTCGAGCCAAATTCAAGTTTTGTATTTTCATCTTACGATGTTATTCTAGGTAAGAAATGCCAACACCACTAAAGTTAAATACAATGTAATCCAACTTAAAACTAAAAGTACATCATCATCAGTAATTCACTTATTCTAGGTAAGAAATGCCAACAACACTAAAGTTAACTACAAGGTAATCCAACTTAAAACTAAAAGTACATCATCATCTGTAATTCACTGGGTTTCACAGCACAGACAAAAGCACTCACCGCAGATAAATTGTGTCTGATAAACACTTAAAAACTCACTTTCTTAATAACTTCCAAAACTCTCTAGTAATGAAAGAAATGAATAAATTTCTTAAAATCTATTCCATGGTTTTTCCATTTATTTAGTCAGCTCAGAACTTTGTTTCTCACGTGCAATTCCATGATAGTTGTCCAGTTTTCCAGGGAAAATAATGCAGTCATTATTTACAGCAACAGGTAATTTCTATATCTCGCTTCAAAAACCTCAAAACTTATAATAAAGCCAATTTACGACAAAGATAGTCATGCAAACATTTTACAAAATTCAGCCTCAGAACGAGATCAAACTATTAACATTGTGTGCAAACTGAAACATACACCTGTCAAAAGTCACTCTCCACCGAACTGTATAACAAAATGAAATCTATTCTTTCCTATTGTAACAACCCCTCCCCAAACAAATATTCAAAGGCAAAAAAAATGGTTGTATGGGAAGCATATCCTTAACTTCATGCAGCTTTGACCATGCCAGTCACAACTAAGTGTACAAACATATAAAATATACTCTTTCAGAACCACTTCAAAGTGTACACACCCAACATTCTTCAAAAAATTTACAAAAAGAAACAAATGGTCGCCAAATTTCAGTTCAAACTCCACAATTCAGCAACAAACTTCAAATGAAATCCACATTATCAAACAAATATGATCAAGAACAGAACAGCCAAAAGCCATTTGATATATCACCCCTTTTCAAACTCCCTAAAAATCCTGAAACGCGAAATAGGGGCAAAGTGGCATGAGTGTGTATACTTACATCGAGCTCAAGTAAGATCCATTCCTTGGTGTTGGTAGCGGTGGACCAATGATTGCGGAGGTCAGTGTCGAGCACGTGAGCTGCCTTCTGCGCAGGAGATTCTCTGGACATGGCCTTCACTTTGTAACTCAAGGGCTTAACCCTCGGCTCCAATTCCACTTCCATGTCTCCTTTTCCGAGCGTTATTCTGTGTGTGCGCTGAGAACGAATAATAATTCGGAGTTGGCTTCCGCAAACCCCCCGACAGTTCTGCACACAAATATTTTTTTTTAATATATAATTTTGCCTTTTAAATTATAATTATAATTATAATTATAATTAAAAAAAATATTTGACTGGACAAATTAGTCTCAAATCCATGGCTATAGATATTCTTAGGACGCAAATGAGTCGAGCTATTCGTGATTAGCTCGGCACCGAGCTCGAGTTGAGTTCGAGTAGCTCGAGTTTTTAATCAAATCGAGCTCGAGTATATGATAGTTTGTCCGAGTAGTTTGCGAGCTACTCGATTACAAAAATATATGCGTTAATTATTTATTTAAAATTAAAATAAAATGAAAATCGATTTTTTCGATATCGATTTTTTCGATATCGAGTAATTCGATACGATATCGTGTTAAGTTCGAGTTTGAAAATTAATACTTGGGTCGAATCGAACTCGAGTTCGAGTTTTTCTAAAAAAAAATTCAAGTCGAGCTCGAGTAGTATGATACTCGACTCTATTGCAGCCCTAGTTATCTCAGGACACAGTTTCATTTTATAAATCAATTCTCATTTCAGAATTTTTTTATTAAAGTTCTCTACTGTCAAATATATTGAATTCTAGCTCTACAATGCAACTAAATGGTACATTAAGACTTTGTTTTTAAAATTTTTTATTAAACTTATAATTAATATACCTGTTTTTTTCTCTTCACCCTCACCATCAACGTTCTTCTCCCTCCATCGATTCTTCCAGCCGACTCTTTACTTTGGCAGCAGCGACAGTCCTCCACCGACAAGATCATTGAGATATTTTGGACATATCTCTCCTTTCCAATCAAGGGCTTCATCTTCTTAAAGTGCGAGTCATTTGTCCTTCTTGCTACTAAATTTTGTCTTCTAAATCGACGTGGCAAACTTCTGTCGGCCGTTTAGGGTTTTCGACAATGTAAAAATCATGCCTCGTACACTTTTTAATATATATTTTTGGAGAATTTGTAAAGTGTAAATTCCAAGTGGGCAGGGCATCAGAGTTTATCTTGCAGATAATGTATGAGACCCCGAGAATAAAATTGGTAAATAAGTTGAAAAATATTCAATTTATTTTGATGACAATTTTGTAAATAATTTGAAAAATAATTGATTTAAATTTAAGGGCAAATTTGTAATTCAAGGATATGGTGGCAAAATTGTAATTAACAACAAAAATTTATATATGAATATGTATGGAACCATGTTATGGGTTTGTAGAGAGGTAATTACATGAACTTATGTATAAATATTAATATTAAATTTGTCTAATGTCATCCTAAAAGCTAAGGAAAGCAACTCCCGATAAAATTTGCATGTAGGTGGACATGTCACCATGGATATGTATACACACGTGTCCATATATATATATAAACAAATATATGGTTACAGCATGTTGTTTGGTTATTTCAGAACCTAGAGAAAGATGAGCAATAATGCATCGAGATTTTCTTCAAACTTTCGATGAAGTTTTATCAAAGTTGAGCTGAATTTATGATCTTCTTCTTATCCACCTAGCTTTGATAGAAAGTATGACGTCTCAGATTTTAGATATATACATATATGTTAATATGAAATTTAAATGTTAAGGAGAATATGATTATTGAAATATGATTTTTTTTTTTTTTATCAAGAATCAACAATAGAAAAGTTCAAATTCTAGCTACGAGTATGTTCTTGAATGCACTTAAGTCATTAAATGATTATGTGAATGGTAAATATGCTCCTAAATTTTATTTAGGAGGATATATAATCATTAATAAATTGGACAGGGAAACTAACTAAATACTCATTTAGTTTATTTAATAGGTAAGTTGGTTGCTCATTAATCAAATAGAATAAACTTACTGAGTCGTTAATAAAGATGAAATGACCATGTTTAAAGCTTGTGGCCTTTTCTATTTCACTTTGTTGGAAATAGTCTACCCATTTCGTTAACGATGTAAATTATTTTATTAGGTAGACCGATATTTCGTATTGGTATATTTCAGTTCAACCACGAATCTACAGACAATAAGGTATGTTGCGACCGGATAACATACGACAGGTAACTTTAAAACTACTTAAAATTTACGGAAAATAAAAATTTTTTCTTAAATAAGTAATAATCTCTCAAAATGAAATGCAAATAAAATACTTGTCTAAATATTTGAAATGTAAAAGAGCTTGCAACAAGTACTTGTTTAAACAACGTGATGAAATTTCATGCAAATAAGAGTAAATGAATTTAACGTGCGTAAAAATTCTTGAAACCTAAGCGGTCCTCGGGTTAGGCCTCCGCACCGTCTGAGTCAACTCACTGGTCCCCGCCTCTTGCTTCCTCATACTCGTCCTCACCTGCATCGATCAAGTCTAGTGAGTCTACAAACTCAACATATATATACTGAGAATAGCAAGTAATACATAATAAAGCCACATGCATTTTAAAGTAGCACATACTTACTATAAATCTGAATAAAATTACATAAATATAGACGTGCCATCAATTTCATAAACGTGCTGCATCATACATACTTAAACATACACAATCATCATCATTTTGCATAGAGATATGTTTCAAAGCAAGTGACCCATAATATAATGTGCCTGATCAGATTTAAACCACAGTACTGGGCTCACAGAGATCATCACAATCTTTCGACCGAACGTCCACTCCCACATACATAAGATCTCCGGTCATGCTTTACTGGGTGGATTAGTCCCTGGTCATGTTTTACCGCTTCTCAATCTTGATCAAAACCCGGTCATGCTTTATCGGGATGGAGAGGTCTTCCGACACGTTCTTCGGCTTCCAAACCCGTTCATAATTGGTCAATAGACAATTCGCATACCTCAAAAATATAAAACATTTTCTGAAACGTCTGCAATTCGTTTTGCTTAAAAAGTACTAGAAAAAAAAATTTCCTAACTCTCTAACATTCGGTCGAAATCTTACAAAATAAATAAAGTATTTTTGACATCATTTTAAAAACAAAACAACGAACTAATATTTGAAAATCAAAGGAAATAGTTTAAACACAAAACCAAACCTAAAAAACAATAAATTTTAAAAGCATAGCCCATACTAAAACCTCTCAAAATCTCTCAAAAGCATAAATAAACAGTCGTAAAATCTTTAACATAATCATAAACTTAAATGCGAAAAAATAGAAACGCTAGTCCTAGGGTTATGCGCACCTCCAGTCCAGTCAGATCAAGTATCAAGACCTCCACTACCCTCAACATCATACTCACTTGCATCGATCACATCTAATGAGTCTAAAGACTCAACACACCATAATCTTGATAACAACATAATACATATACACCCGTTAAAGCATGAACGAGTTTAGATCAGGATTGAAAAGCGCTAGATCATGACCAGAGACCAATCCACCCGTTAAAGCATGAGCGGGGATCTCATGTATGTGGCAGTGGATTTTCCCCGTCAGCCCAGTACTATGGTTTAGTCTGATCAGGCGCATTTATGTATGAGTCACTTGCTTTGAAACATGCCTCTACGCAAAATGATGAAGTTTATGTATGTACAAGTATGCAAGCATGTTTAAGAAAAGTTTTATGTTGATGGCACGTCTATGATTTGTACGTATGTTCAAGCTTATTTATGCACGTTAGAGTTCAAGTATGTACGTTCTATTTTAATGTTGCATGTGATTTTATTACGTATTACTTGTTAATTCCAGTTTATACGTGTTGAGTCTTTTCACTCACTAGACTTGATCGATGCAGATGAGGAGGATGTTGAGGAGACTGGGGGTGGGAACCAAGGAGCTGGCTTGGACTGAGCAGGAGGCTAAACCCGAGGACCGCCCAAGTCTTTTTAAGAATTTATGAAAAGTTCCAAATACTCTGATTTCACATTACCGTTTACGATTTTTTAAAACAAGTGTTTTAGCAAACCTTATTTGAGATCTTTTGTTGCAATTATTTTTGAAGGAATAATGAGTTGATGACTGAAGTGATAGTTTAATTTCGTATTTAAGAAAATTTTTATTTTTGCGCAAATTTCAAGTAGTTCAAAAGTTTCGGTACGTTACAGTTGATATCATAGCGGTGTTCTTGTAAAGGGTTATGCCTACTGCCAGTTACGAGAAGCTCACGAAGCCACACCTCAAGTCTTTAAGTTTAAGGTTTTGAATTATTTCATGTAGTAAGCATCAAGTCATGATTTCAGCATGTGCATATTTAAATTAAAATTTCGTGCATCTTATGTTATGATATTATGTTTATGCATGTTGAGTTTACGTGTTGGGTAAATTCTGAAACAGTATGCCTCCTAGACGTATGGTTAACCGTAAAGCAAGGGAAGAGGACATAGAGGCTCGAGATGAAGAGAGGGTCACTCCCCCTCGTCCACCTCCGGATATGCAGCCGCAGATGCTTGCAGGTATGACGCAGTTCTTCGCGCAGTTTGCGGGGAACCAAGCTGCAGCTGACGAAGGGGCGAGGCCCCGACCTAAGGATGTGTATGAAAGATTTTGGAGGATAGATTCGAAGGAGTTTTCGGGAACTACCGACCCGATGGTGGCTGAGGGATGGATTAAATCCATCGAGGTGATTTTTGACTTTATGGAGCTGCAGGATGCAGACCGGGTTGGATGTGCCACTTTCCTTCTGTCAGGTGACGCCAGGCTTTGGTGGGAAAGTGCGTCAGTATCAGTTAATTTGCAGACGTTGACTTGGAATGGTTTCAAGGAGGTTTTATACTCCAAGTACTTCACTGAATAAGTACGCTCCCGCTTGACCAGGGAGTTCATGTCGCTGCGACAGGGAGACAGCAGCGTGGCAGACTTCGTCAGGAAGTTTGAGAGGGGGTGTCACTTTGTGCCCCTAATAGCTAATGATGCCCGAGAGAAGCTGAGGCATTTCATTGATGGGTTGCGGCCGACCTTGCACCGTGACATCAGAGTTGCTGGTCCTACTACCTACACAGTTGCCGTGTCTAGAGCCTTAGCGGCAGAGCAAGACCAGAGGGACATCGAGGTTTATAAACAGGGCAAGAGGCCTTATCAGGCACCGCCGCAGCAACAACAACGACCCCAGTTTAAGAGGCCCTTCTAGGGTCAACAAGGGAAGAGGACAATTCAAGGACCGTCGAAAGGCAAGGGTCCTATTCCACAGCAGAAGGCTCCTCAGAGGCCGGGTGAGTACTCGTTGTGCCCGAAGTACAACCGTCAGCATCCGAGACAGTTTTTATATGGATCGGACAAGTGCTTTAAATGCGGAGCAAGTGACCACATGTTAAAGGAGTGCCCAAAGTGGAGACAGCTGACCCAGGAAAGAGTGTTCGCCATGCATGCTCAAGAGGCGTACCTAGACACGACATTACTGACCGGTAAACCTATTTAATTAAGCACCGTATTGTTTGCCAGGCATGTGTTGAATTTTATTTGGATTTATTAGTTCGCTAGTTATTACTTTGGTGACTTGGAATATAAATTGTTTACTATGTTTGAGGTTAAGGTTAGAATTTTAGGAGATAAGTTTTGTGTTATGCTGACGTCTCTCAGGAAATATTTTCATAAAAAGAGTCACCACGAAGGCTTTGATAGATTCAAGGGCCACCCACTCTTTCATTTTGGAGACGTTCGCTAATCATCTGGACGTCAAGTCTATTGAACTCGACGTGAGCTATTCAGTGACAGTCCTATCAGGGGAAGAGTTATTAGCTACTAGCATGGTCAGAGATATCGATCTTGAACTGCAGGGCCACCTAGTATATGCCGATCTGATCGTGTTTCCGATGCCAGAATTTGATATCATTTTGGGAATGGACTGGCTGACGAAGAACAGAGTTCCCCTCATTTTCAGAAAAGGTCAGTATTGCTAAGACCGTTGGGCATGGAATAGTTTCTCTTCGAGCTGGATAGATGGAGAAGCTTCCCTCACATGATCTCTTGCATGCAGGCGTGGAGACTTATTTCTAAGGGGTTTCAGGCCTTCTTGGCCAGCATTATTTCCGCACATGACGTACCCTCTCCGTCTATATCTGAGTTACTAGTAGTCTGAGAATTTCCCGATGCTTTTCCAGATGACGTCACGGGTCTTCCACCAGAGAGAGAAGTGGAGTTTGCAATCGATAGTCATTTTTGTATATTAAGGATAGAGATGTATCCACGAATTTTTAATTCGTGAATAATACACTTTTTCACTATTTTCACTATAATGCTTACTATATACTTCATGCATGCTCCACTTGGCTCGGGGGGATATACCTCATTTGGTAGAGCTCCGCTCTTGCAATTGGGTCGTTGCGATTACGGTTATGCCAGGCACTGTGCCAATCTCTAAGGCACCGTACCGATTAGCTCCAGCTGAGATGTTAGGTCTCAAACAGCATATTCAGGATCTTCTGGACAAAGAATTCATCCGCCCTAGTTTCTCACCTTGGGGTGCACCCGTGCTATTTGTGAAGAAGAAAGACGGGAGCATGAGACTGTGCATCGATTACCGAGAGTTGAACAAGGTAAAAATAAAAAATAAATACCCACTACCAAGGATCGAGGACTTGTTTGATCAGTTGTAGGGGGTTACAGTGTTCTCTAAGATAGATCATCGATCTGGGTATCATCAGTTGAAGGTAAAGGATGTAGATGTTGATAAGACGGCCTTAAGAACCAGGTATGGGCATTACGAGTTCTTAGTAATGCCATTCCGACTTACGAATGCTCCAGCTATATTCATGGACCTCATGAACCGAGTATTTCAGCCTTATCTTGATCAATTTGTCATAGTATTAATTGACGATATTCTTATTTACTCAAAGAGCTATGAGGAGCACATCTAGCATTTGAGGACGGTCTTATAGATCTTGCAGAGTCGCAAATTATTTGTAAAGTTTAGTAAGTGTGAATTCTGGTTGGAGAAGGTAGCGTTTTTGGGTCACATAGTGTCTAGCGGTGGGACTGAGGTGGATCCAGCAAAGGTGACAGCCGTTAAGGAATGGGTTGAGCTGAAGATTGCGTCAGAGATCCGTAGTTTTCTGGGCTTAGCCGGCTACTACCGTAAGTTTATTCAGGGGTTTTCGTCGATTGCAGTGCCACTCATTCATTGACCAAGAAGAATACAAAATTCATATGGAGTGATGAATGTCAGAAGAGCTTTGATACTTTGAAGCAAGCTCTTATTTCAGCGCCAGTTCTAGCCATGCCATCAGGGCAAGGTAATTTTGTGTTATACACCGATGCATCTAAGCTAGGGTTAGGCGCAGTGTTGATGCAACACGGTCGGGTTATAACTTATGCTTCCAGACAGTTGAAGGTGCACGAGAAGAATTACCCGACTCATGATCTAGAATTAGCCGCCGTTGTCTTTGTATTGAAGATTTGGAGACACTACTTGTACGGCGAGAAATGTCAGATATTCACTGATCATAAGAGCCTCAAGTATTTCTTCACGCAGAAATAATTAAATATGAGACAGAGACGGTGGTTAGAGTTGGTGAAAGACTATGATTGCAAAATTAGCTACCATCCAGGGAAAGCTAACGTTGTGGCAGATGCCTTGAGCAGAAAAGTTGCAGTCATATCACAATGGTCAGTACAGAGACCCCTTCAGTCTGAGATTCAGAGGTTTAGCCTAGAGGTTTATTGTAAGGGTAGAGCTCCTAGGCTGTCTAATCTGACAGTCAAGTCTGATCTGCTAGACCAAATCCGTAGAGGGCAGCCTTCAGATGAGCAACAGGAGAAATGGAGACGAAAGGATGAAGCCAAGGGCAGTGTACTCTACTCAGTGTCCGAGGGTATTGTGAGATACAGAGGTAGAATGTGGGTGCCTAATGTTGATTCCATAAGAGAGGATATTCTGTCAGAGGCACATGCATCTCCGTATTCCATTCATCCCGGAGGTACCAAAATGTACAAGGATTTGCAGATTCTGTATTGGTGGCCAGGCATGAAGAGAGCCATCCGCCGATGCGTGTCAGAATGTCTCACTTGCCAACAAGTGAAAGCTGAACACGTAAAACTCATGCATTTATTTAATTGTTAAATCATTTATTTAATTTTAAAATGAGCTTAGCTACGCGTGTTTTATGAAATTGTATTATTTTAAATTATTTTTGTTTATGTGATGTGATAAAATATTTTCTTGAGTTCATGTTTCATGCGATTATTCGATGCGGGATCGAGGAAAAGAGACCAGTGACGATGTTGGCAAATATTTTTATGTGGTATTTTATTTTTAAGTTAAGGATGAGACATTTTAAATAATTTATTAGGGGAGAGTTAGTATTTTAAATTAGTTGTTAATTATAAATTTAGCACATAATTCTCCCTAATTACTACCTAAACTCAAGCACACACACACACTTCTCACACACCAACCGATCACACACACACACACACACAAAAATCACATTTTCAGAAATTATTCCTCGAGAGCAAAACCTAGGGTTATTTGAGTTCTAGCAGCCGCCCTATACTCTGGATATTACAACGAGCTTTCGTTGATTTTTCTTCAAGAAAAATAGTGCCACGTTCGCTCCGGATCAAGCCTCGCTCCGTTTCCGCTTCGGTATCGCCGTATCGTGAGTTTTTCATATAAAAAGGCACGTATATTCTATTTTTCCTCCGTCGATCATGTCATAGTATGTGTTGCAATGTTTTTATGCTTAAAAATCCATGGGTGATGTGCAAAGTTTGAGCAGGGAATGTTTCGATCGAATTTTGAACGTTTTTGGATCTAAAAATTTCGTTTTCGCTGTATATTCGAGTACTGCGATTTTTTCTCATGTGTTTGGGACACCTTCCAACATATAAATCGTAGAACGTTTTGATACCTTCGATTTGATATAAAATTCGAAATATTTGGATAAAAATTGAGTGAGTTATGGTGTTTTTCGTGGGACTGCTCAAATTGCGTTTTATGAAAATTATGTTATTGATGTATTCTTAAAGTTTATTTGTTGCAGGCTTCGTTGGGAACGTTGGGTGACTGCTGCTGCATTTAAGTATTGTGAGTATGATGTGGGGTTGATGTTTGGTGCTTCGTCTCAGGTCGATAAGCACTTTGTTGCATTAGAAGTCGTAGGAAGTATTTTGGTTTCAAAATTCATGTTTATGGGTTATGTTGCGTAGTTGTTGTGCGTCGTTGTTTTGGGGGCATTTGTTTGAATTGAATCCTTGTCATAGCGCCCTAAGATGAGTCTCGTTGCATCGGTTCAAGTCATTTGTGAGTTACTTTTAAAATTTGCATCAAAAGGTGTTATTTTGGGTTGGTCGTGCGCAGGATTAGCACCGCGGCGCCCGTTCTGCTCAAGCCTGGCGCCACGGCGCTGCCCTTGTGGCACCGCAGTGCTGTCCAGCTTCTAGGCTCTCGTCTATTACTTTTCAAAGCACTGATTTAGGCTCATGTCTTCTATGTTTTGGGAAATGTTCACATATCATTTTAGGATTTGTTTCGGGGGGTTGATGTCATAGTTTAGTACAATGATTAAATGAGGTCAAGTCCCAAGCGATTTAGAACGTCATAAGAAAATTGTCATTTTGGGTGAGGAGCACGATTATTATGTCTAAGTATTGATATTAAGTGCTTGAAATCTTGTTAGTATGTATAGCAATGGCCTCGAGCGAGACACAACGAATCCCTCAACACTTTGTAAGTAAGTTCGACGTGCAGAAGAAAAAATTTTTAAGTTTTTGAGGTATGCTAAATGTCTTGTGACCAAATTATGTATGGGATTGGAAAGCGGTAAAGCATGACCAGGGACCAATCCACCCCGTTAAAGCATGAACGGGTTTAGATCAGGATTGGAAAGCGCTAAATCATGACCAGGGACCAATCCACCCGTTAAAGCATGAAAGGGGATCTCAAGTATGTGGCAGTGGATTTTTCCTGTCAGCCCAGTACTATGGTTTAGTCTGATCAGGCGCATTTATGTATGGGTCACTTGCTTTGAAACATGCCTCTACGTAAAATTATGAAGTTTATGTATGTACAAGTAGGCAAGCATGTTTAAGAAAAGTTTTATGTTGATGGCACGTCTATGATATGTACGTATGTTCAAGCTTATGTATGCACGTTAGAGTTCAAGTATGTACGTTCTATTTTAATGTTGCATGTGATTTTATTACGTATTACTTGTTAATTCCAGTTTATACGTGTTGAGTCTTTACATTCACTAGACTTGATCGATGCAGATGAGGAGAATGTTGAGGAGACTGGGGGTGGGGACCAAGGAGCTGGCTTAGACTGAGCAGGAGGCTAAACCCGAGGACCGCCCAAGTCTTTTTAAGAATTTATGAAAAGTTCCAAATATTCTGATTTCATGTTACCGTTTACGATTTTTTTAAAACAAGTGTTTTAGAAAAATTATTTGAGATCTTTTGTTGCAATTATTTTGGAAGGAATAATGAGTTGATGACTGAACTGATAGTTTATTTTCGTATTTAAGAAAATTTTTATTTTTCCACAAATTTCAAGTAGTTAAAAAGTTTCGGTACGTTACACTGCACCAGCCCCTCGAACACCCTTCTAGGACCCTAAAGACTTGACCTAGCCCATCCTTAACCCTCTGGCTGAGTTCTTGAACCCTTGCGCGGCTGCTGCACTTACGCACGCTACGTGTGCTTTCTCAGGTTGGAGTCCTAGCTTGCTAGGACTCCTCCCCAGCCCTTGGCTCGCTAGGACTCCCCTCCATGACTCACACTAGACCCTAGCTAGCCCTGGCCCCAAGCTGAGACCAAGCCATGCCCATAAACCTTGAACCCGAGCCCTTGACATCCCCACAATCACCCTTTGGTTCTAGATTCTGTTATGTGCATGTGCAGCGTGATTGGTGTGTCTTAGGACTCTTTAAAACATGTAAAAACCACCCCTAAACCTTTCCTAATCATGGCAGCCCCTTAGGATCATGTTAAACATAATTTAGAAACAACACACATGATTTAAAAAAAACACCCTTGATGCAAACACAAAAATATAACAAGTGTCCCTTATTTTTCATGCAAAACATGTTCAAGCAATTAATATGATGTGATAGATGTTTTAAAAGAATAATATCGCACGCTTTCTTGTCTAACGCACGATTAAACGTTGATGATTAAAGATCGACGACAACGAGGGCCTTGGCTTGAATAACTAAGAACAAATCGATGTTTTCTTCTTCAACTTAGGTGTGTGTCGTGTGATATGGAGAGAAAAGAGTTTGCGTTTGTGTACGCTAGGGTGGGCCGTGGGGTAGTATGGAGTTTAGGGTGGGTTTTTTTTTAATATTATATAGTTAGTTAATCACTAAACAAGCTTAGACCCATTACTGGAGTTAATTAGGCCCATTAGTGCTTAATTAAATATATAAAATTATTTTGTTTAATAAAGTTTGTGAATTTATCCGTCGGGTTGCCAAAACGTCCGTATTTTTGTTGAAAAACCAACACCGATAAAATTTACGTCCCGGCGTATAAAATCACCTCAAAACCTCTTATTTTCAAAAATATGAAAAAGTATCAACCATACTTTAAATAATTAAAGACAATTATTTAATAAAAATATTTTCCATTTTTCAGCCCTCGGTCTCCGTTCCTCGATCGCAACTCGAATAACCCTTAAAATTACATTTTAATGCATGTGAATAGAAAACTACTAAAACATAGTATAAACATGTCACCTAATCAATTTAGGAATTAAACTTAATTAATTAATCATTTTTTTATATTTCCTAGATTTGCATGCAGTTGAATTACGTCGTCTTAATTTTGGACCTTACAATTCCTCCCCACCCCCTTAAATAAAATTTTATCCTCGAAATTAGAACTTATCGAATAGGTCCGGGTAGCGACTCCTCATGTCCCTCTCGGTTTCTCAAGTAGCTTCTTCTTCCGAGTGATTCAGCCAATTGACCTTGATCATTGGAATGACTCTGTTTCAGAGTCTTCTTTCTTGCCTTCCTAAGATTTGGACATGTCTTTCCTCATAAGTCATATTTGGAGTCAATTGTAGAGGTTCATAATTTAGTACATGAGATGGATTCGACATGTACTTTCACAACATCGAAATATGGAACTCATTGTAAACTCGAGAAATCATTGGTGGCAATGCCACTCTATAGTCTAGTGTCCTAATCCTCTCCAAAATCTCGAACGGACCTATAAATCTTGGACTAAGCTTGCCTTTCTTGTCACATCGCATAACACCCTTCATAGGTGATATTTTCACAAATACATGGTCGCCCACTGCAAACTCCAAGTCCCTTTGTCTCTTGTCGGCATAACTTTTCTGTCGGCTTTACGCCGTCTTCATTCTATCTCGAATTTTGACTACAAGCTCGGCAGTATCTTCAATCACATCCGGAACAATCTCTCTTCTTTCAACAACCTCGTCCCAATGAATAGGATATCTACATTTCCTTCCATAAAGTGCCTCAAAAGGAGCCATCCCGATAGATGCTTGAAAACTATTATTGTAGGTGAACTTCATTAGAGGTAATTTCGGTTCCCAACTGCCTTGGAAATCGATCACACAAGCTCGCAGTAGATCTTCTAAAATTTGAATAACTCTTTCTGATTGACCATCGGTTTGAGGATGAAATGCTGTACTGAATAATAACTTGGTCCCCATCACTGCATGCAGACTCTTCCAGAAAGATGATGTAAATCTTGGGTCTCTGTCGGAAACAATAGATACAGGAATCCCATGCTGACGAATTATCTCTCGAATATACAACTCTGCATACTGCATCATGGTGAAGGTCGTCTTGATAGGTAGAAATGCGCTGATTTTGTAAGACGATCCACTATCATCCATATAGCATTGAATCCCTTAATAGTCTTTGTCAATCCCACAACGGAGTCCATAGTAATATTTTCTCATTTCCACTCGAGAATAGGAAGTGGCTTAAGCTTTCCCGTTGGTCTCTGATGCTCTGCTTTGACTTGCTGACATGTCAAACACTCAGATAAAAATCTCAGAATATCTCTCTTCATGCCTGGCCACCAATATAACAAATGCAAATCTTTGTACATTTATGTGCTTCCCGGATGAATGGAATATGGTGTGTCATGAGCTTCCTTCGCAATGAGATCTCTCAAAGAATCGTCACTAGAAACCCATAAACGATCTCGATAACGAACTATACCATCCACCTCAGAATATAACTTCCGGCCCTTTGCTTAATCTCTAGCTCTCCACTTTTGCAATTGCTCATCAGTAGACTGTCCATCACGAATTCTATCTCTCAAAGTCGACTGTATTGATAATGTGGCAATATCCCTAGCATAAACTGTAAGCTCAAACCGCTATATCTCGGACTGAAACGGTCTTTGGAGTGATAATTGAGTGATAAATGCTGCTTTACGACTCAAAGCGTCTGCCACAACATTAGCTTTTCCCGTAAGATAGCTAATCTCACAATCGTAGTCTTTTACTAATCAAACCATCTTCGCTGTCTCATATTTAATTCTTTTTGGGTGAATAAGTATTTCAAGCTTTTATGATCGGTGGATATCTTACACTTCTCTCCATATAAGTAATGTCTCCAAATTTTCAATGCAAAAACTACCGCTGCAAGCTCATGATCATGAGTAGGGTAGTTTTTCTCGTGAACTTTCAATTGTCTCGATGCATAAGATATAACTCGGTCATTTTGCATCAGAACTGCGCTCAAAACAAGTTTAGAAGCGGCGGTATATAGAACTTACTCTCCTTGCCCTGATGGCATAGATAACATTGGCGCTAAAATCAAGGCTTGCTTTAATTTATCAAAACTGTCTTGACACTCGGGTCCCATACAAACTTCGCATTCTTCTTTGTCAAGGCGGTCATGGGTACCGCTATAGATGAGAATCCCTGAATAAACTTGCAATAATAGCCAGCTAGTCCCAAGAAATTACGAATCTCGGTAACACTCTTAGGTACTGGCCATTCTTTCACTGCCTCCACTTTACTTGGATCAACTTCAATACCATCACTCGAAATGATGTGGCCCAAGAAAGCCACTCTATCAAACCAAAACTCGCACTTGCTGAATTTTGCATAAAGCTTTCTATCTTGTAGTGCTTGCAGTGCTGTCCTCAGATGGCGACTATGCTCCTCTTTATTCTTCGAATAGATCAAAATATCATCAATGAAGACTATAATAAATTGATCCAGATACGGCTAAAATACGCGATTCATGAGATCCTTAAAGATCGCTGGTGCATTGGCCAACCCAAATGGCATGACCATAAACTCATAGTGCCCATATCTAGTACAAAACGTTGTCTTGTGAACATCCGACTCTTTTACTTTCAACTGATGGTATCCAGAACGAAGATCAATCTTCGAAAATATCGATGCTCCTTTCAACTGATCAAATAAATCTTCAATTTTTGGCAGTGGATACTTATTCTTGATAGTGAATCTATTCAGCTCTCGATAATCAATGCAGAGTCGCATACTACCATCTTTCTTCTCACAAACAATACTGGTGCGCTCCATGGAGAATAACTAAGGCGAACAAAACCTTTGTCTAGCAATTCTTGGATTTGGTCTTTTAATTCTTTCATTTCGGCAGGTGCTAGACGATAAGGTACTTTAGATATTGATACTGTGCCCGACACCAACTCAATAGAAACTCCACCTCACGATAGGGTGGAATACCAGAAACGTGTTCGGGAAAGACACTAGGAAAGTCTATGACAATATCAACATCTTCCAATTTTTGACTGATAGGAGCATGTGCGGTAGTAACACATGCTAGAAAAGCTTGGCATCCACGTCTCATAAGCTTCCTCGCACATAGACAAGAGATAATGTGCGGCATCTGCTTGTTTCTCGTCGCCTCAAATACAAAAGATTTACCACTAGACGGTCGAATAGACACTGATCGCTGATGAAAATCAATCAAAGCTCCATTTGCTGATAGCCAATCCATACCGAGTATGATATCAAATTCAGGCATAGGAAGTACAATAAGATCTGCCCGAACCACATCTTTGAATAAACGAAGCTCCAGGTTCTTGACAATTTTAGACGTGAGCATTTGATCACCGGAAGGAATAGAAACTTTGAAACCCAAACCCATATTCTCAGGAATAATATTAAGTCGTTTGATGAAGGTTTCAGATATGAAAGAATGTGTAGCTCCCGAATCTAGCAGTACATAGGTGGCTACACCTTGGATGATTATCCTTTCTGCGATGAAAATGTCTTTTAAATCTTTTCGTGTTGATCTTAAGGAATTACTATTATTATTTTCCCAAAGTTACGTGAAGCTTACGCGTTGAACTTAAGATTTTCTTGAAAAATTGCATTTTAGTCCCCAAATTTTTGAATATTTGCAATTTAGCCCCTTAAGTTTCGAAATTCTTGCTTTTGGTCTTTGAAATTCTCAGATATTGCATATTTGGTCCCTCAATTTTGGATAATTGCCCTAAAGCCCCTTAAATTTTTGACATTATGCAATTTAGTCCCTAAACTTTCAAAAAATTGCAGTTAGGCCCCTCCATACATACTCGAAACCCCTATCACCCTTATTTATGATTATTATTATTTTTTTTTTTTAAATTTTGGTCCTAAAAATTTTATTTGGAATTATTTCATCCTTCACATTAATTAAAGCACAAAATTCCATATCAATTTCTATGGTTCCTAAAATCATATCTTAATTTCCAACTAAGGTAGAGCATGCAACCTAAATTCCACTAGGTTAATCTTAATCCCAATTCAATCCTAATGACCAATTTAACATTTCATGCAACTAAAAGCAATATAAAAATGTTAAATGACTAGGTTATCCGTAATAAGCGTAGTATCTGCCTCCTCCTCACCTTATTTAATATTCATAACATATGCTCGTCCCGCAGTAGGTGCATTCTTCTTCGGGCAATCAGCAGCTTTGTGCCCTTCCTCCTTGTATATGAAGCATCTAAAAGAACCCCACATGCATTTGCCAAAGTGAAAGCGATTGCACTCCTTGCATGTTTGCCTATCAATAGGCTTTGGTGCTCTAGGATTTGGTGGCTTTTGTGGTACTTGCTTCTTGCATTAACCATGGGGCTTTTGAGGCCCTTGAGGTCTAGGAGGACCCGTATATGGCTTCTTGTTTGGTTGATTATTATTTTTATATTGCTGTCCCTTGCGTTTCATCTCAAACTCAATGTCTTTTAGAGATTGCTCAGCTTGAAATGCATAAGTAGTAGCAGTAGCATGATCCACGGGACGCTTCATCATCACATTATTTTTTTTGGTAGGTCGTAGACCATCCATGAAGTGTCGAAGCTTCTCTGCAGCATCCCTCACAATAAGGGGTACAAAGTGACGACCCCTATCGAATTTGTTCACAAATTCAGCAACAGAAGCGTCTCCCTGACAGAGAGTCATAAATTCCCTCTTCAATCGTCCTTTAACATCAGCAGTAAAGTATTTCTCATAGAAGATCTCCTTGAATCGAGCCCAGATAAGTGTAGCAAGATTAACACCATGCTCGGCTCCTTCCCACCATAAGGAAGCATCATCCCTAAACAAATAAGTGGCACACCTCACACGGTAAGCATCCCCCATATTCAGATAACGAAAATGCACCTCGAGTGCACGAATCCATGCCTCAACAGCAAAGGGATCGGTGGTGCCAGAAAATTCCTTCGGCCCTAGCCTCCGGAATTGATTATACACGTCAGGCTGTGGCCTAGGTGCCTGCTGTAACTGCTGTAACTGCTTCTGTAACTGCTGCTGCTGTTGCTGTAATTGTTGCTCGAAGAAACGAGGCATTTCCTCCAATGCACGAGTAGCAGCATCCCCATTAGGAGGCGGGGGTGGTGGTGGATTCTCTTGACGGTTCTCATTATTCTCAGCCTGATTCTCAATAACAGGGGCACGTCTGGGAGGCATTTTATTTGAATGTTTTCCAAATTCTAACGTAACCAACATGCATTTAAATCTAAATTTTCTAATCATGCATCATATACTTATTCATTTTAGAAATTTTAAACATATGAATCATATATTCTCATAAAACTATTAAACATGACACATAAAATATAATTCATGTACTTATGCATGGATCATCATATGAATTATATAAAGCATGTAAACTTACAATTTGAGGCTTGACGACTGAGCTTCCCGACACTGATGGTGGCACAACCTTTCACAGAACCTTTGCTCTGATATCAACTAATATTTGAAAATCAAACGAAATAATTTAAACACAAAACCAAACCTAAAAAGCAAAAAATTTGAAAAGCATAGTCCATACTTGTAGAGGCCCGTGTTTCGTATTCGTAAATTTGTGGAATTATTTAAAAAATTTTCTCTTTAAATAAATAACATGCATCATTCGTAAAATAAACTTATAAATGGATTTAATTTATGAAATAACAGCGGAAGTAAATATTGTTTTCAAACCACACTTAAAAATAATTCATCGAAATAAAAACTGAGTTTGAGCATTAAAAAATAAATAAGCTAAAACATGAGGTCCTCGGGTTCCTACTACTGCTGACCCAAGCTGGCTCACTGGTCCTCGCCCTCGGTCCTGACCTCATCAGTACCTACAACAATCAAGTCTAGAGAGTCTAAAGACTCAGCATGCATATATCGTGAATAACAAGTAAATTTATCATAAAATCGCCTGCAAAGTAAAAATATCGTATCGTAAAGCGTAACGTGAAAATCGTGTCATGAGTAATTATAAATACGTGCATATCTGAAAAATCGTACGTAAAATATTTGCTCGATAGAGCCCTGTCATAAAATAGCATATCATAATTTTTTTTTTCTATAGAGATAATGTTCTACGCAAGTGGCCCGTAACATATCTTGAACATAAGCGCCTGATCAGACTAAACCACAGTATACTGGGCGGTAGAGATCATCACAACCCTTGGACTGGATATCCGTACCCATACATAATCATAAATGGTCGTAAGTCGCCGGGTGAAGCAATCCCATAAGCGTAAGGTGGCCACAAAACATATCGCATATATCTAAAAAATAAACACTTTATATTTTATGCACGTAATATAATTAAAATCCTGTTTTATTTTACCAATTGAGTTGGATCGTTCCCAGGCTCGCTGCGACTTAATTCTAACATGGAAAAAATGCAATTAATTTCAACGTGAAAAAACTTCGTCTCCGAACCACAAATGAGACAAACGCGACCCACAAACGAATATTCCAACCATGACTCCGTACCAACCCGAACCAACATCGAACCATCGTTTCGTCATGATTAAAATACACCTAACATACGGAAATAATGTTCATACAAACTGAAATGCACGAAAATGGTGAATGGAGGCCAAAATCGAAAAAAACGCTTTTCGAGAGTCACTTTGGCACATTGCACCATAAATTCTCGTACGACCTCTAAACTTGACCAAATCACAAACGGCCAAAAACATTACCTTCTTAACTCAATGAGGCACTGTCCAGTCCAAGGCCATAGGCTAAAAGCCAACCAAGAACTCAAAACAAGCCTCTGAACCAAAGCTCAAACTGCTGTCAAAAAAATGTAGCAGCAGCAGCTGTGCTTCCTTGCTTCGTTTACGAGGCTATTGGCCATCCATAGCCTCTTACCAACATTCTAAAGTGTAGCTTGAACCATGGCTAAGGGCCCTAGGCCAACCACAATCCAAACATACACCTACGACAATCCGAAGCTCCACCCGAGAACACCATACTGCACGCGTGGGGGTGTTGCTTCGTCTTGCTGCCTTGTCTCATTCCAATGGCCATATGATCAACCATGACTTGATATAGACATCATGAGGTATTGTGTGAACCATGGCTAAGGGCTAGAAGCCAACCAAGATCCACCCAACCACTCAAAATTCAAAACTCACTCACACAAAATCAGAAAATAAAACCGAGGGACGTGTCTTGTTTGTTTAAAATTTTAATGGGATCATGAACAAAGCCATGAAAGGGCATCTTGGTCACATCCTAGAAATGCTAAGGAAGGGTTCAAACCATGGTTATGGGCCCAAAATCCAACCAAGATTCGAGCTTCATCTTAGACAATCAAAACACAATTTGGAGACTCAAAATCGCAACTATGGGGAGTTGCTGTCAAGTCTTGATTCCTTAATGCATGGGGCTTGAACTAATGGACCAACGTGATCCTAACACACCCTAGTACATGTCTAGATGCAGCCTTGAGCGCCTGGAACCGAGCCAACCTCCTAAAATTACAAAACAAGCCAAAACCGTGAAGCATGAAGGAAGGTCCGAAAATTCTGTGCAGGTTTTGTGACAATTTTGCTGTCATGTTTCGGTTTTGCTCCATGAATCATGAACAAATATGATTTAAAAGTGTACATATGACTTGATTGAAGAGAAAAGAAACGTATAAACATGTCTGGAAATTGTTTTGACGAAAGAACAAACTGATACGACGAATACGGCGTGTAGGAGACGGAGTTCCTTTTCTTTTCTACTTTCCTCTCTTGTTATTCCTTGTTGCTTCTCACGATTTTTCTGAAGTTTTTTACTATGAAATTTTCGAGAATGAGGAGAGGAGATAAGGCTAGGAAATGAATGAGGAAGTTGCAAAATAAATGGGGATTGAATGGAAAGATAAAATCTTTCTATCCTTAAGTTTGAGAGGTAAGGAAATGAGGTGGTAAATTGATGGATCGAGGGGAATTAGGGGGAGGTGATGGCCGAAACTTGTTGTCTAAATACAAGGTAAAGATATTGCTTAATCTTGCATTTTAAATTATTAAAGCTTTAAACACACAATATGTGATTTAGTAAGTTAATAAATTAAATTAGGATAATAATCTTATACCATTCTATGTTGATCGAAATTAATGGATTGGCTAGGCCAAATTTACTGGTTGATTAGGTGCAAAAGTACTTAATTATTAATTATTGATGATTTAAATTCAAAGAATTAATCATACCAAGAAAGGATTAAGGAATGATATCAAAAATGGAGAGTGGCTAAACATGATTAAATTGATTCTAAGGGGGCCGAAAATTTGCTAAAGAAATGAAGGTAAAATTCTCAGATTCCCACGTAGCTTCCTCCTCCGAATGATTAAGCCATTTGACCTTCACTAGCTTCACCAGTTTGTTCCGAAGCTTCTTTTGCTGTCTGTCTAAGATCTGCACTTGTCTTTCTTCATAAGACATGTTCGGAGTGAGCTGCAACGGTTCAAAATTCAGGACATGCGAAGGATTTGACACATACTTCCTCAGCATAGAGACGTGGAACACATTGTGTACTCCGGCCAGATTCGGCAGAAGAGCCACATGATAAGCTAACGTCCCAACCCTGTCGAGAATCTCAAATGGTCCGATGAATCTCGGACTAAGCTTTCCTTTCTTCCCGAACCGCATGACACCTTTCATAGGTTCTACCTTCACGAAAACATGGTCGCCGACGGCAAACTCTAGCTCTCTCCTCCTCTGATCCGCATAACTCTTCTGTCGACTCTGAGCAGTCCTCATTCTATCACGGATCTTGACTACTGCATAGGCAGTCTGCTGAACAATCTTCGGACCCAATTCTGATCTCTCCCCTACTTCATCCAATGAATAGGAGATCTGCACTTACGACCGTACAGTGCTTCATATGGAGCCATACCTATAGACGATTGGAAACTGTTGTTATATGTGAACTCTAGCAATGGCAACTTCGACTCCCAACTCCCTGAGAAATCGATGACACATGCACGGAGAAGATCCTCCAAAATCTGGATAACTCTCTCTGACTGCTTATCTGTCCGAGGGTGGAAAGCTGTGCTAAACAACAACTTCGTACCCATAGCTGAATGCAAAATCTTCAAAAAGGAGAAAGTGAATCTAGGATCTCGGTCAGACACTATAGAAACGAGAATACCATGAAGTCGGACTATCTCCCGGATATACAACTCTGCTTACTGAATCATGGTGAAAGTCGTCTTAATAGTTAAGAAGTGCGCTGATTTGGTGAGACGATCAACAATCACCCAGATAGCATTTGATCCTCTGACTGACTTCGGCAAACCGACCACGAAGTCCATGGTAACATTCTCCCAATTCCATTCGGGAATAGAAAGAGGCTTGAGCATACCTGCTGGTCTCTGATGCTCCGCTTTCACTAGCTGACATGTTAGACACTCGAATACAAAACGTTTGATATCCTTCTTCATTCCGGGCCACCAATACAATAGTTGCAGATCTTTGTACATCTTCGTACTCCCAGGATGAATGGAGTACGCGACATGTGGGCCTCAGATAAAATATCTGCTCGAATAGAACAGCTGCTAGGAACCCACATTCTGTCTCAGTATTTTACAATGCCGTCGCTAACTGTATACAAGATACTGCCCTTGGCCTCACCTCTCTGCTTCCACTTCGCCAACTGCTCATCTGCTGGCTGCCGACTGCGAATACGGTCTAGAAGAGAAGACTGAATCGTCAAAGTAGATAGATGGGGAACTCTATCTCGAGGATATGTCTCTAGATCAAACCTCTGCATCTCGAACTGAAGAGGTCTCGGAATCGTCAAATGAGCCATCACTGCGACTTTCCTGCTCAATGCATCCGCAACTACATTAGCTTTACCCGGGTGGTAGCTAATGTCACAGTCATAATTCTTCACTAGCTCCAACCAACACCTCTGACGCATATTCAACTCTTTCTGCGTAAAGAAGTACTTGAGGCTATTATGGTCGGTAAAGATCTGGCACTTCTCTATGTACAAATAATGCCTCCAAATCTTCAAGGCAAATACTACGACTGCCAACTCTAGATCGTGGGTAGGGTAATTCTTCTCATGGGTCTTCAACTGACGAGAAGAATATGCTATTACCTTCCCATGCTGCATCAACACTGCGCCTAGACCAAGCTTCGAAGCATCAGTATACAAAACAAAGTCTCCGGGCCCTGAGGGCATGGCCAATACTGGTGCTGAGATAAGAGCTTGCTTCAAAGTATCGAAGCTCTTCTGACACTCATTGCTCCACACAAATCTAGCATTCTTCTTTGTCAACGACGTGAGTGGAACTGCGATAGAGGAGAATCCTTGAATAAACTTCCGATAATATCCTGCTAGGCCAAGGAAACTACGGATCTCGGATGCATTCTGCGGCACAGCCCAATCTTTGACTGCTGCAACTTTCGCTGGGTCTACCTCGATACCGCTGCTAGAAACGATGTGGCCTAAGAACGCCACCTTCTCTAACTAGAACTCGCACTTACTGAACTTCGCGAACAGCTTGTACTTCTGTAAGGTCTGCAAAACTACGGTCAGATGTCTGCTGTGCTCCTCGTGATTATTTGAGTAGACGAGAATGTCATCTATGAATACTATCACGAACCGATCAAGATACGGCTGTAATACGCGATTCATGAGATCCATGAAGATCGCTGGCGTATTCGTCAAACCGAACGGCATCACAAGGAACTCAAAGTGGCCTTAACGAGTCCTGAAAGCAGTCTTGAGAACATCGGCGTCTTTCACCCTCAACTGGTGATAACCAGAACGCATATCAATCTTGGAGAATACCGAAGCTCCCTCCAACTGATCAAATAAATCTTCGATCCTCGGAAGTGGGTATTTGTTCTTCATTGTAACCCTGTTCAACTCTCGGTAATCAATACAAAGTCTCATTGAACCATCTTTCTTCTTCACAAATAAGTCTGGCGCGCCCCATGGTGAAAAACTCGGGCGAATGAACTCCTTGTCGAGAAGTTCCTGAATCTGATTCTTGAGTTCTGCCATCTCTGTCGGTGCTAATCGGTACGGTGCTTTTGATATCGGTGCGGTACCCGGCATAAGCTCAATAGAAAACTTCACTTCTCGCACAGGTGGCATGCCAGAGACGTCATCGAGAAACACGTCTAGAAAGTCCCTAACAATTGGAACATCGGAGGCTGGCTGACTGGTGCCTCGGGAACAGATACAAAGGTTGCTAAAAACGCGCGGCACCCTCTATGCATGAGCTTCCTAGCCTGGACACAAGGTATAATACGCAGTAAAGGAAAGTACATGTCTGGTTCGAATAAGAACTGCTCTGTCCCCAGCGGTCGGACTAGCACAGATCTTCGCTGGAAATCAATCAAAACTTTGTTATTTAATAGCCAGTCCATCCCCAGAATGATATCAAATTCTGGCATCGGCAATACGATAAGATCCGCATAAACAAGATTGCCATGAAGTTTGAGGTCTATGTCTCGGACCACATTAGTAGCTGTCAGCTCCTCTCCCGAAGGCAATACTACTGAATACGCTACAACAAGCTCAATGGTCTTGACCTTAAGAAAATTCGCAAAGATCTCTGAGATGAACGAATGAGTCGTCCCTGAATCTGTCAAGGCATTCGTAGCTGAACCAGCTATAAAAATTCCCCCTGAAAGGTTGGAACATCAAGCTGAACCCAATAATAACAAGAACTACACTTATAGACATGCGAAGGTCAAAGTCCTCTTACCCTAAATTCCCGAAAATAACACTAATTAGAGCATGCAATCCTATTACAAATTCTAAGTTCAAAGCCTTACCCCAGACTCCCAACACATTGAATTTTAAATACAAACTTAAAGATTTAAGATACCTATCATGAGCATCGTCTCTGGGTTCGTCTCTGCTGCAGGGTAGGCAGACTCCCTTGAGGGCACTCCTTCAGCAAGTGGTCAGGACTACCACACTTGTAGCACTTCCCCGAGCCATACCTACTCACTCCAGTATGGCGGCGTGAGCACTTGGCACAGACTGGATACTCCGTGGTCCTCGGGACTACAAGTCCCTGCAGCTGCTGTCCTCTGTTCCTGGGTGGGCCGTGGAAAGGCCTTGGACTGGTCGCTTGCCCTGGCGGTCTCTCTCAATATCATTCTGGTCCTGTTCTGCAGCTAAAGCTCTGGAGACAGCGACATCATAGGTAGTAAGGCCAGAGACCCTAACATCACGGCGCAAGATCGGCCGCAGACCATCTAGAAAAAGCCTCAACTTGGCTCCGACATCATTTGCAATCAGGGGTACAAAATGGCAACCCCTCTCAAACTTACGGATAAACTCCGTAACAGTCATGTCTCCATGTCTCAGGGTCATGAATTCCCTGGTCAATCTGGAACGCACCTCATCAGTAAAATATTTAGAGTAGAATACCTCTGTAAAGCGCGTCCAGCTCAGAGTAGCCACATTCAAGGCTACGGATGCTCCTTCCCACCACAAGCGGGCGTCTCCTCCAAACAAATAGGTTGCACAACGAACCCTATCTTCGTCTCCAAGCTCCATGAACTCGAAAATAACCTCGAGGGACTTAATCCAGCCCTCGGCAATCATGGGATTCCCCACAAACTGTGTGAAGAACTGAGTCATCCCAGCTAATATCTGGGCGTTCATGTCCGGTGGTGCATCTCTCTCCTGCCTATGATCCTCACCATCCTCATGACGAGGCTCATCATCTCTCATGCGCTCAGCAATGCGTCTAGGAGGCATACTATTCCATACATACAACCCATACGTAACCAACATGCATAATTTCTATTATTTCTTTAAATTTAAAGAAGTATTGCATAATCATAATCTTGACACAAAACATTTCATGAAAATATGATGTTAAAATATTTCATGCTTTAAAAGAAATGCATAAACGTAAAACTTACAGACCGAAGACGTGACTTAATGAGCTTCTCGAGGTCAGTAGTAGTACAACCTTTTACAAGAATATAGGCTCTGATACCAACTATAGAGGCCCGTGTTTCGTATTCGTAAATTTGCGGAATTATTTAAAAAATTTTCCCTTTAAATAAATAACATGCATCATTCGTAAAATAAACTGATAAATGGATTTAATTTATGAAATAACAGCGGAAGTAAATATTGTTTTCAAACCACACTAAAAAATAATTCATCGAAATAAAAACTGAGTTTGAGCAAAAAAAAATAAATAAGCTGAAACATGAGGTCCTCGGGTTCCTACTAATGCTGACCCAAGCTGGCTCACTGGTCCCCGTCCTCGGTCCCGACCTCATCAGTACCTACAACAATCAAGTCTAGTGAGTCTAAAGACTCAGCATGCATATATCGTGAATAGCAAGTAAATTTATCATAAAATCACCTGCAACGTAAAAATATCGTATCGTAAAACGTAACGTGAAAATCGTGTCATGAGTAATTATAAATACGTGCATATCTAAAAAATCATACGTAAAATGTTTGCTCGATAGAGCCCTGTCATAAAATAGCATATCATAATTTTTTTTTCTGAAGATATAATGTTCTAAGCAAGTGGCCCGTAACATATCATGAACGTAAGCGCCTGATCAGACTAAAGCATAGTATACTGGCCGATAGAGATCATCACAGCCCTTGGACTGGATATCCGTACCCATACATAATCATAAACCGGTCGTAAGTCACCGGGTGAAACAATCCCATAAGCGTAAGATGGCCACAAGACATATCGCATATATCTCAAAAATAAACATTTTATATTTAATGCACGTAATATAATTAAAATCCTGTTTTATTTTACCAATTGAGTTGGATCGTTCTCAGGCTCGCTGCGACTTAATTCAAACATGGGAAAAATGCAATTAATTTCAACGTGACAAAACTTCGTATTCGAAACACAAATGAGACAAACGCGACCCACAAACGAATATTCCAACCATGACTCCGTACCAACCCGAACCAACATCGAACCATCGTTTCGTCATGATTAAAATACGCCTAACATACTGAAATAATGTTCATACTAACTGAAATGCACGAAAATGGTGAATGGAGGCGAAAATCGAAAAAAAAAACGCTCTTTCGAGAGTCACTTTGGCACATTGCACCGTAAATTCTCGTACGACCCCTAAACTTGACCAAATCACAAACGGCCAAAAACATGACCTTTCTAACTCAATGAGGCATTGTCCAGTCCAAGTCCATAGGCTAAAAGACAACCAAGAACTCGAAACAAGCCTCTGAACCGAAGCTCAAACTGCTGTCAAAAAAATGTAGTAGCATCTGCTGTGCTTCCTTGCTTTGTTTACGAGGCTATTGGCCATTGGGGCTTGAACCACCAACCAGAGCCTCTTACCAACATCCAAAAGTGTAGCTTGAACCATGGCTAAGGGCCCTTGGCCAACCACAATCCAAACAAACACCTACGACAATACAAAGCTCCATCCGAGAACACCACACTGCACGCGTGGGGGTGTTGCTTCGTCTTGCTGCCTTGTCTCATTCCAATGGCCATATGATCAACCATGGCTTGATCTAGACATCATGAGGTATTGTGTGAACCATGGCTAAGGGCTAGAAGCCAACCAAGATCCACCCAACCACTCAAAATTCGAAACTCACTCACACAAAATCAGAAAATAAAACCGAGGGAATTGTCTTGTTTGTTTAAAATTTTAATGGGATCATGAACCAAGACATGAAAGGGAATCTTGGTCATGTCCTAGACATACTAAGGAAGGGTTCAAACCATGGTTACAGGCCCAAAAGCCAACCAAGATTCGAGCCTCATCTTAGACAATCAAAACACAATTTCGAGACTCCAACTTGCAACTATGGGGAGTTGCTATCAAGTCTTGATTCCTGAGTGCATGGGGCTTGAACTAATGGACCAACGTGATCCTAACACACCCTAGTACATGTCTAGATTCCGCCTTGAGCGCCTAGAACCGAGCCAACCTCCTGAAATCACAAAACAAGCCAAAACCGTGAAGCATGAAGGAAGGGCCGAAAATTCTGTGCAGGTTTTGTGAAAATTTTGCTGTCATGTTTCGGTTTGGCTCCATGAATCATGAACAAATATGATTTAAAAGTGTACATATGACTTGATTGAAGAGAAAAAAAAACGTATAAACATGCCTGAAAATTGTTTTGACGAAAGAACAAACCGATACGACAAATACGGCGCGGAGGAGACGGAGTTCCTTTTCATTTCTATTTTTCTCTCTTGTTATTCCTTGTTGCTTCTCACGATTTTTCTGAAGTTTTTTACTCTGAAATTTTGGAGAATGAGGAGGGGAGAGAAGGCTAGGAAATGAAGAGGAAGTTGCAAAATAAATGGGGATTGAATGGCAAGATAAAATCTTTCTATCCTTAAGTTTGAGAGGTAAGGAAATGAGGTGGTAAATTGATGGATCGAGGGGAATTAGGGGGAGGTGATGGCCGAAACTTGTTGTCTAAATACAAGGTAAAGATATTGCTTAATCTTGCATTTTAAATTATTAAAGCTTTAAACACCCAATATGTGATTTAGTAAGTTAATAAATTAAATTAGGATAATAATCTTATACCATTCTATGTTGCTCGAAATTAATGGATTGGCTAGACTAATTTTACTGGTTGATTAGGTGCAAATGTGCTTAATTATTAATTATTGACTATTTAAATTGAAGGAATTAATCATACCAAGAAAAGATTAAGGAATGAAGTCAAAAATGGAGAGTGGCTAAACATTATTAAATTGATTCTAAGGGGGCTGAAAATTTGCTAAAGAAATGAAGGTAAAATATTGCTTAAATCTTGTATTTTAACTCCTTAAAGTTTTAAATATTTATTATGTATTCTAGTGCATTAATAAATTAATTTAGGATAACTATTTTCTTGCATGGCATGGCTTGATCTTCAAATTAATTACTAACATGTTAGGTTATAGTTTCTTAAATAAAATAGGCCTAGATTAATTTATCCCAATTGGTTACACAATTTAATTTAGGCTTTTAATTAATTATTGGACATAAAAGGCTTATTTACTACTTAACTCCAATTAATTAAATAAATCCTTAAACCTTCTTTTACATTAAAATAAATAATTCTTTATCTTAAATAAATTCTAGAAATATTTTCTTACTATTAAATTTTATCTCAATAATCCGACTCCATTCAGGCCTTGCTTATTTATCCGAAAAGATAAAACTAAACTACTGCGTAAAATAAATAATCGTAACTCAACAATTTTAAAAAAAATGAATTTAAACTCCCATGCATGAAAAAAAATCATTTTTAATATAAATAATATTAATTATGCATGGTTTGTACGTAGTCTGATTTATCGGGTTGTACAATACTAAAACATCTCAAAATCTTTCAAATGCATAAACAAACAGTTGTAAAATCTTTAACATAATCATAAACTTAAATGCGAAAAAGTAGAAGCGATGGTCCTCTGGTTATGTGCACCTCCAGTCCAGTCAGATCATATATCAAGACCTTCACTACCCTTAACATCATACTCACCTGCATCGATCATACCTAGTGAGTCTAAAGACTCAACACACCATAATCTTGATAACAACATAACACATATACAGATCACATACAACAGCGAAAAATACTTGTACTTAAAATAACATTTCATGAAAATGCATAAACTTTAACATAACCATTTTCATATCATCATCATCATGTCCATATTCAAGTTATCATCAACATATTCATACACATATTATCATCAGCATATATGTATTTTTTTTTCTTTTCGTTGAATTCAGATCGTTAATTGTGACTTTCGTGTTCGTCTACGTGTTGGGCGATGCATCGATCTGCATGTAACCACAGTACTGGGCGGCGGGGACATCGGCGACACTCTCACCCGTCAACTGAGCTTTGGCCTTACGTATTAACATATCATATCGTGTCCATGGAAATACCATCGTCGGGCTCCCACTGTGACCGTCACCCTCACGATATCTCCAACATATCATCGTATTAGTCACAATTACTTCACTTCTTTCAACGTCTCATATTCTCATCACTTTATAAAAATCAAACATGCATATAACGTTTTTCTTTTAAACCAAGCATTCAACATATCTTTTAAATGTCCATATTAAACCATAAAAATCTATAAATATTAAGAAATCATATTTTAGCATATAAAAGTTCATAAACATTTAAAATAATCATATTAGCATGTAAAACAGCATTCAGGACACTGCCTTGACGTTTACTAATTTTCGGGTGTAAAATTTCACGTTTTCGACATTTTCTTAATTCCATTGACTCTAACCTGTTCCAAATAATTATTTTAGCCTAAATTAAAATCCCCATAAATTATTTAGCTTAAATACTAGGCCTTTTTAATTATTCTTTAATTAATCATTTTTAATGCGTTTTAATCCCGAAAAATTTCAAACTTTAATATAAAATTCTTAAATTCAAAACTTAGGCCCATTAAATTCAAAACTTAGGCCCATTATTTGAGTTAATTAGGCCCATTAGTGATTAATTAAATATATAAAAATTATTTTGTTTAATAAAGTTTGTTAATTTACCCGTCGGATTGCCAAAACGTCCGTATTTTTGTAGAAAAATCAACACCGATAAAATTTACGTCCCGGCGTATAAAATCACCTCAAAACCCTTTATTTTCAAAAATATTAAAAAAATCAGCCATACTTAAAATAATTAAAAACAATTATTTATTAAAAACATTTTCCATTTTCAGCCCTCGGTCTCCGTTCCTCGATCGCAACTCGAATAACCATTAAAATTACATTTTAATGCGTGTGAGTAGAAAAACTACTAAAACATCATATGAACATGTCACGTGATCAATTTAGCAATTAAACTTAATTAATTAATCATATGAACTCGAGCAGTAACATCTTACCGCTTGGGCGCCGCCCAGCTCGCTGAAAACATTTTTGATAGCAGCATAGTTTGAGCAGTCACACGGGAATAATCATAACTCACTCATCCCTTGTCCGAAAATTACGAATTTACCGTCAAATCGAAGATATCAAAAATTAATATGTTTTGTATGTTGAAAGTTTTTCTAGAAAACCGACAAAAAATTCACAGGATTCGAAAAGACAGCAGATTCGATTTTTGAGATCTAAAAACCGTTCGAAAATCGTTTCAAACATTTTTGCTAAAACTTTGCATAACCTAAATGGATTTTTACACATAATATGCATCAAAATATTTACTATGACAAGATCGATGCAGAAAAATGAAAGAATACACATGCCTTTATTTTAAAACGCACGAAGATAACGAATACCGACGCGGTGGATTACGGGAGATGACCGGGAGACGCTTGCTACACGATTCTTGCTCGAAAAAAGGCGTAAGTCTCCAGAAATTTGCAAAGGAAAGGGGTTGAGATGGTGACTGCTTAGAGAAAACTTAGAACCCTAGCTTTTACATGTTTTTAGTGTGTGAAAAAGTGTGTGCCGATGGGTAGGGATTAGATTAGGTAAAAATTTTGCTTAATTTACTAATTAGAGGCTAAAGAAATGTTTAGTTAAATAATCAGTGATAAAATAATATTAATCTAATTATTTAATCTCACTCAAAGATTTAATAAAATAATTAAGTACCAAATTGTCAAGATTAAAATTCCCAAATTTCAATTTAGTATTTTTGAAAAACTTAAAATCTTAAAATCATCTAATAAATTAAATTAGGCTTTAAAATACTTAAAATTTCATAAATCATTTAAAATATCAATTTTATTGACTTGAATTAAAATACCACATATCCATAAATCGCCTAAATCGTCACCGGTCTTTTTTCTGATCCCGTATCGAATATTCGCCTGAAACAAATAATTCTAGAAAATATTTTAACGTGAATCAAATACACATGTAATAATTTAAGATAATGCAAATCATAAATCATGCATCAATAAAAATCATTTTAAAAATTAAATAAATAATTTAACAATTTAATAAATGCAGGGGTTTACGTGTTACTGATTTTGGGCTCTACAATTCCTTCCCCATTTAAATAAATTTCGTCCTCGAAATTAAATCTTACCAAACAACTCCGGGTAGCAACTTCTCATATCTGTTTCGGTCTCCCAAGTGGCCTCCCCCAGTGATTGATTCAGCCACTGGATTTTGACCAACTTGGTCACTTTGTTTCGAAGTCTCCGCTCCTGTCTGTTTAGGATTCGGAAAGGTCTTTCTTCATATGACAGATATGGAGCAAACTGCAACTGCTCATAACTCAAAACATGCGAAGGATTTGCCATATACTTCTTCAGCATCGAAATGTGCAACACATTGTGTACTCAGGCCAAATTCGGGGGTAGAGCTACACGATAAGCAAGTGTCCCAACTCTGTCAAGAATTTCGAATGGCCATATGAATCTCGGACTCAGCTAGCCTCTCTTCCCAAACCTCATAACACCCTTCATGGGTGCTATCTTCACGAATACGTGATCTCCTACGGCAAATTCGAGATCCCTTCTTCTCTTGTCAGCATAACTCTTTTAGCGACTCAGGGCGGTCTTCATCCTGTCTCGGATTTTGACCACCACGTCTATAGTCTGCTGAACAATCTCTGGGCCAAGTTCTGATCTCTCACCAACTTCATCCCAATGAATCGATGAACTGCACTTCTTTCCATACAGTGCTTCGTAGGGAGCCATATCTATAGATGATTGAAAACTGTTTTTGTAGGTTAACTCCACTAGAGGTAGTTTCGATTCCCAATTCCCATGCAAATTGATCACACATTCTTGAAACAAATCTTCCAATATTTGAATAACTCGCTCAGACTGACCATCTGTCTGAGGGTGGAATGCCGTACTGAATAGCAACTTCGTCCCCATAGCTGCATGTAAACTCTTCCAAAAAGACGATGTGAATCTCGGGTCTTTGTCAGACATAATAGAAACATGGATCTTTTGCAATCGGATTATCTCTTGGATATAGAGCTCTGCATACTGAGTCATGGAGAAATTTCTCTTCACCGGTAGGAAGTGTGCCGATTTAGTAAGTCGATCCACTATAACCCAAATGGCATTAGATCATCTGACTGACCTCGCCAATCCAACAATGAAATTCATGGTGATATTCTCCCATTTCCACTCTGGAATAGGGAGCGTCTTAAGCATCTCTGCTGGCCTCTGATGCTCTGCTTTCACTTGCTGACAAGTGTGACATTCAGATAAAAATCAACGAATGTCCCACTTCATTCATGGCTAACAATACAGCATCTGTAAGTTCTTGTACATCTTAGTACCCCTAGATGGATAGAACATGGAGATGTATGTGTCTCTGTCAAAATATCCTCTCTGATCGAATCAACACTAGGCACCCACATCCTTCCTCTGTACCTCACAATACTATAGGACACTGCGTAGAGTACACTGCCCTTATCTTCATCCTTCAGTCGCCATTTCCTTAATTGTTCATCTGAAGGCTGACCTCTACGAATTCGGTCTAGCAAAGAAGACTGGACTGTCAGATTATACTTGGGAGCTTTGCCCTTAGGATAAACTTCTAGGCCAAACCTCTGAATCTCTGACTGAAGAGATCTCTACGCTGACAACTGTGCTATGACTACTACTTTCCTGCTCAAAGCATCTGCCACAACACTAGCTTTCCCTGGATGGTAGCTAATTTCACAATCAAAGCCTTTTACTAAATTCAACCATCGTCTTTGTCTCATGTTCAGTTCTTTCTGCGTGAAGAAGTAATTGAGACTCTTGTGATCAGTGAATATCCGGCATTTCTTGCCGTACAAATAATGTCTCTGTTGGAAACTTAATTTCGGAGTTTGACAAACTGAGCGTGAGAAGATTAAAAAACTGATCAAGGAAACTAAAGGTAACTGATAGTTGCCCGAACTGAAGATCAATATATTATAAATGGTAATTTAACTGATATAAGCTAACTGAAGCTGTGTGGTCAACTGAAGGATCAATTGAGAACTAATCAGTTACACAACCATCAGTTTATCCTATCGACTTAAAAGGATAAACTAATTTATCGGCTTTACACGTCATCAGTTAAGGAACGTAGCCATTAAACGACAACTGTACAAAAGCATAATGCAACATGTAGTGGGAACGCCACATTTCAGAAAAGCTACAATGTACGATTGTCAGGAAGATGTTGACATGGCTATCAACGGATATAAAAATTCAAAATGCATTCATTGTTACCGTTGGAAGCAAAGCCTATAAAAAGCCGAGAAGATCAGCTGAAGAGTGGTTACTGAATCAGTTACCAAGTTATCCATCTTTTAGCTTAAAACAAATTATTTCAAGATCAATCTGAAAGAGCTCACGTTTATCATACACATCAATAGATTTCAGGCTATACATTTGAGCTAAAAGCACAAAACACTTACTGTTGTATTATTTGATCATTCAAGATCGGTTGTGCTAAGAAATCACACATCAGTTGAGCACTGGTAAATTGTATTGATACTAAGAGTTTCAGTCTTGGCAGTTTTAAGTCCAAACTGAAGTGGGTCTGTACAAATCGTTGTATAGATCAAAGTCTTTTAGTGAATATCCTATCTTCAAGATAAAAAAGGTAACGTAGGAGTATTTGAAATCTCCGAACATCCACAAAATCGCGTGTTCATTATTATCTTTTATATTCTATCTGTCTTTTGGTTATTTTCGCATTTTTATTAAATTAACTGATTGACACTGACAACAAAATTCGTGAACTCAATTTTTCCTAAACTGATTCAATATTAGAAGAAGAGGAAAAATTGTAGAGTGTTTATTTAACCCCCCTTTCTAAACATCTTTTTCTCACCCAAACGATCCTAACAAGTGGTATAAGAGCAAATGAATTTTGTTTCTGAATATTTCTTACCTATTAAATTTGATTACCATGTCTTCCTTCAATAAAATCCTAATGTTTTCCAAAGAAGACTTTGACATCTGGAAGATTTGGATGCAGGCTTATCTAGATGCACAAGATGATGATATGTGGTACGTCATAACTAACGGACCAATGAAAATACATGGTGGTCCTCAGCGCATTGAGAAATCACGTGAAGAAGGGACAACTGAAGATAAAAAGAAAGCCAATTTGGATAATGTGGCTGAAGATATTCTGTATAAAACCTTGGATAAGGTAACATTCAGTAAAATCAAGCTCTGCAAGACAACAAAGAAAATTTGGGAGAAATTAATCCAGCTGTGCGAGGGAAATGAACAGACTAAAAAAAACAAACTTTATGTTGCTGTTCAGAAGTTTGATAACATCAAAATGAAGACTGGAGAGTCTATGCACGAATATGATGAGAGAATCAACAACATTATAAATGAATTGAATGCACTGAGAAAAGTGTATTCAAACAAAGAAGTTGCACTAAAGGTGGTCCGAGGTCTCCCCAAGGAATGGGATGTTAAGACCATGGCCATGAGAGAATCAAAGGACCTAAATAAGGTCGAACTTCATGACTTATTTGCTGATCTAAAAGCCTACGAGTTTGAGTTGCAAATAAGAGAAGGAGAACCTTCTATACCAGCAGCTACTACCGCTCTAAGTGCTCACAAACTGGAACCAACAGGTTCAATGGTAGAAGAATTATTTGAACCAAGTAAACCAAATGTCCAACCGATTGACCCTAAGGACAAAGCAAAGCGGTTTGGAATTGGGTACAGCCCGAAAAGTTCTACTGATTCAAGAAGCTGAACACTCAAGAAGTTCAGTTCCAAAATCAAAACTCTAAGGATGACTATTACAATTACTATAATTGTAAGCCAGCTCAAAGGAGATATCAGGCAAACAAACAGTTGAAAAGGGTTCACAATCATACTGTTTTATCCGCACACCACACACCTAACACAAACAAACAGGGAAAAGTTATTTTGAACACAACAAATGGAAGGTCAGTTAGACTGATCGAAGTCTGGGTTCTAGACTGATCCAAGTCTGGGTTCCTAAAGAACTAACCAGTTTAGGAGCCAAATAGATATGGGTACCAAAATTATATATTGTGTGTGATTGCAGGTGAAAGGTAAAACAAAAAAATCAGTCTGGTACTTGAACAGTGGATGCTGACGTCACATGAAAGGGGATGCAAATTTGCTATCCCAACTGATCAAATATACTGGTCCAAACATCAGTTTTGGAGACAACTCGAAAGGTAGAAATGTGGGTAAGGGTAAGCTTATCCATGGTAACATTATCATTAAAGATGTCTTACTGATTGATAACTTGAAGTATAACTTGATTAGCATCAGTCAGTTATGTGACAATAATTTCTCAGTTCAGTTCAACAAACACACATGCACTATTAAGGGCTCAACTGGTGAAATAATTATAACTGGAGATCGTTGTGGAAACACTTATAAAGTCAGTTGGACTAATCAAGTAACTGGTTTGCCTAATCTTGTAACTGATGTGCCTAAGATAGATTTTTCAAAAGACAAAATTTGTTCAGCATGTCAGTTTGGTAAACAAGTAAGATTTTCATTCAAAAACAAAGGTAGTAAATCATTTTCCAGATGCTGAAAATTGTTGCATATGGATCTCTTTGGTCCAATACCAGTCATGAGTTTAGAGGGAATGAAATACACCTTGGTAGTCGTGGATGATTTTTCAAGATTTACTTGGGTTATCTTTCTTAAATCAAAAGACCAAAATACTGCACAACTGATTAAGCTTTTCAAAAGATTATTAAATGAAAAATCAGTTGGAATTGACAGAATAAGGTCTGATCAAGGGACTGAATTTTTCAATCAAAACCTTTCTCAATTTTTAGAAAATACTGGAATTAGGCATGAGTTTTTAGCAACTAGAACACCTTAGCAAAATGGTATAGCAGAGAGAAGAAATCGGACCCTTAAAGAAGCTGCTAGAACAATGCTTGCTGATTATGGTATTTCGCAAAAATTTTGGGTAGAAACAGTAAATACTGCATGTTACACTCAGAACAGATCAATGATTAATAAAAATCATTTGAAAACGCCATATAAGATATGACATGGACATAAAAGTGTGATGTTTTATTTCAAAATATTAGGCTGCAGATGTTTTATTCTCGATAATGGCAAAAATTATTTAAGAACTTTCGATGTAAAATCTGTAGAAGAAATATTTCGAGGTTATTCATCAGTTAGTAAATCCTACAGAGTCTTTAATAAATTCTCCTTAAATGCAGAAGAATCAATTCATGTCGTATTTGATGAATCGGCACTAACATATAAGTCAACTGATCCAGTTGAGCTAGTTGATCGTTTTACAGATATAAGTTTGGAAGATGACAATGAAGATAAAACTCATATCAATCAAAATTTCCTTCAAACACCTGAACCAGAAGTGCTGGATCAGTCAGTTGAACAAGAAAATGTTCCTGAAAATCAGTTGGTAGAACAAAATGATGATATTCAAATACCAACTGAAACAACAGCAATTGAAATTGAAGAGAACATTCAGTTACCAATTGAAACAGCTGCTGAGATCGATACAACAAATGCTGAATACAGATGGAAGAAATCAAATCCACTAGAATTGGTGATAGGTAATCCATCTGATCCGGTAAGAACTCGTAATCAAATGTTCAATTTATTTATTCATTCAGCTTTTGTGTCCCAAATAGAACCAAAGAAAACTGATGAAACTCTTGCTGACCCTAATTGGATAAATGCAATGCAAGAAGAGCTAAATCAATTTACCCATAACAATGTCTGGAATTTAGTTCCAATACCAGTTTCTAAAACCATTATAGGTACAAAGTGGGTTTACAGAAATAAAATAAACGAAGATGGTTCAGTTGTGCGCAATAAAGTGAGGCTTGTAGCACAAAGTTATATGCAAGAAGAAGGAATTGATTACGACGAAACATATGCACCAGTTGCAAGACTGGAAGCAATTAGAATGTTCCTTGCTTATGCCTCATACAAATATTTCACAGTCTATTAAATGGATGTCAAATGTGCATTCCTAAATGATAAACTGTAGGAAGAAGTATATGTTGAACAACCACCAGGTTTTGTTAATCAATCTCTTCCTTATTATGTTTATCATTTGAAAAAAGCTTTGTATGGTCTGAAGCAAGCTCCTAGAGCTTGGTACGAAACCTTATCAAAATACCTAACTGATCATGATTTCACTGTTGAAACAGTAGATAAAACTCTGTTCAAATTAACTAAAAATGATCATATTTTACTTGAGCAAATATACGTTGATGATATTATTTTTGGGTCAACTAATCCAAATTATGTGAGAAATTTGCAAAGTTAATGCAGGATAAGTTCGAAATGAGTATGATGGGTGAAATGACATTCTTTCTTGAACTGCAAGTGAAGCAACTGGAGCTGGTACTTTTATCAGTCAGACAAAATGCACGAAGGAACTGCTTAAGAAATTTGACATGGAGACATGTTCAGCTGCAAATACTCCCATGAGCTCATCAATTAAATTAGATAAAGATGAAGGGGGAATATCAATTGAGACGGCACTTTATAGAGGGTTAATAGGTTCCTTATTATACCTAACTGCTAGTTGTCTTGATATTGTATTTGCTGTTTTCATGTGGGCTAGATTTCAAGCTGATCCTAAGCAATCGCATTACTTAGCTGCCAAACGCATATCGAAATATCTTAAAGGCACACAAAATGTGGGCTTATGGTATGATAAGGACTCTTCTTTCCATTTAGTTGGATATTCAGATGCAGATTTTTGCAGGATGTAAGCTTGATCGTAAAAGCACCAGTGGATCATGTCAGTTTCTAGGAGACAGACTGATCTCATGGTTCAGCAAGAAGCAAACATCCATAGCTACTTCCACAAATGAAGAAAAATATTTAGCTGCTGGAAGCTGCTGCTGTGAGACCCTTAACTCCTAATCGTTATTACAACACAATCTGATTAGGGTTAATTAATTTCAGCGGAAAACGAGTAAACATTTTTCTTTACAATGAGCTCAAAACGTGTCAATTGTAATTAAAATACTTAAAATAGTATATAATATAGTTTCATCTCAACACGTCACAATATAAAACAAGCTCACATGTAATCCAAAACAACTACATACAACCAAACTCATCCTCGGGACATACATCGGTATATAGATATATATACATATATACTGGGAAAGACCACGACACCTAAAATCAACCCTGACTCCCTCCAGATGTACCATCTCAGGTCTCTTGATAACCTGAAGTACCTGTCATTGTCAACATACAAAGACAACAACAGCCCTCTCTGGGCCAGCAATGCTAAGTCTAAAGCAACCACAATATATACCACATCTATCTAAAAAATGATATATGATATGCAATGCATGTATGTCGTGGAGGTATCAGGTCAAATGCCCATCCACTGAGCACATGTCAGAATCAAACGAATCGCTATCAAATCAATGCTCGAGCTGGCTTACCGGCCTCAATCAGGGATACTCGTATGATAGCGTCGATAAAGCGCTATCAAATAAAAAATCTCAATCAATCATCGGTGCAACTAATGACTATGTTTTAAGGGTCAAATAATACAAAACATAACATCGTGTTCACAAACCCCAGAAACAAATCAAATCATAGCAGGGTATCCAAGGATCATAGCTCAACGTGTATGTCATGTATCGATATGAATTTCGTCCTCGAAATTCGCTTGTCCTTAATAACCCAAAGTTTAGACTTAGTTCTAGTACCCTAGAAATCCACGCTTCCGCTGCGCTACTCTGATAAAACTTAAGTTCTAAAAATGTCCTTACGTCCTCTTGATCCCAAATAAATTTTCTTCTAAATCCTTATTGGCGAATTGTAACTTAAAAAGACCCATAATGACTTAGTGCTATATTATTATAACCTCGAATTTCAATTTTTCTTACAATTCCCAATATTAAAAGATGGATGACCATACTTATCGTATATTATTTTCCCAAAATATTCTTCAACTTATCGAATTTAAATCTTAAAATCCCAAACGCATCCGCTTCTTAGATTTTCAAGCCTAATATCAATTTATCCTTAAAAACCCTTGATTAACATTCATTATAACATTATAATCAAGATATCCCAAAGTTCTAAATATTCTTAAAAAGTCTAAATCCTTAAAATTCTTACCATTTAACCCATTCAATTCGTTCTTATGGCTAAACTAATCCCCAAATTCCGTAATAACTGAAAAATAAATTCTTAGTTTTCCCAAAAATTTTCCAATTGGTTCTTAATTTTGAAAATTCCATAATTATCCCATAAATTATAGGCATTCTTAATTTCCTTCTACAGTTTTCCCTTAATATAATTTCGAAAATTTTAAACTTATTTACCCAAAAATCAAATCTCATAATCAATCTTTCCTTTCATCAAAACTTAAGATCCCAATTTATTCATTTTCTATACTCCCAAAGTCGTTGCAAATCCTCGAATCATTATTTTTTAGGTGAAATTCCCAAAAATTAATTCGACTAGTAACCATGAATCATAAATTTTTTCTTAGAAAATCTACGTGTCCCAAAAACAATCATAAAATTCACGATTAACTTACGGCCGAAAAAGTAGAACGTCAATACTAAAATCCAAAAATGAACATTGTCCAATTCCACCACAAAGCCAACATGCGTTGAAATCAAATATTTTCTTATTTCATATCGTAACACGTGTAAAAATCATGAAGCATATAATCTTTTAGCATAACAAGGTCATGCAACCATGTAGGGTAAAAGTCATTTGCCATGCAACCTTAAACATAAACGTCAATCAATTTCAAAACGTGTATGCACTTGTAGTTTAAACATTTATATCATGTAAACATGTAGGTAACATCACATAAATCATATAAAGCATGTAAACTCACAATTGAGGCTTGACGACTGATCTTCCTGGCGCTGATGGTGGCACAACCCTTTACAAAACCATTGCTTTGTTACCAACTGAAACGTCTGCCTTTCTTTTGCTTAAAACGTGCTAAAATTTTTTTTAAACCTCTCTAGCATCGGCAGAACCACAAAAATTATATAAAATATATTGGACACCATTTTAAAATAACACAACCAACTATATATTTGAGAAATACAGCCCATACTATAGTCTCTCAAAAATCACTCAAAAGCATAAATAAAAAGTCGTAAAAATCTTTAACATAAATCATAAACATAATTGCGGAAAGCTAGAAGCGTTGGTCCTTGGGTCGTGTGCACCTTCAGTCCAATCAGGTCGACCATCAAGACCTCCCATAACATTAATATCATAAACACCTGCATCAATCACACCTAGTGAGTCTAAAGACTCAACACGTCATATTCTTGATAACAAGTAATACGTATAAAACCACAAGCAACAGTGAAAAATGCTTGTACTTAAAATAACATTTTTATGAAGATGCATAAACTTCAAACATGAACATTTCGTAAACTTTTTTATGATGCATGAACATTAAATAAAAACATTTTCATAATGATGTATCAACTTTAAACATAAACCTTTTCATGACATGCATAACATAAACCTTAACCTTTTCTTATTCCTCAAAACATGACATAAAACCTTTTATCATGATCATAAACATTTTCCTTTTCCTTTGTTGAATTCAGATCGTTAATTGTGACGTTCCTGATCATGATCATAAGAGTCGATGGATCCATCTACATGGAACCACAGTACTGGGTGGTGGGGGACACCAGCAACACTCTCACCGGTCAACTGGGCCCTGGCCTATTATTATTCGAATAGAAATACGATCGTCGGGGTTCCCTCTGGGGACTTTTCCCATAATTACTTCACTTCCTTCAACATTTATATTCCCATCACTTTATAAAAAAAATCATGCATAACATAACATTTTGTTTTTGAAATCAAGCATTCAACATGTCTTTTAAATGTCTTCTTTAAATCATAAAAATCCCATGGACATTTAAAAATCATAATTTAATCATGAACATTTCATAAACATTTAAAAATAATCATTTTAACCTCACAACATTTAAAATAACATTTTGACATATTAAATCATAAACATATAAAATTCCGTAAACATTTAAAATATCATTTTAACTTATAAAATCCCATAAACGTTTAAAATATCATTTTAACCTTTAAAATTCCATAAACATCCATAACTATAGAAAATAATCATATTAGCACATAAAACAGCATTCATGGCACTGCCATGACGTTTACTAATTTTTAGGTGTAAAAAGACCGTTATATCCCTGGACGTAAAATTTCCCGTTTTTGACATTTTCTTAATTTCATTGACTTTAACATGTCCCAAATAATTATTTAAGCCTACATGAATTTTCTCATATTTTTATTTAGCTTAAATCGAGGACTTTTAATTTAATCTTTAAATATAACATATTAATGCGTTTTAATCCCGAATTAAACCAAATTTTAATATAAAATTCCCAAATTAAAAACTTAGACTTTTAATAATTATTTAAGCTTAAATATAATTTTTTATAATTTTATAAAGCATAAAACTATGCTTTTCAATTAACTCGTTAATTGACGTTTCGTGCGGCAATTAAATTTCGAATAAATCCAAAACTCGTTATTTTGATCCCAAATTTTTAACATAACATTTTTAGTATTTATTCTACCCTTCCAAGGCATGATTAATGCCCGTGGACCCATGGATTCAATTTTAGCTTTAATATTTTTGTTTTTGACACACTAACGAACCCACCGAGCCATCTCCCAATTTACTCGAGCCACGCCCGAGGCACCTTGAGCCAAAACCTAGCCAACCCACCTAGGGACCCTAATGACCAAGTCCAAGCCCTATATCAGCCCCTTAAACCCTTGAAAAGCCTGTTGCAATCTACACCAGATTGCATGTGTGTGCGTGTGAAGAGTCCTACCCTTACCAATGCTCCTAGCCAACTAGGACACCTCCAGCTGGTTAGACCTCGACCCAACCTGACCATAACGAACCCTGGACCACGACCAGCCCCTACCCAGACCAACCCAATGCCTAGAACCCAGCACAAATCTTCTGAATTCAGAAGCACCAACCTGCGCATCTTGTGCTTCTCCACGGTTGCAGCCTTTCCCTCGAGCCAGCTGCGCCCCAGCCGCACCAGCCCCTAGCCCAGTCCTTACCCAACTTCCTTAGACCCTATAGGACCTACCTAACTCACCCAAGCCCCAGCAGCGAGCCCCTCCCTGGCTGCTGTCACCTTCCTGTCGCGCGAGAGGAGTCCCTGCTGCATGGGACTCCTCCAAGGCTGCGCACCTAGGACCCTTCCTGACCCTGACCCACTTCCAGCACGAGCCTTCCTCTAGGCCATTAATTTACTACTTGGGGAATTGCCATGAGAATGAGTGCATGGGGTAGGTTTTTAAGAGTTTTTTATATAATAAAACTAGCTAATTAATTTACTAATTAGGCTTATGCCTATTAAGCCATTAATTTAAGCCCATTAATTTTAATTAGGATTTAAATAAAATATTTACAAAGTTTTGGTAAAATAAATTTGTGAATTTATTAGCCGGATTGCTAGAAAGCTCGTATTTTGTTTGAAAAACCAATACCGATAAAATTTACGTCCCGGCGTATCACCTCAAAACCCCTTATTTTTCAAAAATAAGAAAAATCAACACTCATATTTTAAATAATTAAAAATAATTATTTAATAAAAACATTTTACGTGTTTCAGCCTTCGGTCCCCGTTCCTCGATCGCAACTCGAACAACCTTTAAAAATACATTTTAATGCAACCATGTTGAAAAATATATTTTAAACATACAAATATGCACAATATAATTAAATAATGCAATTAAAACAATTTATTAAAATAAAACAGAATTTAATAATTGCATGCATGTGGTTTACGTGGACCACAAAATTTTCGGGGCGTTACAGTGAAGGTATCAAGTCAAATGCCCATCCACTGAGCACATGTCAGAATCAAACGAATCGCTATCAAATCAATGCTCGAGCTGGCTTACCGGCCTCAATCAGGGATACTCGTATGATAGCGTCGAGAAAGCGCCATCAAATACAAAATCTCAATCAATCATCGGGGCAACTAATGACTATGTTTTAAGGGTCATATAATACGAAACATAACATCGTGTTCACAAACCCGAGAAACAAATCAAATCATAGAAGGGTATCCAAGGATCATAGCTCAACGTGTATGTCATGTATCGATGTATGCATAAAACGATGCGTGTTAACAAAATATTTATTTTATACATCGATATTCCAATCATAATGTCATGTATGCCACATCAACTCAACAAAGAAGGCACATAGACACATATTCTCAATCCAATCAATCGAACATATATCATATGACACAGATACCTGTCGTATATTACTCGGTCGCAACATACTTTATCTCTTGTTATAGCGTACTTTAATCAACTTGGTAGAAAGAGAACTCTACTCTACACAATCCAAATAAGGTATAATTTATAATATGATTTACAAAATATCTAAACATATCATTTAATATATATCAATTTATTAGTTCCCCTTCTCGCAACTCAACATGTGATAGGAGAAAATACAAGAAACTGTTAATTAAAACTATTTAGCTAATCTCTTCATTAATTGGCATGGGCGTGTAGTAACTCACCCTTCTCAAATAACTTTTAGTAACTCAACAACTGCAATTTCTCAACTAATACTTGAAATTTTTATTTTTAACGAAATTTCTTGGTCGGCTTCTCCCTGCTTTCGCTCGCTCCTCTGTACTTTCTTGTCTCTTCTCTGAAATCAACTCACCGCCTTTAATCTCTTTTGTTGGATTATTTTACAGGTATATGAATTGGGTTGTGTAAGGAAAAAATTGGAATCATCCTCCAATCAACAATAGGCACGTACAGGAAAATCACACTGCAACCATATCAATCCTCATTTTGTTTTTTATTTACACCATATCAATCCTCATTTTGTTTTTTATTTACAATATTGCCCTTAAATTTAAATGGACTATTTTTAAATTTAATTCACTATTCAATTTAATTCACTATTCATTGTTATTTTTATTTTTATTTTTTTGTTAAACAAAATTTATATTTTAATAGACTATTGCAAATCTATTTGTAAATAAAATTATATTGTAAGTTGATTTACGACTCAATATTTACGTAATTAACGTTAATCAAATCATGGGGTCTCACATTTCTCTCCAACTTAAAAGATTTCGTCCCGAAATCTCAAGCGTCTTTATATGCATAACTTTGGAAAACATAAAATATGTTACAAGTTATAGTATATATCAAAACTAAAATCAGAAAAAAGATCGGTATACATTGAATACAATGGAACATGTGGAATAGAATCAAATAAATGTGGATATGATTCTCGCATCATGCTCTCCAATTCTCACGTTGACTCTTCCACACCATGTCGTGTCCATTGTACTCGAACTAGTGGAATCGATTTATTATGCAAAATCTTCTCCTCCGATCCATAAGGCGAATAGGTTGCTCAACATAGGAAAAAGAAGGATCAAGTTCAACCTCATCGGGTTGAAGTACATGTGATGGATCTGGTTCATACTTCCTCAACATAGAAACATGAAATACATCGTGAATGACAGATAAAGATGGTGGCAATGCTGATCAATACGCAAGTTCTCCAACTCGATCAAGGATCTCGTATGGACCAATATATCGAGGAGATAATTTCCCTCGCATGTCAAATCGAACAGTGCCTCGGAAGATAGATATTTTCAAAAACACTTTATCACCCTTCTGGAATTTTAAGGGTTGTCTGCGTTTATTCACATAACTCGTTTGATTATCTTGAGCAGCCTTCATCCGCTGTTGAATCAACTGAACCTTATCATTCATTTCCTGTATCATTTCAGGTCCAGTCATTTGTCTTTCACCAATTTCATCCCAGAATAACGGTGATCTACTAATAAACATAAAAATTATACATTAAATAAATGTTTTATAATATAAATTTATACTTTTTGTTTTATTAAATGTTTAAATATTATATGTTTTATAATAAATTGTATAAAAAATAAGTTGTTGTGTAATTATAAGTTTTTACTATTTTTACAGGTTCGATAAAACAAGAATAAACTTGACGTTGCAAATGGGATTAAGATGATTCTTGGACCTGTAGAAAGTTGATGATAATATCTACAATATTGGTGACAAGCATGAGATAAAAATCTTCTCACAATTGGGAACAAATTAAGAAACAAAAAAAGTTATCGAAAGAGTGACAGTTTTACCATGCTCTAGTATTTTGACCATATCTCTCAAACTACTTGGTCAAATGGTTAAAATAAAATACCACAATTCAAACAACTCAATTATCCAAATGTTTTATTTTATGTGGAGAAGAAAATTCGGATGAGAAGATTTTCAAAAGTGATGTAAAATATGATATAGTTTCTTGGAATACCAATGAAGACTTTTGTGTAAAAAAATAATATTTTATTTGTGGTTGTCTCCCCAAATTTGGCTATAAATAGGGATGCATTGTAATGAATTGAGATATCCCTCATTCTATGAACAAATCTTTGAGTTCATAATATTTCTCTCTTTATTTTTTCTTTATTTCATCATTTAAAAATAATTAGCATGTTAATTTCATATTCAAAGTTTTATACTTTGAATAATGAGTAGCTAACTCCCCAAGGTTGAGATGAAAAGGTGAAACTCCTGGTATGATAATAAGGTTATTAAAAGGTAATAATCTATGTTTTATATTATTTAATCATTATTTATTCTTTATGTTATATTTATTTCTTTAAGCATTTTTATACCCTACTTATAAGTGGGAGTTTTGATTTATTGTTGCTATATGTTACACTAAATTCTTGGTACCATTTATATGTTTGTTTGGTTTTACAAACCATTTAAAGTGGATGCCTTGATTTATTGTATATCAATATATCATATTATTAATTTCTTGGTACCATTTAAATGTTAGTTTGGTTTTACCAACCATTTAAATTGGGAACTTTGATTTAGTGTTTACAAATATATATAGCACAATAAATACTTGACAACATTTATAAGTTTTGATATATATTTTATACTTATAAGAAAATAGTATATAACATAATATAAATATGATTATTTAATATATTGGAACCATTTTATTAAGTGGATTTCAACAATGTTCATTAATGTTAACTTTATTAAAATATCAAGAGTGGATCTTCTAATCTCAACTACTTAAATTAAAATTTGAACAATTAAAAATTACCAATTAAAGATTCAAACAATTACAAGAAAAACAAAAACAAAAACCAAAACAAAAAGACATTGTAGTGGACTTGTAATTACCGTAGCTTCCATGTGGATACGATATCGGACTCACCGAATTATACTACTTGCGGACAACCTGCTATTGAGAGTGCAACAATCAAAGTCACAACAAGTTTTTGGTGCCGTTTCCGGGGAAGTATAATTTAATTTCAAGTCTATTTAATTTTCTTTTTTCGAATTTTTTATTGTGTGTTTTTCTTCTTTTTCTTTTGAATTTGCATGAGCATTATTTGGTCACGTACACTTAGTGGTCGACTCATTCGAAATAACCCTTTATTTTTACAAAACATGGCGGAAGAACCCATCCAGGAAAATGAAGATGAAATTCAATCTCAACATGATCATGATAGGCGAAGAACACTTAGAGATCACATGAATCCTACACGTACTAGTGCACCTTCATGTCTAGTTTTTCCCCCTGATGCATCTCATTTCAATTTTAAGCCTGGTATTATCCAACTTTTACCCAACTTTCATGGCTTAGATTCTGAAAATCCATACATGCATTTACGAGAATTTGAAGAAGTGTGCAACACATATAATGATCTAAATTGTAGCATGAACACCATTCGACTTAAGCTTTTTCCTTTTTCTTTAAAAGATAAAGCTAAAACTTGGCTACAAAATCTTAGATCGGGATCCATTCGAACTTGGGATGAATTGCAACAACAATTTTTGAAAAAGTTTTTTCCATCTCATAGAACAAATTCTTTCAAAAGGCAAATCATCACTTTCACTCAAAAACAAGGAGAAACTTTTTATCAGTGTTGGGATAGATATAAAGAATTGCTTAATCTTTGTCCACATCATGGTTTTGAAATTTGGAGAGTTGTTTCTCAATTTTATGAAGGCTTAACACCTAAAGATAGGCAAATGGTTGAATTTATGTGTAATGGAACATTTGAAGATAAAGATCCAAACGAGGCAATTGAGTATCTCGATTCATTAGCTGAAAATGCTCAAAATTGGGACACTATAGGTACAATCGAACCATCAAACAAGATTCAATCTCCCACATCTGGTGGAGGTATGTATACCCTCAAAGATGAACATGATCTGCAAGCTAGATTTACCTCTTTGGCAAGAAAAGTTGAAGCACTTGAATTGAAAAAGAATGGTCAATTAAAATCTGTTCAAGAAATTGCGTGTCACATCTGTGATACAAGTGATCATTCTACAAAAGATTGTCCCACTTTGCCCTCTTTTAAAGAATGTCTCCATGAACAAGCCAATGTTTTGAACAATTTCAAAAGGCCAAATTTTGAACCATTTTCTCAAAATTACAATCCAGGTTGGCGAAATCATCCAAATTTTAGTTGGAGGAATGATAATGCTGCACAATTTTCACAACCACATTTCCAAAATCAACAAAATTTTCAAAATTATGCACCTTATGTTCCTCCACCTAAAAGGAACTTGGAAGATATATTGAATTCTTTCATTGCAAAGCAAGAGTCTATCAATACTCAAACTGCTCAAACCATGACAGATTTGAAAGATACTCTTGCTAAATTTGCATCTGCACTTAATGTTCATGAAAAAGGTAAGTTTCCTTCACAACCACAGCCTAATCCCAAGGATCATCATTCACAAACCGGAACTTCTGGAACTCAACCGATGGATCAGGTAAAATCTGTTATTACCCTTCGCAGTGGTAAGGTAGTGGAAAAATCCATTCTTGAACCTTGTGAAAATGATGATAAATCAACTCCAAAGGGTAAGGAAGTGGAACCCATAACTTGCGAAGAAGAGGATCAACAGATAGTGCCACCACCATTCCCTCATGCATTGAAAAATACAAAAAAATCAAATTTGAATTCTGATATATATGATATTTTTAAACAAGTAAAAGTTAATATTCCTTTATTAGATGCAATAAAGCAGGTACCATCATATGCCAAATTTTTGAAAGACTTGTGCACCGTGAAAAAAAAATTGAATGTGAAAAAGAAAGCATTTTTAGCCGAACAAGTAAGTGCAATTATTAAAAATAATAATAATTTGAAATACAAAGACCCTGGTTGTCCTACTATTTCATGTATTATTGGAGAACGAAAGATTAAAAAATCCTTGCTTGATCTTGGAGCTAGTGTGAATTTACTTCCATATTCAGTTTATCAAGAACTCAATCTAGGTGAGTTAAAACCTACTTCGGTAACACTTTTACTTGCCGATAGATCTGTTAAAGTGCTAAGAGGTATGGTAGAAGACGTGTTGGTCCAAGTTGATAACTTTGTATATCCTGTCGATTTCATAGTTTTAGATACACAACATATCGAAGCTTGTAATGCAATTCCTGTAATTTTGGGTCGTCTATTTTTAGCAACTTCTAATGCTCCTATAAATTGCAGGAATTGAATAATGAAGTTGTCATTTGGTAACATGACCATGGAGCCTAATGTTTTTAATCTTTGTAAGCAACCACATGACAAAGGAGATGAAAGTGAAGATGAAAATCTTATTGAAACTCTTGTGGAAGAAAACATTCAAGAAGGGAGTACTCGTGACCAATTAGTTATTTGTTCAATTGATACTGTTAAAAAATATATTGAAATTGATCTTGATGATTTTATCAGGTATCACTCGTTACCAGGATTAGAGAAAGAATTTGAGGCAACATATGAGAGCAAAGATGAACCACCCATATTGGAGTTAAAACCTTTGCCAGAAGAATTGAAGTATGCATTTCTTGGAGAAGATGAAACATAACCGGTGGTAATTTCTTCCAAACTAGCAAGTGATCAAGAAGGTAAATTAGTTGATATGCTTAAAAGACATAAAAATGCAATTGGTTGGACATTAAAAGATCTCAAGGGCATTAATCCACTAATTTGCACTCACAAAATTCATTTAGAAGAAAATGCTAAAACATCTCAACAACCACAAAGGAGATTAAATCCGCACATGAAATATGTTGTGAAAACTGAAGTTCTCAAAGTACTTGATGTTGGAATTATCTATCCTATTTCTGATAGTAAGTGGGTAAGTCCAACACAAGTAGTTCCAAAAAAATCTTGCATCACAGTGATAAAAAAATGAAAAAGGTGAATTGTTAACAAGTCGAGTCCCATCTAGTTGGCGTATGTGTATTGATTACAGAAAATTAAATGATGCCACTAGAAAAGATCATTTACCATTACCATTTTTGGATCAAATTTTAGAGAAAGTGGCAAGTCATCCCTACTACTGTTTTCTTGATGGATATTCATATTATTATCAAATTCCCATTGCACTTGAAGATCAAGAAAAAACTACATTCATATGTCCTTTTGGAACATTTGCATTCAGAAGGATGCCATTTGGTTTATGCAATGCCCCAGCAACATTTCAAAGATGTATGCTAAGCATTTTTAGCGACATGGTTGAGAATTGTTTGGAGATTTTCATGGATGATTTAACTATTTTTGGAAGTACATTTGATAATTGTCTTGAAAATTTAGAAAAAGTTTTACAAAGATGTGAGGAAAAATGTCTTATTTTAAATTGGGAAAAACGTCATTACATGATTAATTCTGGGATTGTTTTGGGACATATTGTGTCATCTCATGGAATTGAAGTTGATAAAGCAAAAGTTGATGTCATTGCCAATTTACCCCTCCAAAAACCATTAAGAAATTCGTTCATTTTTGGGACATGCTAGATTTTATAGGAGGTTTATAAAGGACTTTAGTTTAATCTCTAAACCCATTTATAACCTCTTAACAAAAGACACTGTATTTGAGTGGACTTAAGAATGCCAAAATGCTTTTGGTAAAATCATTCGACATTTAACATCAGCTCCTATCATGAAACCTCCTGATTGGTCTTTACCGTTTGAAATCATGTGCGATGCGAGTGATTATGCAGTCGGTGCAGTATTGGTCAAAGAAGAAACGGTAAGCCTTATGTGATATATTATGCAAGTAGAACTTTAAACAATACTCAAATGAATTAGTACACAACTGAAAAAGAACTACTTGCTGTAATATTTGCATTAGATAAATTTCGTTCTTATTTGATTGGATCAACGACTATTGTGTTTACTGATCATTATGCTATTAGATATTTGTTGACCAAACAGGATGCAAAGCCACGACTGATACGATGGATTTTGTTGCTCCAAGAATTTGACATTGTGATCAAAGATAAAAAAGGAACCGAGAATGTTGTAGCCGATCATTTATCGAGACTAGTAACTGGATCATCTTATTAAATGACACCAATTAACGATAATTTTCCTGATGAACATCTATTTTCTGTTACTACTACATATTGGTTTGCTAACATAGTAAATTTTCTTGTGACAGGAAAAATGTCACCGCAATGGAGTTCTCAAGATAAAAGAAAATTTTTGAATGAGGTAAAAAACTTTTATTGGGATGATCCGTATCTGTTCAAGTATTGTCCGGATCAAATTTTTCGGCGTTGCATACCCGACAATGAGGTAAGTAGTGTCATTAAATTTTTCATTCAGAAGCATGCGGAGGACATTTTTCTTCAAAGAAAACTGCTGCAAAAATCTTGCAGTGTGGATTTTATTGGCCCACTTTGTTTAAAGATACCCACGAAATCTGCAAGATATGTGAAAATTGTAAAATTGGGTGCGATTTCAAAAAAAAATATGATGCCTTTGAATCCTATCATTGAAATGGAAATCTTTGACTGTTAGGGAATTGATTTTATGGGACTTTTTCCACCTTCGTTTGGATACTTGTATATTTTAGTTGCAGTTGATTATGTTTTCAAATGGATAGAGGCAATTCCATGTCGAACAAATGATCATAAAATCGTCATCAAATTTTTAAAAGAAAATATTTTTAGTAGATTTGGAATTCCTCGAGCCATGATAAGTGATGGAGGAACTCACTTTGTTAATAAACCATTTGCTTCGTTGATGAAAAAATATGGTATTACTCACAAAGTAACTACTCCTTATCATCCTCAAACAAATGGACAAGTTGAATTAGCTAATAGAGACATAAAGCAAATTGTGGAAAAAACTGTTAACCCAAATAGAAAAAATTGGTCTCTGCGACTTAATGATGCACTTTGGGCATATCGAACAGCATTTAAAACATCATTGAATATGGCTCCCTATAGGTTGGTTTACGGAAAATATTGTCATTTGCCTGTGGAATTGGAACATAAAGCTTATTGGGCGATCAAAACTTTTAATTCAAGTATGGATGATGCCAACAAATTGCGCAAATTGCAACTTAATGAACTTGATGAACTCAGAAATGACGCGTATGAGAATTCAAGGATTTATAAAGCACAAATCAAATCATTTCATGATAAAACAATTCTTAGAAAATCTTTTGAGATTAGTAAAAAAGTTTTGCTTTATAATTCGCGACTTCACATATTCCCAGGAAAATTACGATCAAGATGGACAGGTCCATATGTTGTAAAACATGTGTATCCTTATGGAGTTGTGGACATTGAAAATCCTAAAAATGATGATGTTTTTAAAGCAAATGGACAAAGGCTTAAACCATTTTTAGAAAATGAAATCTTTAAAGAAGAGTTTATTTCCCTTTCCGATCCTTAATTTTTTGTATTGCAATTAATTTTGTTTGTTTTTATTTCAGGTTTCCTTAATATTTTTATTTTCTCGGTTTAAGTACTCCGTGGCTCTCATAGTCGGTTTAATCAGTTTCCCACAATTGCTGATGCAACAAAAAAATCATTTCTTTTCTTTTCAAAATGGATGAAATTATCTCTAAAATTTGTAAATATTTTCTCTCTGTTTCTGAAAAAGTTCTAAGAAAAATTTATGTAGGTAGGTGTGAAAGATTGAGATTGTTAATGCGAAAAGGAATTCCAGAAGATATTCGTCTTGTAATAGAAGCTAAGGTCCGATTAGGAGGAGAAGTTCAACAGTCATTACTCATTCGGTATATGTCTGGATTAGGAAAAAGTACTTATGCGAAAAAAAGAAGGGCCAAAAGTTTAGGGGTTTGTCATAAATGTGCAAGATGGACTTGTGACAAACAATGTAGATCTTTGGGATATGTTTCCAATAACAGAGAAGATAAAATTGGTTTCATTAAGAATGGGTTAGTAAGGAGTCTTTAGATAACATCTTATTGACTCTTGAAACGCATTCTAGTGGACACGTGCATATTGAACTTCTCCGTTTATGGAAACAATTCCAAGACGAGCGTCATTTTAATAGTCTTGAGAATCCGACTAAAAAAGACCATGTTTGCCAATTTATAAGAAAATTAGATGGGAAGCATATCCTCGACTCATAGAAGGCGTTGAAGCCGTTTCTGGACGTAAAACCAGAGGAAAATTACCAAAAAGAAAGTAAAAACATGGCTGGATCCTCTGCACAAACATTTAAAAATATTTGTGTATTTTGTGGGTCGAGTTCTGTAAAAAATGAAGTGTTTGTAGAAGCAGCAAATAATCTTGGAAAGATATTGGCTGAGAGAAAAATTCACTTGGTATATGGGGGAGAAAATTCACGAAGGATGCTCATCTCTCCTTCGACTGCCGACCAATTAATTGATGATTTGGAAGCTTTTGTTCATAGACCTGATCCGATGATAGCAAAGATCAATTGGTCGCAATCAAGCAGTAAGAAAAGAAAGTTGGATCATTGATTCAAAAGTCGTGGATTGGTTTGCGTTTGTTTCAGTTTGTTATCTTCAATAAAATTCAAGGTGATATCTCTTTCATTATGTACTCTTTATTAATAGTTATTTTGACATTAGGGACAATGTCATATTCTGTTTGGGGGGAGAACAAATTTATAAAAAAATAATAATAAAAAAAGTTCAAAATTTTTTTTAAAAAAATATATATTTAAAAAAATATATTATTTTAAAATAAAACCATGTTTATTGTTTGTATCTTAGTAATTTTTGTAAAAATATCATACATTACATGTTTGAAAGGTTTAAATTAGAACATGTACTGATCTATCTAAGGATGTTTTAATTTTTATTTGAAAAAAAAATCATTTTTATATACAGATCACTATAAAAATATGATTTATGAAATCTTTTTGAGTGATTAACCATTGTGATAAGATCAGTTATTAAAGTATATGACCCAAGATATATCTTATAAGATTGACTAAAATTTTAAACTCACGCATATTTTGTGTCACACCCTTACTCTATACTTAGCATAATTACCATAATCAAAATAGGGTTTGACTGATATAACTGTAGTATGAAGCAAATCAAACAAGGGGCATCACTTTGACGGTTTATAAAAATTTTGACATGATGTCCCAACATTCTTGTAAAAACCAAAACTCAACTCAAGCATCAACATCAACACATATATATAATCGTATTCTTACATACAAACATATTCTGTATCATCATACACCTAGACATAAACATTGTAAAACTTGTTTAAAACTCTGACATATTTTCGTACAATACATATGCGGAAGCTATACAATAAGAAGTCCCGGTTCTTGTCGAGATAAGGCACGTCACAAGCATCCATTGGCGAACCGGCATCCTATGCATCTTCACTACCTGAACCTGTAATACATGAGCAACGTGAGTTTATAAAACTCAATAAGTTGGCATTTGTATGTATCAATATGCATCGAAGGAACATACGTATCAAGTCGTGACAACAATGAATCTTTAAACCATGTCATATCATAGCATATATTCATGTTCATTTTTGTACTTGAGCCTCATTAGTTGACCTGTACTACCGTGCTTGCTTTATTATATAGCTACTACTGTGTTGGACGTCAGGGAGCAACCTTTGGCAACCCCACGCCCCATGAACATATATTGGCCAATAGCTTTGGTGGACTTAAAACCACCCATGATGTCAACAAGCTCTATATCATGTAAAAATCAATCTTTTTCTTTTCATGTTCATGTTCATGTTCATAACATAGCACCCATCATCAATATTCATGAGTTTCTTACATATTTAATACATAACAATGGAATATGGTGCTATATTTTCATCAATAAGATACTAACAATGTACATATAGCAATAATCAATGGGAAGTATTTGAAATCATAATATTACTCATGTATTACTTCAAGAACATGCCAACTTACAGTCCAAGCTTAAGAACACTGGTTTGAGATGGTGTTTCTCGCTCCTATACTGTCAAATATACCAATAATTCAGTCACTATTGTATAAACTAGATGAAAATCATTCCTCTACATGTGGAACAACTAAAAGAGAAGAAAACTTACACCTCTATGATGTTCTTGTGATGGAGAACTAAGATCTATCTTCAAAATGATGAAGGAAAGGAAGAAAGGGGCTTTTGGAAGAAAACTTCTTGGTTTCCTCTCGAGCTTTGCTGTGAAAAGGGTTGAAAAACTGATGGAAGTGCTTAGAAAAGTCGAAACTTATCTTCTTATATATAAGGCGGCGCTCGGGCGGTCATAAATTACCGCTCGAGCGCGGAACTTTCTGTCCGAACCAAAATTCCAGAACCAGTGGCGCTCGGGCGGTCATTTATTACCGCTCGGGCGCCGCTCTGCGCACAGTCTCATCAAAGATCGCTCCAGAAACGGCTCTTCCGTTCATAATCTGAAAAAGTGGTAAACATGAAAGTTGTAGCCCTATGTCTTGGCTTGAATCTCCAATTAGTTTCAGGTCATTTGGAGGTCTGAGTAAAAAGTTATGCTCATTCTCCTAACATGTGTCAGTGAGGGAATGACGGTATACACGACACACTTCGGGGCACTTTTGGCTTGTCTTCCACAATGATTTGGACAAAACCCAAAACATGAAAGTTGTTGCATTATATCTTAGCTTTCTAATGGTTATGGCCTCACTCAATTTGGATCAATATTCAAATCATTATGCTAAAACTCGTAAAAACTACCACAATTTCATCTCATTTCCTATCAACTTCATAACACTACTTCTACCTACACATCTTACTATAACTATTTAGACATATTTTCATTCTCAATACACCATGAACAATATAAAAGTCATGTTCAATCTCAATATTGATACCTCAATCAATATGTAAAACATAATGAGCTAAATAACTATCTATAATGACATAAACGTATTACTAATCATTTGTACGAGTAACCGGGCATTACAATTCTCCCCTCCTTCAAAGAATTTCGTCCTCGAAATTTGACATACCATATAGTTCAGGATATCTCTGTTGGATCTCGTCTTCTCGCTCCCAAGTTGCTTCTTCAATTGTATGATTACGCCATAACAGTTTCACTAAGGGTATTTCCTTGCCTCGTAACACTTTTGATTTCCTATCGAGGATTTGTACCGGTCGTTCTTCATATGAGAGATTCGATGCAAGCTCCAACGGTTCATAATGAAGAACATGAGAAGGATTAGCTAAATACTTTCGTAGCATGGAAACGTGAAAAACATTATGAACGTTTGACAAGTTTGGTGGTAAAGCAACTCGGTAGGCTCTGTCTCCTATTCTTTCCAAGATTTCAAATGGACCAATATATCTTGGACTCAATTTTCCTTTCTTACCAAAACGTAATATGCCCTTCAATGGTGATATCTTTACAAATACATGGTCACCAACCTGAAATTCCAATCGTCGACGTCGCACATCAGCATAGCTTTTCTGTCGACTCTGGGCAGTGTGCATTCTTTCTCTGATCTTGGTCACCAATTCGGCTGTCTGTTGTACCAATTCAGGGCCTAATAACTTTCTTTCTCCAACTTCATCCCAATGTACTGGAGATCGACATTTTCTACCATATAATGCAGTATATGGTGCCATTCCAATGCTTGACTGATAGCTATTGTTGTAGGTAAATTCAGCCAACGGTAGTTTACTGTCCCAACTGCCTGGAAAATCAATAGTACAGGCCCTCAACATATCTTCTAAGATCTGATTTACTCGTTCTGATTGTCCATCAGTTTGAGGGTGAAATGCTGTACTGAATGCCAATCGAGTTCCCATAGCATGATGTAAACTCTTCCAAAATGCAGACGTAAATTTGGGATCTCTATCAGATACAATGGACACTGGGATGCCATGAAGCCTCACTATCTCCTTGATGTATTCTTCAGCATATTGATTCATCGTGTATGTGGTCTTCACCGGAAGAAAGTGAGCTGATTTCGTAAGTCGATCCACAATAACCCATATAGCATTGAATCCTCTTTGTGTTCTTGGCAAACCAAGGATGAAATCCATTGTGATATGTTCCCATTTCCACTCAGGAATGGGTAGCGGTTTCAGGAGCCCTGCTGGTCTTTGATGTTCAATCTTGACCTGTTGACAAGTTAGACATTGTGCAACAAATTGAGCAATGTCCTTTTTCATACCTGGCCACCAAAATAATGGTTTCAAATCTTTGTACATTTTCGTGCCTCCTGGATGGATCGAGTAGGGTGTAGCATGTGCATCAATAAGAATGTCATTTCTGATTGTTCCTTGTTTTGGCACACACAATCTACCTCGATATGTCCACATTCCTTCTCCATTCAATTCAAAGTTCAAATTGCCTTTTTCTTCATCTCGCTGCCTCAGTTGTTGTAATTCATTGTCTACACTTTGTTCGGCCCTGATTCTATCTGCAAGTGTTGGTCGAACCATGAGAGATGATAATTGGATTGCAGTTCCCTTTGGCATAACATCAATCTTCATATTCTGTAAATCCCATAAAATTTGTTCTTGTACTTGCATTGTAGCAATAGAACTGGACTTTCGACTTAATGCATCTGCAACAACATTGGCTTTACCTGGATGATAGTTAATAACACAATCATAATCTTTCACTAATTCCAACCAACGTCGTTGACGCATATTCAATTCTTTTTGCGTGAATAAATATTTCAAACTCTTGTGGTCCGTGTAAATTTCACACCGTTCACCATACAGATAATGGCGCCATATTTTCAACGCAAATACCACTGCTGCCAATTCTAAATCATGTGTGGGATAATTCTTTTCATATTCTTTCAATTGTCTTGAGGCATAAGCAATCACCTTCCCATGTTGCATTAAAACTGCTCCTAAACCTTGTTTCGAAGCATCACTGTATACCACAAAATTTCCTGATCCTTCTGGAATAGCAAGGACTGGTGCTGATGTCAATTTTGTCTTTAAATTTTGGAAACTACGATCACATGCTTCGTTCCATTCAAATTTCACATTCTTTCGTGTTAAAGCAGTCAAAGGCAATGCTATCTTAGAAAATCCCGCTATAAACCGACGGTAATAACCAGCTAACCCAAGAAAACTACGTACCTCAGTAACAGTAGTTGGTCGTAGCCAGTTATTAACAGCTTCAATCTTGCTTGGATCCACGGATATGCCTTCTTTTGAAATGATATGACCCAAGAATGATACTTGTTCAAGCCAAAATTCGCATTTCTTCCATTTGGCATATAACTGTTTATCTTTCAAAGTCTGCAAAACTAATTGCAAATGTTCTCGATGCTCCTCTGTAGTTCGTGAGTAGACGAGAATATCATCTATAAATACAATCACGAACTTGTCTAGAAATGGCTTGAAAATTCTGTTCATTAAATCCATAAAAGCAGCTGGTGCATTCGTTAGTCCAAATGGCATTACAAGAAATTCATAATGCCCGTACCTGGTTCGGAAGGCAGTCTTTGAGATATCATCTGATTTAACTTTTAGTTGATGATAGCCTGATCGTAAATCAATCTTCGAAAAGATGGCAGCTCCTTGTAATTGATCAAACAAATCATCAATTCTGGGGAGTGGATACTTATTTTTGATTGTCACTTTGTTCAACTCCCGATAATCAATACATAGACGGAGGGTACCGTCTTTCTTCTTCACAAATAAAACAGGTGCACCCCACGGTGAAAAGCTCGGTCTAATAAACCCTTTATCAAGCAACTCCTGTAACTGTTCTTTCAATTCTTTCATTTCTGTAGGAGCTAATCGATAAGGAGCTTTTGAGATCGGATGAGTTCCTGTCACAACATCAATTACAAATTCGATCTCTCTATCTGGGGGTAAGCCTGTTACATCATCAGGAAATACCTCTGGAAACTCACAAACAACATCTGTATCTTTTAATTCACGAACAGGTGGGTCAATAGTTAACACAGATGCTAAATATCCTTGACACCCCTTCTGTAGTAATTTACAAGCCTTCATACAAGAGATTATCCGAAGAGGTAAGGATATACCTGCACTTGCTACTGTGAATGGTTCAGCTCCTATCGGCGCAAATTTGATCATCTTTATGCCACAGTCAATAGTAACTCTGTACTTCGAGAGCCAATCCATTCCCAATATCACATCAAAATCCGTCATCCTCAAAACTATCAAATCAGCATACATCTGATGGCCTTGGACATATATTGGACACCCTCTCACAATCTGATCTGTCTGTAATTCTTGCCCGGAAGGTAAGGCTATGGCGAGTTGTGCCTCTGTTGTACTTGCTGTAATGCCCAGTCTCCTTACAAACGATTCCGAAATAAAGGAATGCGTGGCTCCTGAATCTAGTAAAACAATAGCAGTAATACCAGAAATCAAGAACATACCAGTGATCATCGATGTATCCGCATCCACTTCCTCTTTAGTCATGGAGAAAAGGCGTCCCTGTACTTTCTCAGAACTCCCTGGACAATTCCTGGCGAGATGCCCTGGCTTTTTGCAACGATAACAAACATTGGAACCTTGCATACATTCCCCGCCATGAAGTTTGCCACATTTAGGACAAGGTGGTCTGTCCTGTTCTTTACGTGGAGGGGGACCCTTGCCACGGGGTTCCTCTGGTCTAGTACCCCTGCTATCAGTCTTTTTGCCTTGTCCCGTTCCTTGGCTCTTCTGAAAGTACTGCTGCCTTCGTTGTTGCCTGTCCCTGTCAATGTCATGTTCATCTTGTTCTGCCATAAGTGCTCTTTCTACTATCTCCCCGTATGTAGCAACTTTCGACATCCGTACATCTCTTTTAATTTCAGAGCGAAGTCCCCGCATGAAGTGTTCGCCCTTACTTGTGTCATCTTGTGCAATATACGGTACATATTGGACTCCAGCCTCAAATTGTTGTATGTATTCTGTCATTGACATGGTTCCTTGCTTCAGGTTAAGGAAATCGCTGGCTTTCTTGGCTCGTACATCTTTACTGAAATACTTGTTGTAAAATACGGTTTTGAAAGTTTCCCATGTCAATGGTCCAACCGGTAATGCAACCCTTGCACTCTCCCACCATATTCTTGCATGTTTTGTTAACAAAAAGACGGCACAAGTTACTTTGTCAACATCTTCCATATGAAGGTAGGAGAAGATGGACTCCAATGACTTAATCCACTCTTCTGCTACTGCTGGATCGGTGCTTCCCATGAATTCAGGAGGATTCAGACGTCGAAAACGATCATAAACATCAGTTTGAACAGGCCCTTGTCTGGGAATCATGGCTTGTGCATGTGCCTGCTCATGTGTAATCCGTTGCATCTCCAGTAATTGCTGTATCTGCTCTCCATGGACTTTCGCTTGTTGTTGGAGCAGCTGAGCAAAATCATCTATAGGTCGTGGTGCACTGCCCTCACCTTCGACCGTTGGGGCTTTGCCCTTAGATGACTCTCCTTCATGTACCTTACGTGGTGGCATCGTCGCTTATCTTAACCTACATATGGATCACATAGACACATAACTTAGCATAAACTATGGGATACAAAGATACTTACTTGCCGAGTTCTCCATGTGGATGAAGTGCAGTGTCTTCCCTGTCGAAGAACCGTGGGCTCTGATACCAACTAAAATGTCACACCCTTACTCTATACTTAGCATAATTACCATAATCAAAATAGGGTTTGACTGATATAACTGTAGTATGAAGCAAATCAAACAAGGGGCATCACTTTGACGGTTTATAAAAATTTTGGCATGATGTCCCTACATTCTTGTAAAAACCAAAACTCAACTCAAGCATCAACATCAACACATATATATAATCGTATTCTTACATACAAACATATTCTGTATCATCATACACCTAGACATAAACATTGTAAAACTTGTTTCAAACCCTGACATATTTTCGTACAATACATATGCGGAAGCTATACAATAAGAAGTCCCGGTTCTTGTCGAGGTAAGGCACGTCACAAGCATCCATTGGCGAACCGGCATCCTANACATAACAATGGAATATGGTGCTATATTTTCATCAATAAGATACTAACAATGTACATATAGCAATAATCAATGGGAAGTATTTGAAATCATAATATTACTCATGTATTACTTCAAGAACATGCCAACTTACAGTCCAAGCGTACGAATACTTGTTTGAGACGATGATTCTCGTTCCTATACTGTCAAATACATCAATAAACCCATCACTATGTACATACTAGGTGAAAATCACTCCTCTACAAGTAGAACAACTAAAGGAGAAGAAAACTTACACCCTTAGGAAGCTATTGGGATGGAGAACTAAGTTCTAACCTCAAAATGATGAAAAGAATGAAGAAAGAAGCTTTTGGGAGAAAGAAATCTTGTTTCCCTCGAGTTCTTGCTGGTAAAGTGGAGAAGAAATGGTTGGAATGGCTTAGAAATTCGATACTTATCTTTTCTCATGCAAGGCGGCGCTCGGGCGGTCATTTTCTACCGCCCGGGCGCGGAATGTTCTGTACAATTGCTAGGCTTGAAATGCACCGGCGCTCGAGCTGTCATTTTCTACCGCTCGAGCGCCACAAGTTCTGCCTCTGCGCACTACTTCATCAAAGATCGCTCCAGAAACGTCTCTTCCGTTCATAATCTGAAAACGTGGTAAACATAAACGTTGTAGCTCTATGTCTTGGCTTGAATCTCCAATTAGTTTCAGGTCATTTGGAGGTCTGAGTAAAAGGTTATGCTCAATCTACCAAAATGTGTCATTTTAGGAATGACGATACACGCGACACACTTCGGGGCAGTTTTGGCAGGTCTTCCACAATGATTTAGACAAAACCCAAAACATGAAAGTTTTAGCATTATATCTTAGATTTCTAATGGTTATAGCCTCACCCAATTTGGATCAATATCCAAATCATTATGCTAAAACTCGTAAAAACTACCACAATTTCATCTCATTTCCTATCAACCTCATAACACTACTTCTACCTACACATCTTACTATAACTATTTAGACATATTTTCATTCTCCATACACCATGAACAATATAAAAGTCATGTTCAATCTCAATATTGATACCTCAATCAATATGTAAAACATAATGAGCTAAATGACTATCTATAATGACATAAACGTATTACTAATCATTTGTACGAGTAACCGGGCATTACAATTCTCCCCTCCGTAGCTCAATTGATACCAGGAGTGCTGCCAAGATCTATATGTCCAGGAGGTCTTGGGTTCCATTCCTGGGGAGGTACAAGCTCCAGTTCCTGGGCTGGAGATGAATTATGAGTAATGGCGCATGGGAAAGCCCGTGAGGGGATCTAAGCCCAAGATCGGGATAGCCCATGGTCGTTACAATAAAAGGCGCCATTTATTGCAACGACCCATTACAGGCCCAGTGGGCCGCCCATACGGCCCACTGCCCCGATCGACCCAAGGCTATCTCGATCTTGGGCTCCCTCAAAGGGGCATTTTCCCTCACGGGCTTTCCATAGCCGTCGTACGGGTTACTCATAGGATATCCCCCTCCCTACCAAGGGGTTTCTTTCGCCTCCCCAGGACTCGATCCCATGACCTATAGGATAAGTACATTGATATCAAGAGTCCTGGGGAGGCGAAAGAAACCCCTTGGTAGGGAGGGGGATATCCTATGAGTAACCCGTACGACGCCTATGGAAAGCCCATGAGGGAAAAGGCCCCTTTGAGGGAGCCCAAGATCGGGATTGTAACGCCCGAGATTTTATCCTGTTAATTTGAAATGAATATTTGATTGATTGATATGGTTATAGACAGAGCATGTCGAGATGGGCTTGGAATTGTTGAGTTGAGAATATGTGCAAGAATTATGTGTGAGACCCGAAGGTCTCGCGCATATGCGCGGCTGGTGGGCGCGCATATGCGCGAGCTGAGTGAGTCCAAGAGATGCTGAGACGAAGGTCTCGCGCATATGCGTGACAAGAGGCGCGCATATGCGCGAGATGTCCAGAGAAGTGGGCGCATATGCGCCGAGAAGGGGCGCGCATATGCGCCAGCAGATAAAATTGTTAAGTGCCGAGACAGTAGGTCTCGCGCATATGCGCCGGTTGAGGTCGCGCATATGCGCGAGACGTGCAGAATGAAAAATAAGCCACTTGTCCTAGCCATGCATATATAATGTGTATTTAGTTTCATTCCCTCACCATCTCAGCAGCAAGGACCGAGAGAAGATCTGGAAATTCCTACAAGTACATCATAGCTTGGAACTTAACTTGTGCAAGATATATTCATCCGATTTTCAATCCGAGTTCAGATTTGTGTTGCTCTCATCAAGCACTTCAAGAGGATGTAAGTTTTATTCATTTCCTAGATAGTTTTAAGTTTAGATGTTGGGGGAAATCAGAGTTTGATTGTTATTAATTGTTCTTGTGATTATTGGGAACGTTTATTCGCAACCGGATTGAAGAAATGGTACCGTATGCATTTGTTATGAATTTCAGCATATATTGATTGAATTGAATAGATTTTGACATGCTGGAATTAGAATTGAGATGATATGATCTTGCTTATGAGTTGTTGAGCTTGTTGTTGGCATTACCGGTATCGAAAGATTACGTCGTTATGCCGTCGAAATGTACCGAGATTGAATATTAATCCGTATATGTATTGCTTGAAGTTAGAGATTGATATGGTGCATTGTATATATGTCATTTCAGATTGGGTTTGACAGATTCGATATCAAGAATACGAGACTTCGACTTGTTCAAACCGAGACTACGACAAGAAAGGTATAATTCATGTGAACACGGGAAGACATGACTCGATTCAGACTGGATACGAGTTTCCCAAAATCACATACTAGATTCTTAATTATGTTTGATTATGATTATGTCTTGTTTATAGATTTATATTCAAGCATTTGAGATAGGAGTCATTGACAGATTGTCAAACTAGACGTTCGGTGTATCGACGCATAGGAGCAGATCATCTCCGATTGTAGACATTCGATACAGATATGACCGAAGTCTAGGAATAAGACGTACCGCCACCCCGATTGGGAGAGTAGGTGGGAGACTTGTTACGTCTTATTCACACCGGGATCCCTAGACTTAGATATGAGTCGAGTCAAAGAATAAGAGTTGAAGAGTTTTATCTGTATTCACTAGTGTGTCATAATTACTGATTTATGTGTTATGATTTTGTATTTACTTGCATGACATGCATGAATACATGTTTTATACTGGGATTTGTTCTCACCAGAGTATCCGGCTGTTGTTGTGTCTGTATGTGTGCATGACAACAGGTGGGACAGGATCGGGGTCACGCAGAGGATGAGAGATCGAGATAGCGTGGAGATTACGGGCGTAGAAGATTACTAGTGGTTTATTACTAGACATGTACTGAATATCTAAACACTAGTCTGTTAATTGTAGCCGAATATGTGAAGGTTAATTGTAGTTGAATAAGATGATAGTATTTTATATAATGTTTTGTGCTTGTTTATATACATTTGAATAAATGTTAAAAGCAAAATTTTGACCCACATTTTCTAGCAAAGATCCAATTAATCCCAAAAGATAATCGAGTTAGAGCCCGGGTCCCCACAACAGGTGGTATCAGAGCAGTAAGTTCTGTATAGACTGAGATAGAAGAGAGTGAGCGGGGTAGATCGAGTCGTCTTCCTTGCTTATATCATGCTAGCACACGTCATGAGTTATTGCTTTCATTATTATATGTTGTATTGTTATCTGAGTTGATTACAGCATCTAATTGCAAAGACTGAATCAGAACCGATTCTGGATCAGAGGTATATGATCAAAGGAGGACTGAGACAGATTGTGTAGATTGTGTACTAATCCGTTTGATAATCAGATATGCCTCCTCGACGAGTACCGCAACCAGTAGCTGGTCGGGCAATAGAACAGGGCAGTACTTCGAATGACCCTATGGATGTTACTGCAACACCAATGGAGACGTTGTTAAAGCGATTTCAGTCGTTCCGACCCCCGATACTGAAGGGTACGGAAAATTCAGTTGACTGTGAAAGCTGGTTAGATGACATTGAGATGTTATTTGAGTCCCTTGATTATAATGATGAGCGGCGAGTGAAGTTGATTGGGCACCAACTGCAAGAGATTGCCAAGAACTGGTGGCTTACCACGAAGAGAGCCTTGGAGCATCGTGGCACAGAGGTCACTTGAAAGGTGTTCAAAACAGAGTTTTATCAGCGGTTCTTTCCCGTCTCCTACCGAAAAGACAAAGGTGCTGAATTTGCCAATTTGAGACAGGGACAGCTAAACATCGAAGAATATGTTGCTAAGTTCTCTGCATTGCTCCAATTTGCTCCCCACGTTGCTGGGAATGATGAGGCCGTTGCTGATCAGTTTATCAATGGCCTGAATCCAGAGATATTAACCTTGGTGAACACGGGACGACCCAACAATTTTTCTGATGCCTTGAACAGGGCGAAGGGAGCAGAAGCCGGGTTGCTTAGGCAACGAAGCACTTCTTATACCACTCAGACTCCTAGACCACCCCAGCCCTCGAGTCAGTATCAGCAACCACCTCCCAGATTCGAGAGTGGTGGTAGCAGCAGTGGAAGAAAAGACAGTTTGAAAGTGAAGGGGAAGCAGTTCAAGAAATCAGGGAGCAGTTCGTCGAGCTCCAGTGGGCCGAGACAGACAGGGTCGGGCCAGCGATCAGAGTATACAGGGGTTTACTGTAGTTCTTGTGGAGGTAGACATGCCACCGAGCACTGTCAGGGCGTGATGGGTCGCTGCAACATTTGCAGACAGCAGGGCCACTTCGCCAGGGTCTGTCCACAGAGAGGTGCACAGCAGACTCAGAGTGTAGGAGCATCTGGCTCTGTAGCTCAGCCTGAGAGGCACGCTTCATCTGTTCATTCATTCCAGCCAGTCCCTACATCAACACAGCCCCGAGCCAGAGGTGGTCAGACAGTGAGCCAACCTCCCAGACAGCAGGCTCGAGTGTTTGCATTGACAGAAGAGCAGGCTCAGGATGCCCCTGATGACTTGATAGCAGGTAATTGTTCGCTTTGCGGTTACCCTGCTTATGTACTGATAGACACAGGTGCATCACATACATTTTTATCTAAGCATTTTGCATTGACACGTGCATTGCCTATGGAGTCGTTGTCTACTGTAGTGTCTGTCTCTTCTCCCTTGGGCACAGGGTTGATATCAGTGACATCTGTTAGATCGTGTTTACTCCAGTATGATGGACATGAGATAGATTTAGTCTGTATTGTACTTGGATTATCTGATTTTGATTGCATTATTGGCATCGACATGCTAACCAAGTACAGAGCGACAGTAGATTGTTTCCACAAGATTGTTAGATTCAGACCAGAGATGGCTGAAGAGTGGAAGTTCTACGGCAAAGGGTCTAGAGCTAGGATTCATTTGATTTCAGTATTTTCTATGACTCGATTGCTACAGAAAATAGCAGAGGGGTTCCTTGTCTATTCAGTAGATCTACTGAAATCGAGTCCTACCTCGGCAGATATGCCAGTGGTTTGCGAGTTTGCAGATGTGTTCCCTGATGAGATTCTGGGATTATCTCCAGTCAGAGAGGTAGATTTTAGCATCGACCTAGTACCAGGTACGGTTCCTATTTCTGGAGCTCCTTATAGAATGGCACCGATCGAGTTGAAAGAATTGAAAGAACAACTTGAAGATTTGTTGGCCAAGGGATATATCAGACCGAGTGTATCTCCTTGGGGCGCACCAGTGTTATTCGTGCGAAAGAAAGACGGTATGATGAGATTGTGTATCGATTACCGGCAACTGAACAAGGCAACAGTAAAGAACAAGTACCCATTGCCTCGCATCGACGATTTGTTTGATCAATTGCAGGGATCCTCTGTCTATTCCAAGATTGATCTGAGATCTGGCTATCACCGGCTGAGAGTTAGAGATGTTGATATACCAAAGACAGCATTCCGAACCAGGTATGGACATTATGAGTTTATTGTCATGCCTTTTGGTTTAACGAATGCGCCAGCGGTATTTATGAGTCTGATGAACCGTGTCTTTCAGAGGTATCTGGATGAGTTTGTGATTGTTTTTATAGATGATATTTTGGTTTACTCGAGAAATGAGACTGATCATGCTGAGCATTTGAAAATTGTGTTGCATACGTTAAGAAATGAGCAACTGTATGCTAAACTGTCAAAGTGTGAGTTTTGGCTGAGACGGGTTGTCTTCTTGGGTCATATCATATCTGGAGACGGTATTTCTGTTGATTCGAGCAAAGTCGAGGCAGTGATTAGTTGGCCTAGACCAACTTCTGTGCCAGAGATACGCAGTTTCATGGGTCTAGCAGGGTACTATCGACGATTTATTAAAGATTTCTCCAGTATTGCGAAGCCAATCACTCAGTTGACTCAGAAGAATGCGCCTTTTATCTGGTCAGAAGCATGTGAGTCGAGCTTCGTAGAGTGGAAGAAGAGATTGACTAGTGCTCCAGTCCTGACGATACCTTCAGGTACGGGTGATTTCGTTGTATATTGCGATGCATCTCACAGAGGGTTAGGATGTGTTCTTATGCAGCGACAGCTTGTTATTGCATACGCTTCGAGACAACTGAAGCCATATGAGACTCGATACCCAATTCATGATCTTGAATTGGCAGCTATCATTTTTGCACTGAAGATATGGCGACACTATCTATATGGCGAGAAATTTGAGATCTACTCTGATCATAAAAGCCTGAAGTATCTATTTTCTCAGTCAGAGTTGAATATGAGACAGCGACGATGGCTTGATCTGCTGAAAGACTTTGATTGCGAGATCAAGTATTATCCAGGGAAGTCGAATGCAGCAGCGGATGCTTTGAGTCGAAAGGTATGTTCCTTATCCTTGTCGACGATAGGTGTTTCGAATATGATAGAAGATTGTTGCTTTTCTGGATTAGCATTTGATACAGATAGTAGACCGTTGCGACTTGCCACTATTCAGTGTGAACCAGATTTGATTGTTCGCATCAAAGAGGCACAAAGAATAGATCAGAGTGTTCAGAAGTCGATTGATATGGTCAGATCAGGACATATTTCTGAGTATCAGGTAC